>NC_022019.1:16732364-16758716 GCF_000317375.1 Microtus ochrogaster | reverse complement strand
CCCACTGACCTGCTGGCCCCTGGTCAGGCCCCCATCTCTCCACATCACCAGACCCAAGCCCAAACTCTCAAAGTCTAAGCTTAAAGACTCCCCCAAACAATATCGGTGCTACAGCATATTTCTAGAAAAATCTCTTCTCAGGGGCTGCTCTGTGGATTGACTGCCTAAGTGAAGTGGGACCTGCTTTCTGTTCCACCTAAAAGTACTAACCTCGACTGCACTGAAGACCCTTATTCTGGGGTTCCTGGATTCTCCCTGGCCAATAGCAAAGAGCAAGAGACTGTCTTCTCAGCCAGTCCTACGGTGTAAGTCATGTGTGAGGAGCCCCAGTAGGCTTCATAGGTCCTCAGAAAGTGCTCCGTCTTCATCTGCCCTTGAAACAACGTGGGCCCCTAACCTTTCCTGCCTGCAGCTCTCCTAGGACAAACCCTCCCACACGGGGTGACTTAGAGCATTGGAATATGAGGTTAGCTGTTTTACTCTTTGGCTCTTTGAGGGGACCCACCACCCAGCTCCCAAATAAATTGCACAGACTCTTATTCTTTCTTATGACAGCCCGGCCTTAGCTTGGCTTGTTGTTAACCAACTTTTCTTAAATTATCCCATCTACCTTTGGCCTCTGAGTTTTTACCTTTCTCTATTATATATTCCTTTCTTTACTTCTTAGTCCATGGTTTGCTGTGTAGCTGGGTGACTAGCCTCTGATGTCCTTATTCTTCTCCTGCTCCTCTGATCTTCTCTTCCCAGATTTCTCCTCCTATTCATTCTCTGCCTGCCAGTCCTGCCTATCCTTTCTCCTGCCTAGCTATTGACTGTTCAGCTCTTCATTAGACCAAACAGGTGTTTTAGGCAGGCAAAGTAACACAGCTCCACAATGCAACATGAAAGAATGCAGCACATCTTTGCATCGTTTAACAAATAAACTACAGCATAAACAACTGTAGCACATCTTAAAATGGTATTTTACAATGGGAATGTATTCTCTCAGTTATGGGAGCCAAAAGTCCAAAATCAAGATACAGACAGGCTGAACCCCCTTCCAAATCTCACAGAGAGAGTGCTTTCTGCCTCTTCTGGTGACCTCCAGCACTTTTTGACTCACAGTAGCAATGACCCCACTTTTTTATGGTCTTCCTCTCAGTCACATCTCTCCTAGCCTTTCTTTTGAGAACATGAGTCATTGGGCTTGGGACCCACAATGAATCCCAGGTGATCTCATATTGAGAGTCTTCATTACATCTGCAAAGACCTGATTTCCCAGTAAAGCCATGTACCCTTCCACTGGACTTTCAATGCAGACATATATTTTGAAGGACACAACTCACCCCATCATATTGGTCTAGCTACTGGTAATTCTCTATGTGATTTTCCTTTGCTATATTTTGAGGATCAGACTCTGTTGTGAGCTACACAATGCCTGACCTTTCAAACATAGCCCCCTTTCCCTTGTACCCCACAGAAGACCTTATAAACCTCTCATAGTCCCCCTCTCTGCTCACTCTCTGTGCTGGGGTCCTCTCTCCTACCCTCTGCCCACGGAGTCCTATTTCATAAGCTTTCCAGCATATCAGCCTCTGAGGAAGAAAGACAGGCTTGGTTCAAGGCCCTGAGCACCAGTCAACACCAACTACACAAGCCTCTCACTGTCTCCATGCCTCAGCTGCTCCACCTGAGAATAGAGAAGGAGAATAGTGAGGGTGTAATGTACAGATCCTGCAGCCAATAAACGCTGCTCATCAGGTATTTGAGCTCTGAATCCACATCTGCTTATGGAAAGGGCAGCATGGAATTATTTCCTTCTGCAATTCTTGTCCCTCTAAACCAAGCTTCTTGAGGAAGGAAGAAAGTGTGGGACTTCTCTGGAATCTTCTACGACAACTGGCACAGCTAGGCTCAGTGAAGACTCTCAAGGTGCCAGCTCCTCTGCAGAGACCTCAGCCCTGTACTTCAAACCAGAAAAGCAGCGTTGGCCTGGGTCCCAGCCCCTGTTCCTCTGATCACCTCTCTGACCAACACAACCAGGGGCCTTATGTCAAGAAGGGAGAGGCAGGGCGAACTGGCTCCTGCAGGCAGTGAGCCCGTAAGGCAGGGGCAGTAATGGAATGAGGGCCACTGAGATTCAATTCCGGGGAGATTAAGGTGAAAGGAACAAACTCCAGAGACTGGTCGTTCGGTGTAATTAGAGCGAGCAGGGAATCACAGCAGCTCCAGAGTCTCAAGGCCAGACTGGCTGGACCCATTCCTGTTCCAGGAGGACCCTGTGGTCAGGCAGGCAGGAGGAGATCTCTCTCCATTAAGTCCTGGCAGGGAAAGTCGAGCGGGCTGCACTGCATCATCTGGGTGGAGCGGCTGAGTGGATGTGACATAATTGAATGAGGCCTCCACTTCCTCCACCCAGAGCGGGCGAATTAGCAGGCCTGACCCTCGCCTCAAGAGACTGTTCAGTCCCCCATCTGCCTGCATTGCTCCACTCCGTGGCCGCCTGCTGAGATACGGGTGGAGGTGCTGGGAAAGACCTCTTACCAGAGCTGCAGGGAGAAACAAGGGGCAGGGATGTGGACAGGAAGAGAAGGAAGAGACTAGGGAAGTCGTGGGGTGGGAGGTGGGGGGGCAGGTAACAGATAGAAGTATAGTGATGGGCAGAGGCAGAGAGCCACGGGACAGACAGCAAGGAAATAGCCAGAGGGAGGAGGGAGGATGGCGAGGGAGGGTGGGTAGTGGAAAGGATGAGCAGAGAACAAGAGTTAGCAGATAGACAGGGAGATAAACTGGCAGTGTCCAAAGATACAGACATGAGCTGAGATGAGGGGGCAGGAGAAGAGATAAGAAGAGGCTTAGTACAGATGGTAGCCTGATCTGCAGCTGGCAGAACAAGCAGACAGCAAGATAGCCTCGTGGAATGTCAGGTTGAAGCCCTGTCCTAAGAAGGCCTCTTCCCCTCTCTGCCTGCACTTTCAATGTGCAGTAGTGCATACTTGTAATCCCAGCACTCAGGAGGTGGAGGCAGGGGCTCGTAAATTCCAGATCATCCTCAGCTACACAGCTGGCAGAACAAGCAGACAGCAAGATAGCCTCGTGGAATGTCAGGTTGAAGCCCTGTCCTAAGAAGGCCTCTTCCCCTCTCTGCCTGCACTTTCAATGTGCAGTAGTGCATACTTGTAATCCCAGCACTCAGGAGGTGGAGGCAGGGGCTCATAAATTCCAGATCATCCTCAGCTACACAGGGAGTTTGAAACCACCATTCATGAGAACCTGTCACAACCTCCCTCCATCCCTGTCCTACCTTGGTCTCTACTGCTGTGATAAACAAGAGCCCTGCCGCCAAACCACGAGCAGGCGCTAACAGAGACCACATGTTAAAGAGGACTTCACACTGTGATGGTAGCGGCCGCAGATCCTACTTTGTGGTTCATGGAGGAATTTCCAGCTCTGCCCAAAGAACTGAGGAGTCACAGCCCACTCTTCCTGCTCAAAAACCCTCTGTGAGTCCCCCCAAAAGGCTAGTCCTAGCAGCCAGTAATCTCTTCACACAGCTCAAGCCATGCATCTTTCCCCCAACTGGCATGCCTCACACCTCCATAATCAAGCCATGCTCTCTGCTTTGTAGTGATACCCTAAGCAGTCCTGTTTCGGCTCACACGGAATCGTCTCCCTTCAGTGCACCTCTCTCAGATGTCCACGATGCTAGGAAGCGTCTTTGATTCATCCAAGCCTCAGCATGCTCTTCTATCCTGTGCTGCCGTGCTGTGATTGTATGCCTCTCTTATGGAGAAAGAATAACGCTTATTGAAATTTATTTTACCTTCAGTATGCCCTGCATGCTTATCTCTGCTTCACAAATGGAAAGATGGATTCAGAGGGGATTAAGTAACTCACACAAAAACACCTAGGTAACTGGGAAGTGAATAGTAAAAACAGGAATCAAGTCTAACTTGGAAACTCTGTTGTGCCGTGTATTATAGTTGCTGTTTGTCGCCCATTTACTCTCCACCCGTGGATTGCTTGATAAAGAAGCTACATCTTCCTATCTGTATGTTTCTAGGCGGGGTACTTGGTTTGTAATGGGCACTCCAAGTAGACATTTATAAAAATGGATGGGTAGACAGTGGAATATAGACAGGAGGAGAGTAGATGGGTGAGTGGTGGCAGTGTGGATGGATGGATGGATGGATGGATGGATGGATGGATGGATGGATGGATGGATATACTTATAAAAGGATAGGTTGATGATGGATAATTGAGTGGGTGAATACATACAGTTAAGTATGGAAGGAATGGATGACAGATAACTGAATGAGTGGATAATGAATAGGTAGGTGAGTGGTAGACAGACACAATGCGTGGATGGATGCATTGTGCATGGACAGATGGATGGATCGATGGATGATGGGTAGACAAGTATCAATATAGATGAATGGTACATGAATGTGTGAATGGATTCACAACATATACATTCGCAGATGAGAAAAGTATGGTGGGGTTTTGGGTACCACTTCAATGAATATGATCAGTTCTCAACAACCTCTCATCAAAATGTGGAAGGGGTGGTGGTGGGGTTGGCTTGGAATTGAGTAAAGAGTTGTTACCAGATTAGGAAAGGGCCACTTCTACAAGAATTCTTAGACTTGAAACATCAATACTGTAAAGGAACTACAGTATCCTTTAGTGATAATTATGTCGAACCTCTTTCCTTCCTCTTGCTCTCCCATTTCACTGATAAAGAAACTAAAGCTCTGGGACAAATGGCATACAGTATTCTACAGGCCAGTGATTTCAGAAATTCAGATTCTACAGAAGCAAAATTATTTCACGTAAAGGCGCAGTCACTTGAATGCCTTAGATGACATTTAATGTTCTGACACTTAAGAGCCTCTGCTAGAGGTCCTTTCACGACAAGACCAAGGGATGATGTGCTAAGTGACCAGAGCTACTGGCCATCAAAGCTCAATGGACTCATGGCTCCCTGCTAGAATACTAACTCAGCTTGAAGAGAGCAGGGAGGAACTCCTGTACCACCACAGCAGCTCTTGTTCCTGGTCTTCGTGTAAAGGTTTTGATGCTCTCACCCACCTCCACACTCAGAGGCATCTGACACCCACTGTCTCCAGGCCACCCTCCTGCCGGTCTGGGGCAGTTCTCACTTGAAATGGATCAAACCCCACAAGCAAGACAGTCCTATTCTTTCCTTCGCTCCACGGGATGCAGGGAATAGGCATGAATGCACTCGCTCTGTCTCATCCAGACCCCCAGAGTTTGCAAAGCATTTGTTACCTTCCCAGCAACTTCACCAGGCTGCAAAAGCTGAGAACACTGGGGATTCTTCTTCCAGATGAGGAAACTGAGGCACTGGGAGGCACAGGAAAGTAAGATTGGGTGAGGATCCGTATATCCTGCAGTCCTTGCTGATGCACCCCTGCTTGCCCTCTTGGGGTCCACAAACCTCAGGCTGGATGAAAACCCTCTTCTGCACATCTTCCCCTTTGCCAGTATCCTTCCTTGATGCCCAGGGGCTCCTCATCTGGATTTCAGATAGAATTCCCAGAAGTCTGGAAGAGGAAGAGAAGGATATCCTGAACACTGAGGGGTTCTCAGGAGCAGGGCGGGGCCTACCAGAACATCCCCAATTCTACTTTTTGCCACTACCAGGCTGGATCACTTCAGGCAAGCCCCATGCCTATCTGCGCTCCCTCCCTTCATCTGCATAGTAAGTCAGCTGAGGAGGGTATCGGTTTACCTGCTTAGGGATGGTGGCTGAAGAGCTGAGTCCAGGCTCCTCATCTTACCCACACCCCAACAGTACTGCTATTGTAGTTTTATTTGAAAGGCGGTGGATAAGGTTTCACTTGAGAAAAAGTTTCAGCAACTGTGTTTCAAAGAGAGTGTAAATCCAATGGCCCAGAGATGACCTGCGGGGTTCTTTTCTTCTCTGCATCTCATTCTAATTCAATCCACACTGACAGCTTTGGCTGTCTTCCCTAGTCAAACAGTCCTCACTTGCACCTTCTCTGCTGGTTACCCTATAAGCCAGTCCCAGGCATCAGGCCCACACAACTCTGAGTTCATGTAAAAGAGATAGCCCCACATGACACTTAGAAAGTTTGTTCCTCTATAAGGATAAGTAGCATAGGACATCTGTGCCAAGTATGACAGTGAGTGACTGGGAACCAAATGGAGCTTCAACGTCCAGGGACAGGAGGCAGCTGTTGGTGGAGAGGCCAGGCTCCACGAAAGAATCAACGTGAAGGTACAGCCCATTAGGGCGGGGAAGGTAGTAAGGCTGTGGCAGCAGGCACGCAAGGCAGCCTGTCACAATGTGGATCCAGTCAAGAAGAGAGCAGTAAAAGCAGGAGTTCCCCTCCTGTAAGATTTCAGCCTATGGGATGATGCCACTCACACTGGGTAAGTCCCAACCTTAGTGAAGCTTCTCCAGAAATACCCTCATAGATACAACCTGAGGGGTGTCCCCTGGTGATTCCAAATCCACTTGAGCTGGTGAGATGCACATTAGACCTGGGCATGTTGGGGGCACAGCAAGGGAGCTGATCTGGCATTACGAGCACGGAGCAGTAAGTTGTCCGGTGCCTGGTTCTTCAATCTACAGTTCTGTTACCTTACCAGATGACCTGTGCTAGGCAATTATGTTATTAGCCTCAGTTTCCCCCATTTGTTCTAAACCGTGTCTAAGATTTATGTCCAGTGCCCTGTAATTTTCTCCACCTTCTGCCTCAGGTTCTTTCCAGATGATAACCTTGGTCCTGAGTTTCCAAAGAGAAAAGGGGCAATAGGGCTGGAGAGATCAGATCCAAACCTGTTCACTAGGGAATTCAGGATGGTCCCTTTTGTTCTGCCTCCGCCATACCCAAAAGATTTGGAGGTACAGAGGAAGGTGGGGGGGGGGGCGAGTGTCGAAGGACCACATCCTATACCTGCAATGGATAAAAGAGCTGGTTAGAGTCTGGAGGAATTCCCAGCTGCTCCAAGGGGAAAACCCCTCATGAATATTCACAGTCACCAGAGCGGGAGGCCTTGTTTGGATCATTGAATTCCCCAAATGCCAAATGCCAGGACAAACAGCAGTGCTGTCCTCTTGGCTGCCCTCTCTTGGGATGGGATGGCCTCTTCTCTAATCACTCCCTCTCCAACAAGCCACTACCTTCCTCACTCCATCTGGTCCTCACCTCCACTGTTTGCCCTCCTCTAAGCCCCCAGGGTGACTCAAGACCCTCTGCCAAACCCCAAGCTGAGCAAATAGAAGGTCTGAGCCCAGTAGGTAAGCGGCCAAATCCCACCAGGCCGGGGGGGGCGGGGGCGGACCAGGCTCACAGTTCTGGAAAAGGCAGGAGGGTGGGTGCAGATACTTCAAGACCTGGGGTACCGCCTCACTCCCTCTGGGAAAGGAAACCAGGGGGTCATTTCACCATCTCAATAATAGCAGCTCAGGGAGAACGAGATGGAAGGCGGAAGGAGAGGAATATTGCTTCACACCGTACCTGAAATACTACCATTAAGAGAGCCTTCATTGTAGCCAGCCATCACCCCCACCACACTCACTCCTTCAAAATGCAATTTCCATTTCACTCCATCCAGAGCCCATCAGCAGAGGACTGTTTAAATACACAATGCCTGGTGCATAGCGCAGAACATCAATGGCCATTAAAACGAATGCGGTATAGATTTAAAAAATAACAATGTCCATGATATGTTGCTAGGTGATATAAGAAAATTACCGAGCTGTGCTTCTGAAAAAAAAAAACGAATAAATAAATAAAGTAAATAAGTTGGTGCGTGCATCCAGAAAATATCTGTAAAGACATACACTAAAAGTGGCCACCTCATCTCGCATATGGATGGGATGGATGCATGCATGCATGCATGGATGCATGGATAGATGGGTGGGTGGATGGGAAGAGACCATTCGCATTCCACGTGAAACATTTCCTTGTTGTTTGTTTTACAATAGTTGATTTTATAATCAGGAAAAGCATTACAGGGGAGGGGACAGCAAATTCCCCATGAAAAGAAGATGACCGGGTGGCTGACCCAGGCTGCATCACTGTAGAACTGAGAGCAGAGGGAGCCTGAGGAGAGGATGCAGGCAGGTACGGCCTCCACCTCCTCCCCTGAAAAGCATCCCCACAGGACCAGCTCCAGCCTGGCCTTTACCTTGAAATCCAGCTCCATTTCCTTCACTAAGTGTTCGCCCCGGGCGTACTCTCTGGAGAAGCATATTAAGTAACTTTGGTAAATTCTTTGCGATTTACAAAGTGCTTACACGCTTTCGATCATTCTTCAGAAACGTTTGGAGCCTCTCCTATAGGCTAGGTGCTAGGCCACAGAGAGATGGAGACTAACCCAGCCACGTCCCTGACCCTGTGAGGCTTCTCCCACCTTCCACAGATGACATCTGTGATGGCCTGCGGTACTGCCCTGTCCTAAGGGCCACTTTCCAGTTGGAACATGACAGGTGGAAGTATAAAGAGGCCTCAGTCCCTCAGCCAACAGTAGTGCTGCCCTTGAAGAGAGCTAAGTCATTAGATGAAGAAGGAAGGAGCCTGTGAGCCAGAGCTCTCAGTGCCCAACACCCTGCCAAGGGCAGCTGTCTCTCGGTTCATCTCTAGGACAACAGGGGTACCACATGATTGTTGTGATGGTGTATGAAGGCAAACTTCAGGGGGTGATAGCATGCGTGGTAAGGGAGAGAGGGGGTTCCTGGCAACAGGGAAGACAGATGTTACTAGTTCTCTGAGACACCTGCAGTGCCCTGATGTCCCTCTGCACCTCTGACCTTGACCGCATCGTTCAGTGCTATACCCTAAAGCCCAAGCAACCTCCTGTCTCCCAGGCTGCCTAGATCTAGAAGCAGCTAGGTTGGCCTACCCTTGCCTTCCAGATTCCGCTCTGCTGGACCCCGTGTGGTCTCTGACATATAGGACTCCCTTATATCATAAACAAGACTCCTATGACTCTCACCTTTCCACACTGTTTCCCTGATGGGGTTGCGGGGGTGGGCACGCGTATATGTTATAGTGTACAGAGTATGTGAAGACGAGAAAGGTCTATGCTGGTTTATTTGTCCTGTGTCACCGTGTGATACCCTTCACTGTGTTATAATACTGCAAGAAGGTTCTTGGCAGGTACTGGCACCATGCTCTTAGACTTCCCAGCTTCCAGATTTAAAACAAGAAAAAAATCTTGTATTCTAAAAGAAAAATATAAAGAAAAGAAAAGCCTAGTCTGTGACACTCAGTTATAGCAGCAGAAAATAGATGAGAACAGCAGGAGTGTGCCTTGCTCCGATTAAGGGCCTAGTGCTCTTCATTCATTATCATCACAGAACAGGCATTGTCTATGCCTACCCCACGACTGCAGACTCCGACTCCCACACATCCTTAAGGCCCTCCAGCTAGACCTGCAGCTTCACAAGTCCGCTCTCCAGAGCAACACATTCAAGCAATGATCAAACAGCTGTGCTGATATGATCCTTCCATCTTGTTTATATAATTTGGATCACCCAACACCCTGGCCTTCTTTCCCACCTCTCCCTCTGCCATCGCACGTCTTGAGGGATTCGGAAGTCAGAGACAGAACTTCTCATTCCTGTCTCACAACCAGGGAAGGGTCCCAGGCCAGGAGGAGGCATGGTGACTCCAGGAGTACCTATTTAGTGGCCCTGGGCCCTTAGAGACCTTCCCATTCCCAAAGACGCTTGGTGTCCCTGTAAGGAGCTTTCAGGTCACAGAAAGAAACCAAGATGGGACATGGAGCCTGTCCTTCAGAAAATCAACTCAGGGAAATGGCCAAAGTACCTGTAGGTATTAGCGGCAAAAGTGGGTCACTCTGGAGGGGGATGGCTAAAAAAGGAAAGCTCTGTTTCTGGAACCTAGAGTTGGTTGCCTTGGAGCTGAATGTCCCCTGGGGAAGACCCAGAAACCTCACTCAGGCTGACAGGAACCATAGGACTCCTTACATGAACTTAACAGGCAAAAAAATTCCTGGCAGAAATCAAGAAACCCTGAGTGTCACCACCACCACCACCATCCCACCCCCGCACCTACCACCCCGCACATTCCACCATCATGGCCTCCACGGGTCTTTCACCTAGAACCAGGCTGAGAGCCAGGTTTGAGCCTTGAGATGGGCATGGTGGAACTATATGGGTCACTCTCTGTTTTCTGGGTTGCTTCTAAACTGCTCCATTTCCCAGTAAGTAGGGCACACCATGGAGAGTTAACACTGAGTTCCAAGAGGGACAGGGTGGCACCCACAGAAGGGGGGCTATAGTCTTGGTCCCTCTCTCCCAGAGGCAGCTAGGGATAGAGCCCAGCAAGTATGACCCATGTACTCTTCCAAAGAAAGTAAACAGTACACTAACACCTTCCTGGGTGACAAGGGTAGGGGTGATATCCATCACACCCATTGCTTAACACAGAGGAAAGGCCACAACGGGAAACCAGAACAATGTGACATCAGACACCCCACCTTCTAGACTTCAATCTTTTTACCACCAAAATGGGAATAATAATTATATCTCCTTTCTGGTGGTTGGGAGAAGTGAGTGAAATATATGAAAAACGTGTATATATATAAGGCTTACTCTTTCATATAGATATAAGGTATTGTTATCTGTTATGGCTTGAATCTGAAATATCCCCCGCAGACTCACATGTTGGATGCTTGGTCCCCAGCTGGTGGCTCTATTTTAGGACGTTCTCAAAACTTTGAGAGGTGGAAGAAGTAGGTCACTTCTTAGGGAGGTAGGTTCTTAGCAGTATGGTATCTCTAGCCACTTCCCATCACTCTCTGCCTCCTGTCTGTCTTGGACTCTGACATCCTACACCACGCTTCCCTGCTGCTGTGACCTCCTTTTCTACTGCTTGGTTGCCCAAGCAACCACAGACCCAACAGTCTGAAACCGTGAGCCAAAATGTATCCTTCCTTCTTTAAGTTATTTTTTTGGTCATAGTGACACCAAAGTAATCACGGTGGTTTGATGAGAAGTGATCTCCCCCCCCCCACCTCCGTGTATGTGAGCAATTGGTTCCCAGTTGGTGGCACTGTTTGGGGGAGATTGTCAAACCTTCCGGAGATGGAGCCTTGATGCCTCCATCAGTAGGTCACTGAAGTAGGCTTTGAGAGTCCATAGCCTTGATCCACTTCAGACTTTGTGATAGCTGTTAAAAATGTGAGCTCTTAGCTTCCTGCTCCAGCCGCTTATTGTCACTGCTTTGCCCACTATTATAGACTCCCAGCCCTGGAACCACAGCCACAATAAACTCTTCCTTCCATAAGCTATTTCTGGTCACAGAATTTTATCACAGTAGCCGAAAAGCGATAAAGACAGTAACTAAGACCAAAATTCAGTCAATCGATCAAGAGCTGGTTCAAAAAGCGGAATTAGTGTAACCACACCTCACCATGTGGTCTGTAAGCCTTTGGAACTAGTTTACAGAACTTCTTGCCCTTGGGTCCCTCCTATCAATTACACCTCCAAATGTGTATATGCTGATAAGCGTGAAGATTGAGCAGTTGTGCTCTAGACTGAATGTCTATGTTATTACAAAATCCGTAAGCTGAAATCCTAAGCCCTGGTGGGAAGGCATCAGTGGGCAGGGTCTTTGGAAGGCAACAAAGTCATAAGGGTGGAGCCTCACCGTGAGATTAATGTTCACACAAGAGTGTCCCCGGAGAGCTTGCTCGCCTCTTTCTCCTTGTTGGAACACAGCAAGAAGATAGTTATCTGTAAAACAAGATCTCACCAGACACTGAGTCTGCCAGCCCCTGGAGCCTGGGTTTCCCAGCCTCTAGAGTCATGAGAAATGGATGCCATTGTCTCAGCCTCTGGTACTGTTATCGCCATGGCTTAAGAGACTGAGGCACGCTGGTGTTAGTGATCCTGTACGCTCTGCTTTGAGCTATATGAGAAAAAAACTCGCTATTTTCCACAATGTGAGTCTAGAGACCAGGCTATGTACCTGAGTGTCTACCAGCCTCGCCCACTCTGATTCTGACCTGTGGCTGAAGGTGCAGGAGCTCCCCTGAAGAGCGCCGAACTGCTTTCTAGAGAGCTACCAAATGGAAATGAAAGCCAGATCCTTGGGAATGCCCATGGCTGGCTAGTCACCCTGTAATAAGGAGTCATAGCTGCTTTGTGTTGTTCCCGTTATCCTGAGACCAAATGATTAGAGTCCCTTTCAAAGCAAACCCTCTTCTCCTCTGGGTGCTCAGCTCACTCTCTTCACTCCGGGCTCTCCTCTGGCTCTAAGCCATCCTCAGAGAAATGCCGGCTTCCTTTCTCCTTCCTTACTTTTGAGCATTTCCCCACTGAGTCAAGTCCTTTGCGTTTTTCTGCGTACAACACATTGCCAGATCGCTCCTGATCTACGGGAGACTCCTGTGTGTCCTGTTACTTCCCGTTCACCCCGTCCCCACTCCATCTGTTCTGGTTCCGTGGCTGTTGCTCACGAAGAGCAGCACAGGGTAGCAAAGGGTTATTAGGCTGATAGCTCCAGCTTAGAAGTCCATGGCGGAGGGGAGGCCAAGGCAGGAACTCAAGCAGCTTGTCACAGCACACCCAGAGAACAGAGAAACACAAATGGGACTGGGCTGCCTGCTTGCTTCCTTTTCATTTGGCACTGAAGCTGGTTTTTGTCTTGGATTCTTTCTTTTATTAATGATTTCATGCATGTTTATAATGTGTTCTGATCAAGTCTGCCTCCGTTTCCTCCCCTCCAATTCTTCCCCTATCTTCAACACTGTTATTCCCTCCTGATTCCACGTGTTCTTTCCTTCTTTTTGTTTTTTAACCCGCAGAGTCCATGCGGTGTTGTCGGCACATGCATGGGTTCAGGGCCGTCTGCTGGAGCATGGGCAGCCCTTCAGGGGCCTCCTCACTGAAGGCAGCTCACTCTTCCTCTTCACCCACACAGTTCAGCAGCCCCTGCCTAGGGGATTGTGCCACCCACAGTGGTCTGGGTCTCGCTGGATTAATTAACAGTTAAGACATCCCTCCCCAAAGCCTACGCAGTTAAACTGATCTAGATAATTCCTCATTCAGGCTCTTTTCCCAGATGGTTCTAGGCTGTAGCAAGTTGACATTTAAAACTAATAGCAACACCACGTCAGTCCATCTTCTGCTCATAGGCACCGGTTCAGATGTGTCTGCGGCATTCTTTAAGTGCACACGCACCCTTGTCAACCAGTGCATCATTTTGAATGTAATGGATGTTCATAAATGATATTGTCATGTGGATACTACTCTATAATTTGCTTTTAGCAGCCACCACTGTCTTGGCGCTCTCATACCTGGCTAGCTGATTCTAACACTGCATAGGGTCCCCTAGTGAACGCCCATACAATCTGTTCTTCTATCTCTCATCCAGCCCCTTGCACTCACCACATGCCCCCTTCACTCTTGGCGGGGGACTCTCTGCCGGATTCATTCCCAGGAGCGTACAGATTGGACCACAAGGCACATGCCTACTCAGCTCAATAAATCCACAATTATTTGAGCGGCCATCTTAGTCCACTTATGCTATTATAACAGAATTACACTACAAGAAACAGAAACCTCCTTGTCTGGAGTCTGGGATATTCGAGGTGAAAAAGACTCCCACCTGGCATTATCCCATGGCAGAAAGCAGAAGACAGCATGTGAGAATAAGAGAGAAAAAGGGACCACATCCTTCCATCCTTTCAACAGACATCCATTCTGGAGATCACTGACCACTTCTTTGTGACAGCACTGAGCCGGCATTATTATATTATTATATTGTGACAGCACTATAACGGCATTAGATATGGTGCCATTAAAGTAGCTAAATAAATAATTAGCACTAGATTGCTTTATTTATTTATTTATTTATGTTTTGGTTTTTCGAGACAGGTTTCTCTGTTGCTCTGGAGCCTGTCCTGGAGCTTGCTCTTGTAGACCAGGCTGATCTCAAACTTACAGAGATCCACCTGCCTCTGCCTCCAGTTTCTATCAATTGCACCTATATTCTTTAATTCATAGCATTTGGGCTTCTTTTCAAACGCTTGTTGTCATTGGTCTGTATTAAAGATGTGTTAGAAATGTGTTTCGGGTGCACGTAAGTTTGGGGATCACATGACAAGAAGTCCACGTCCTATCTTGGGACAAGAGGAACAGAAAAGATGAAGGAAACTCCAAAGAAAAGTGAAAGGAGGAAACAGAAACCTAAAAAAAAATAAGTATTTTCTCGTGTAGATAAATGATTTCAGTCAGTCAGCAAAGACACCTTTGCCCTTGTCAGTGAGGGGGCAGGTCTGAGAACTACTGTGTTCAGAACAGGACATCCCAACCATCAGGGGACAGAACCTACAAAAAAAAAGTCAGGCCTTTCAAAGGACACTAAGTCTACTGGCCACAAAAAGTATTTGATTCTCCCACATGAATGAAGGCCAGCTCTTAACTTCAGGACCTGCTGAGTAAGGTGGCAGAACCTCCAGGAGCAGCAGTCGAGAGGCCTCAGAGTTGTCAGGGACACCCCTTGGTAGGTCTTCCCCTGGCCAGAATGGAATTGAGGAGAAGATGGAAGATCCTTAAACACTACATCTGCAACCTTACTTGCCTCCCTCAGGCCTGACCCAGCCCTGTCCCCCTCCCTCCTGCTCTTGACAATGGACGGAAAGCACACATCGCAGGGTCATTTCATTCACCTTTAGGGTTCCCACCATTCCATTCACTTTTCACAGCCACACTGAGGGAGTTCGTTTGACAAGTGGGCATGCTGATTCCAGAGAGGCCCTGCAGCCAGTTAAAGAGACCCCTCCCCCTTCATTACTATCCCTGCTGCTGTCCCTACAAAACACTGCCACCATGCTGGTGCCTTCCACTGCCACATTTATCCGCCCTGAAGTTCTTTGAAGATCATCGGGAGGATTCTGCAACGTCTCAAAGATGGGGTGGAAGTCAAGCCCTGCCCCTCAGCCAGGCCGTGAAGCTAGTTAGTCCCAGAGCATGTCCCTGCAGCTAATCCCTTGTCCTTGTGTCAGTGCCACACCTCTGCTCCTCTACATTTGCCTCTGATGTCCTTGCGTCTCTTCTCTGACCACAGACACCCTGCAGCTCAGACAGCATCCTCCAGGACTCCCCTGACCTTTCCAGGCTCTCATCAGATCTTTATCCTTGCCCTCTTGGCTGGAGTCTGACTCCTCCACATTAACTCATCCGAGCCACCATACCACAAAGTCACGTGCTCCATGAGGCAGGCAAGAAACTGCCTCATTCTTGGTCTACTATACCTAAGGCAGGCATGCAGCACACAGCTCCCATGCACCTCATCATTCTCTCTCTAGCTGCTTCACCAGCCAGCAGCCTCAGATTCCCGTTTAAAGGCAGTAGAAGGAGGCAAGACAACTAGCTCAGCGGGCACAGTCCCCAGAAGATATCCCGTCTCATTCTCTGGATCCTTCTATCATTCTGATGATGGTAGCCTTTCACCCTAAGTTCCTGGGTCTGCAGAAAACAACAAAAAAGAGACAAACAGGGCTGACTTCTCTATGAGACATCAACGTTAGGAAATGCAGGGCCCTGTTGAGAGAATTGGGGGCCCAGGGTCTGACCTTGGGGAACAGTGATGGGGAGTGGGATAAAGAACAAAATTTTTCCCTGTCTCTCCTAACCCCTCACCCTCCAACTTTTGCTTAGGTCTTTATATAAAGTGTATATTAAACTATCTTGAAATGAAGAAGAAAGTTGCCTGAAGATGCCCTGGCATGGAGAGCAAGGAGAGAGCAGGGTCAAAGCCAAGGAACATACACAGAACACATACATATTTCAGTGTGTGTATGAATCTGCAAATTTACTTTGGGCTTTGGCTTTGCATCAGCAGGTGGTCATACCCCCTACTGGTTACAGGTGCACATACTCCTTTGTCCCTTGTGCAGCCCCCCCCCTCCTTCCTCAGCCCAACTCTGGGGACAGCTTTGCAGAGGAAACAAGCCTGCAGCTGTGATGACAGGGGGAGGTCCAGGCCAGGAGCATCTCTAGAGCCAGGAGGGAAGGAGAAAGGCCCTAAGGGAAAATCACCAAGGAGACGCAAATTGCCAGGGCTGGGGGCCCTAAAGTGGCTTATGTACAAATGAACATACCAAGTATCTGTTGAAATTAAGTTCAGTTTTATTTTTTAACCTTTTTTTTTTCTTTGACAGAATGAATGTACAAGCTAAGGGAATACAGAACAACACCATCCCTTCTGCAGAGAGGAAGACAGAGACCCAACCACACACTGCATCTGAGTGGGCGACAGAGAAGAAGCAACTGCATTCTCAAACTCAGAGAGCATCCAGACCCCAGCCAGAGCCTCTCCCTGCCTCTGTGTAAATCACAGCCCAAAGTCCTGGAGACAGATGTGTGGATCAGGTGGGCCAAACCAGCTGAGATGCCAGGCTGGCAAGCGGCTGCATGAGTGTGGGGCTTAAGAGATGGAAGGGCCAGAGAGAGGAACCAGGGAGCAGTCAGAGAGTAGATGAGTGGATATAGAATAATACAAAGAATCCAGATGCAAAAAGGGCAGAGTCTCCCCGAATTTTCCAGCAACAGGACAGAGGTAGAGCAGGAAGAGCCACTCACCAGCCTCCCAATACTCTCCAAGGAATTTGGAATAGAAAGATGTGGGCCCTAACGCCCTCTCGGTAGTAGGCATGTGACCCTGAGTAAGTCACTTAACCTCTCAATCCCTAGTTTCAATATTGGTAAAGCCAGGAAGATGTATCCCAGCCCCGCCCCCTCCACAGGGCAAGCAAGGGTCTAGTGAGATAATGGATGTGAACTGATTTATCAAGTGCTATACTTTTTCCTAGCAGGCAATCAAGTGGAGAGTCGGGGCCTGAAGGTAAGAGCCTTCCTAGCCACAAAAGCAATTAGATGGACTGGGATGGACTGGGCTTCATTCCTAATGTTTTCCACCCCCATCCCCAGTTCCCAGACCCAGTGATGTGGGATGAGGTCAACTCCAAATGGCCTACAAGTCAGCTCTGTCTTCTATTCAGGCTCTGACACCTCTCACCTTCATAGCCCTACACAAATCACCTTTGAACTTCCACCACGCAGAGGACTTGAATCTGGGAGATTCCCGGTCATGGCTAGGAACCCGGTTTTTTGCATGGATCCTGCTGTACTTTTCACTGATGGTGGCCCATGAGAACTCGGTCTGAGTTTAAGTTTTGTTGCTTTAGTAAGAAATTCTGCTTTGCATTATCATGCAGAGGAAATCATTTTTGGTTCCCTGTGCAGAGGAAAAGATGGGCCTTTCTCTCCGAAGACCTAGGCCAGTTTCCCCTGGAGCACGGTGGTTGCAGGTGTTTTTCAGTGGTGCGGGGTCAAAGACCTTTATGTCCAGTTCTCAAATCTCAAGCAGGAGAAAGATTGAAGAGCATGGGTACTGTACTTTTGGGCAGGCCTAAGAAAGATGGGGTAAGAGCCTGAAGAATATGAAGAAAAGAACAAGAAGAGGCTTTGGACATGCATCTGAGTCTCTGTGCCCCATTCCCCTGAAGTCTACTGATGGTTTATATGGTGGTTTGAAGGGGGAACCACCCCTCGGACTCAGGCATTTGAATACCTGGTCCCCAGTTGATGACACTATTTAGGAAATTTTAAGAGGTGTGGCCTTGTTGGAGGAAGTCTATCACTGAGAGCAGGCTTCTAGAGCAGCCCTACTTCCTGTTTGTTCTATTTGTGCTTGTTGGTATGTGAACTTTCCCAGCGAGCGGTCTCAGCTTTCTGTTCCTGTCACCATCCCTGTCCCTTGCTGCCGTGCTGTCCCACCACGATGAACTCTAGTCCCTTTGGAACTGTAAGCCAACATGCACTCTCTCGGCTGGAAATTGCTCTTGGTCGTGATGATCACAACAACCGAAACATAACTAATACAGCTCAGGACTCAGAAAACGCCAAGTCAGGTGATCCAGACCTCAAGCTCTAAGGAGACACCAAAGGAACTAGCACCTCCGCTGAGCACAGCACAACCCAGAGAGCAGAGCCAGCCACACCAAGGCAGCACCCCACTGTGACTGGGAGCTGGTCTCAACAGCTTACCCACTGAGCTCCTTGTTTTTCAAGCACTCCCCTCTAAGCCAAGCCTTGAATGTAAATTAGTTTACATTCAAGAAACCGGGGTTCCTGTTAGCCACAGTCTCAAGGACAAATGTTGTACCTTGAACCTAGAGCACCCTCCCTCCACCTCAGTGCCACTGACATTTGGGGCCAGGAAACTAACTCTGCTGTGAGGACTGCCCTGTGTGTTATATAGGAGAGTGAGTTATGTCCTGGCTTTTCTACCTACTAGATGGGGTGAGGGTAGAGGAGGCATTGCTAATTCCTTACCCCTAACATCTACCTTAGTAGAGCCTGCAGAGAGAAAAAGGATACAGCTTTTAGCTATGTGTACCATAATAGATACCCCTAGCTGCAATACCAAAAATGTCTCAAGATAGTACTAAATGCCAGAGAGGCAAAACCTCTCTCACTTGAAGACTGCTGCTATACCATTCCAAAGAGTACAGAGTCCAGGAGAAGAACCGGGTTGCAGGGCTGCCCAAGAGATGAAGCAGACATTTGTTATAGCAGACTTTCTCTCCCCCAGTCCTCTCGGACTTACCTCATCTCAGACCAGGACACCTGATGAATTGCTAAGGGATGACTAAAATCACACTTCCCCAGGGGACCATCACTTCCTAAAAGGAAATTTGGACCTTGTGATAGAATCAACTGGTAAACTCTATGGGCCTCAGATGCAAGACATTCTGGAAGGCTATTAGAGGGCCATATGGGAGAGGAAGGCAATTTAGCATCAAGGGAAGGGACTTAAGCAGAGCCCCACTCCTGGGCCCAGATAACAAAGCCCAATTTTGAGTCTAATCAAGCTACAATTGATGTCTGTGAGTCCAGGGGATCTGGTCTCCCAGCAGGAGTTCTCCCTGATTTCAGAGAGGTCTGTCAGGGTTTAAGCAGAGTCCTAGCTAGTGGATGCAAGAGCAGAAAGCATCTCTGACTTCCACAAGAAGTGAAAAAAATCACCACGGGGCTGGAGAGATGGCTCCGCAGTTAAGAGCGCTTGCTGATCTTCCAGAGGACCCAGGTTCAATTCCCGTCAACTAAGTTGGGTAACTTACAACCACCTGCAATTCCAGATCCCCCAGATCCAGCTCCCTCTTCTGGCCTCCATGAACACTAACACACTCTTGCTTACATACACCCTCAGTTACACATCCACACAAGCAGAAAATAAAATCATTCTGAACATAAAGAAAACATGTGACAGCTTTTTTAAAAGAAGAAAAAAAATCCAGGAAGATCATTCTCCAAGCAACAAGGCTAAGACAGAGAGAGCCTTATGCCCCTGAGGGGCTGAAACAACTAAGCTCCTTTAACGGTCAGATGATGGACCTATTGTGCCTAGAAGGGCTTGAAGAAAGAAGAGCTTCTAGTTACTTGGGGACACCAGGGATTTACTAGAGGAGAGGAGTTGCTAGTATCCACACTTGCTCCTGATCTGGTGGGGTGACCCAGGTATAAGGTAAAGCCCAGTGTCTGTCTATAGGATGGGATGGGTGCTATACCAGCTCCCTGGCTGATACATTGCCAATCCCCATGGGCTGTGAAAAACACAGAAAACTCCTCCATTACCATTATTGTAGTTTGAATGAGTGACCCAAAAAGATCCATGTGTTAATAAAGCTTTGGTCTCCAATGTCACACTTCAAGGAAATTATAGAAACTCTGGAAGGTGGGAAATAGCCAGAGATCTTGGGTCATTGTTTGCATGCTCCTGAAGGTGGCTGGGGGACCTTATTCTCTTGCTTCCAGGCTGGTGACGAATAGGTACTTAGCTCAACCATGCTCCTCACCATTGCCACCCAGCACATCAACCACAGACCTAAAAGTAACTACTTCATCTGACCTTAGACTAAAGCCTCTAGAAACATATAGCAGAAATTTACCTTTATTCTTGCTAAGTTGATTGTCTGAGGAATTTGTTATTGTGGCAGAAAACGGATGAGCCCATCATCTCTCGACTAAATCAGGCTTGACATTTATGGAGCTTGAGAAGAGCTGGGGAGAAGGAAAGTTGCAGGGTGAGTTCACAAGGCAAGTGGCAGGAAGAACTGGTTGTGAACGCAGACCAGCCTACAGTCAGGTCACGGTCGACTAGACACGGGATACTGTGCCTCGAGCAAGTAACTTAGTCTGTATGTATTTCAAGGCCCTCCTCTATAAAATAGTGCTAATAGGAGATTCCTGCATCAAAGGAGCTGGGGATTTAATGGTGTCATAGTGTGACATATATATTTGGTCTTCTGGTTTTCTGGCACACAACTACTAAAATCCTTAAAATATCCAAAGCGATACCTGCCTTTCTGTAAGCTAATGAAGAACTGGAGGTTGGCAGCCTCTGGGCAGAATAAGGGGGCTGGTTACTGCAATACCTTGTTTCATGGACCACCTCCAGGCTGTGGAGAGAGTCTACTAATTTAATCAATAATGTGTATGCAATGAAACCTCCTCAGAATCTCAAAAGGACAGCTTCCAGATAGCTAAACCCATGGACCCAAGGACAGACGCGTCCTTTCCCACATGCCATGGCTACACAGCTCTCCCACCCTGTCCTCCCAAATGCAGCTACAATAAACTAGAGGGTGTTTCCCTGAAGTCCTTGAGCCTCTCTAACAAATTACACCCCCAAGAAGAGGTTATGGAAATCCCCATTTGTAGGTGGTTGGTAAGAAACACGGATAAAAAGACCTGGAGTTTATAATGTCATCTAAAGTATGGGTAGGGTAAGAACAGCATTGTGGAAGTGAGCCCTTGATTTTATGGAGTCTGACACTAATACCCAGTAGAGTATCAGAATAGGATTGAATTCTGGAGCATCTGGATGGTATCTGCAACATAATTAACTATATTATGAATTTATTTAGATATACTGATATATGATATACAATTTTTTTATTTAATGTATTGGCATTTTGAAATATACATGTCATTAAATGGTCTATTGGCTCTGTCCCACTAGAGAACCCTGACTAATTCAGGGCTCACCATATTTTCTCAGCAAGATCATATCAAAAAAGTCCAAGAAATAAGTGTGTGTCCCCCAGCATTTGCTCTCATATATCTATGTGGGTTGTTAAATAAGCATACAGGAAGAAAAAATAATATATGTGTATATATGTATTATATATACAGTATTATACAGTATACATAATATAGATATGAGTTTGTTTATTTCTCTACTCTAGGAAATGAAATTCTATGCATATTGCTTTGGCACACTGCGTAGCACAAGGAGCCTCCAACAAGTGTACTTTATTCTTATGACAATTCTTCCAGCTTTCCAGAAACAGCCTCTGCTCTCTCTTCGGCACAGTGCATAGGGAGCATCTGCTAGCCTGGGCCACAGGCTCAGGGAACACTGACTCCAAGGGGGTGTCAATCTCTGCACCCAAAGATAACCCAGACATCCTGATGCCCTTCTTACAGCTCCAGAGCAGATTCCTGCAGAGGAAGGTCAAATCCACGAGCAACCTCTGCTCAGGAATCAGAGGGACGCAGTGGGGGGGGGGGTGTGGAGCGGCTGGTGCAGACTGTAGCTCCTGGAAATGACAAGTTTATCTTCACATTCTGAAGCTACAAGGCAGCAGATGGGACAGGGAAGTGGTGTTTGGCTCCCAAGTGGCCTCCAGCTGGGTTTGAAGAATCAGCAACATTACCCTTCCAGGGCTCTGGCTGCCACCCTTTGTAGAGATGATTAGAGGCAGGCCAGCATACACATTCAGGACTGCAGCAGGACAGTGCTCCTGTTGTTGGCATGACCTCAAACATGCAGAATGAGAGTGGACCCTAGAAATAAGAGACGGGGACAGAGCCTCTTGGGAAGGAATGAGAGGCCTTGGTTTGCCTTAGAAGTGGAGGCAGTGCCTAGAGATATCCTCAGAGAGGCGGACATTGTGGGGGGGGGGGCAAGAAAGATCAAAGGTTTGCTTACCAACAGGTACCCAGAGTTCACCTTCCTTTCTGTGACCATCATCAGGCTTCTGCAAGCTCCTGAGGGCAGGACCCACTGTGCTGGGGACTGTGGACCCAGACCCTGAATTTCCTGTGACCCACAACTTGTTTTCCTATGCTTGCAGCTGTTCTCAGCAAACAACTTATTTTGCAGCTGCTCTGAGCACAAGACCCTCAGGCGTTCCTGATGGCAGGGGAGTGATTTCTGGTGGGCTTGCAGCTGAGGTTAGGACGTGACCATTAGTCAAGGAGAGCCTATATAAGCTACCCTGGAATACAATAAAGAGGGCATTCTTGGAGCATTCTTGGCATTGTGTGTGTGTGTACCTGTGTGTGTGTGTGTGTGTGTGTCTAGAATACAGGCTGTTACTTTTATTTGAAAGAACAAAGCGTGGGGATTATGAAATCAGGAGATCTGAAATCATTCTATAAACCAGTGAATACTGTTGACACTAATGCTGGCAGGTTTGCTAAGATTTTGCCATAACCACATTGCTCTGTGGCCAAGATGATCTAGGGGGCTACGTAGATAACTCAGCGTTGAATTGCACTTGCTGTTATTCCGGAGGTACTGGGTTTGATTCCCAGCATCCACATGGACACTCACAACCATCTGTTACTCCAGTCCTGGAGGATTTGATGCACTCTTCTTGTCTCTGTGGGCACCGGGCTCACACATGGTACACAGACATACATGCAGGCAAAAACGCACATACAAAATTAAATAAATGATTCCTTTTAGAAGATGTTAATGTTTCATCTAGCATGACAAATATACATGCACTTGCTGCAGCAAACCAGGGACCCTCAGACAATTGTCAGTCACTAAAGAACATCTATACTTAAGCATCGTAATATACAGGACTCATACTTGCCCAGGTGACTTCCTCCAGGAGCGAGCCCTATTTTGAAATTACCCTATTGCAAAATCAATAGGAGGTAACAGGACTCGGAGAAATCCCACACCAACTCCACACATCAAGTGTTCTGCGTGAAGAAAGGGGTGGCACAGAATTCACAGTCGCCTCCCTTCCTGCTCTAACCAGCCAATCCCTGCTCCTCTCTTCCCACAATGTATCTTTTCCCAAGGCACAAGCAATAGCTTCCAACCTTCATAAGGCCACTCTAATTCTTATCTGTGTTCTGTCTTTGAAAAGCAACCATCACAAATTCAATATAACTTCTACTAGGAAAATATCCCACGGTATTGGGCTCACCATCCTGAGGGCACTTCAAAGAATGTCATGCCATTGCCAACCTGTAAGTCTGCACTGCAGTGAAATAAACATGATCCATCTCTGGCCAGTGATGCTTCATTTTGCCCCACGGAGGCTATAGAGAGTCACAAGATGTCAGAGTGCCTGATAAGCCAATGGCTTACAACTTGGGAGTAATGTTCACCTGGCCATGAATTGATAAAGAAGCCTCAGGGATTATCGTGAGTCAATATGCCTTCAGACTAACTCTGTGTCCTTGCAATTATCAACCATTTTCACAAATCTTTTCCAAGGATGACCCTCCCTTAATTACGCCGCAGTGTGTGTCTGCATACCTGAAATTAGAGACTTTTGATGGAGTTATGACTAGATGCTTATCTTCAAGCTGGACTATGCACCGTGACATGCTGATATGCTCAACTACCAGATCGTAGAAAACACTTTCCCAAATGGCCTTGAGACAAGAGACATGCGGGCACAGAAAGATGAATCAGGCACAGTACAGAAGATTCAAAAGAAAATCGCTCCCTTTAACCTCAGCACCAAACCAGAATGGGGCAATTTAGTATAAGAGCAGTTTTTACTCCTCAAAGGACAAAGGCAGGAAAATACAACACATACCCTTGTTTCCGAGACCCTGATAAGCTGTTATAGGAGGTGATGCACACGGTTGGGGTGCGAACGTCAAATGTCCCTTGAAAGCTCATGGGTTTGAACTCTTGGTCCCTAGGTGGTAGCACTGCTTTGGAATGTTATAAAACTTTTAGGAGATGGAGATTTGCTAGAGAAAATGATTAGCTGAAATCCCCAAATGCACTTCCTATCTGCTCCTCCTTTCCCAATTGTGGACACAATGTGGCCAGTCACATTACCTTCCTGCCACCAAGCTTTCCCTGATGAACGATATTCCTTCTTAAACAGTGAGCCACAGCAATGAGAACAGTAACTAATACTCACATAAAGTTATGAGCATGAGGCTGGAGAGATGGCTCAGGGGTTAAGAGCACTTGATTGCTCTTCCAAAGGCCCTGAGTTCAATTCCCAGCAACTACATGGTGGCTCACAACCATCTGTAAGGGGATCACATTCCTTCTTCTAGTGTGCATGAAGACATAGCACTTATATACAGAAATACATGGTTTTTTTAAAAAAAAAAGTTACAAGTGTAATATCTGAGTGAGAAACTCAGGGGATGGTCAACTCTCAATTCAAGTAGACAATAGGGAACCTGTGTAGAAGGGGAGCTTCCCAAAGGAAGCTGGGTATTCCTTACAAGTAGGTTTTAGTAGTGTGTTGTCTTAGTTAGGGTTTCTATTGCAGCAATGAAACACCATGACCGAAGCAACTTGGGTGGAGGGGCTTATGTGGCTTACACTTACTTCCACAACACTCTATATTATCAAAGGAAGTCAGAACAATAACTCAAACAGGCCAGGAACCTGGAGGCAGAATCTGATGCGGAGGCCATGGAGGGAGGAGTGCTGCTTACTAGCTTGGTCTTCATGGCTTTCTCAGCCTGCTTTCCTATAGAAGCCAAGACCACCAACCCAGGGGTGGCACCCCACAATGCACTGGGTCTCCCCCATCGATCACTACTTAAGAAAATATCTTACAGGTTTGCCCACAGCTATTTCTTAAGGCATTTTCTTAATTGAGGCTCCCTCCTGTCACATGACTTCAGCTTGTGTCAAGTTGACATAAAACTAGCCAGCACAGGTGTTATTAAGGTCCTTCAATGACTGGTACCCCCAAATCCTTCAGGGCAGTAGGAAAAGAGGGAGCATTTGCAGAAAACAAAGGTATACTGAATTCAGGGATCAGGGGTACAGACTCCAGAAGCAGGGTCCCCATGGCCTCGTTGACCTGAGAGTTCTGGGTCTTCCTATCATCCCACTGTAGTCCTAATAATGTCTCCCTGTGCTCTGACATGTGCAAATTTGAATGAAGACTCCGGAATCACTTGCGTTAGCAGGATTTTTGAGTTGCCACCCAGTATAGCCACAAACCTTTAAGAGATCCCTAGGGTCTGAGGCCGCAGTTCCCAATGCTCCTCAAAGAAGTTTTCCACCTCGATGACTGAGATTTCCATTCCTTCCAGAAGTCTCTTGCTCTAGTATGCCCTCCTGTTTCCCTCCTGTTGGAGTCTTCTAGAAGTCCTAGCTTGCCCAGAAAAAGGAAGGTGATTAATTTAAATTTGAGAGAAAGGGAGGGGGATTAGACAGAACAAGAGACTCCATGGGCAAATGAAAGGTTTGCTCGGAGTCTGAGATAAGTTAACTGCATTCCCAAGGTGAATTAATAATGAGAACACACATGTTCATACACACGCGTGCACACACACATAGAGAGGGATGATATTCACACACATACAGAGAGAGAAAGACATACACAATACACTCAGATCAATAGGAAAAAGGCAAACACTCCAATGATAAGATAATCAAAAACATTTAGCAGTCAATTCACAGAAGAAAATAAAGTATTATAATTGTGAAAAGATGCTCAGCCTCACCAGTCATGTGGAAACACATGTTAAAACAACCACCTACAAGTCCATATTCACCAGATCAAAGCAAAAGGCCTGACAGTGTCAATGCTGATGTAAAATTTCCATAGTCCACCAACTCAGCTCCTGACTACACAGAAGTCTCCTCCTGCACACAATTCTTCTTCCCACCATCTTAGTTACTCATGGTAACTTACCTGTGGTCTGAAAGTATTGTCCTACTTTGTTTTCTACTGCGGTGACGAACACCGTGACCCAAAGCTACTTGGAGAGGAAAGGGCTTATTTGAGCTTCCAGCTTCTAGTCCATCACTGAGGGAAGTCGGGACAGGAACTCAAGCAGGAACCTAGAGGTAGGAGGTGGTGCTGAGGACATGGAGGAACACTGAGTACTGGCTTGTTCTCCACGGCTACCTCAACAGGCTTTGTTCTATATCCTGGCCAGGAAACACGGTCCACAGTGAGCTAGGTCCTTCTACATCAATCATTAATCAAGAAAATGCCTCCATAGACTTGTCAGGAGAACAGTCTTATGAAGCATTTTCTCATTAAGGTTTCTTCTTCCCAGATGATCCAAACTTCTGTCACGTTGAGAAAAAAAAA
>NC_022019.1:16730562-16732149 GCF_000317375.1 Microtus ochrogaster | reverse complement strand
CCTTAGATAACTTTTATTAGTGTATTATTACAATTATTCTATTCTATTATTATTTAAAGTTGTCAAGCACCACTAGCTGTCTTGGAAAACATCTCCTAAGATCAACGGACACTATGGTATGTTCTAGAAAAGTGTATCAGTCAGAGCAAGAGAAGACCCATGTCTCCTTGCATAAACGAATATTTGGGTGCCCAACGGTAATGGTGGAAAGAAACATCATTCACATGAGAATGGATAAACAACTTTGGAATTGGCATACAATGAAAATTATGTGTAATTAAGAGAAATGAACCAAGATTATAAGAATCACATGAGACGGGCCCTCCCAGCGCCAAGTGGCTTGGGCAGGTGGAAGACAGCCACCCGCCCAGCGGGCACCACTGTGATAAGCAGGTCTGTGGGGACGAAATGGGATCAGGAAGAGGCAGAGCAGTTGGTGTGCTGTGGAGAAAAGCAGAAGTGATGATGTGACGGTGGGAAGGAACAGGCTGATACACGTGGCCTGTGTTGCTGTCCGGGACTGTGCCTGTGTCCCTACCACAGCTGGGGTCTGTGTAGATGTCTCTGGTCCATGTCACCACCAAAGGTCTTTAGATGCTGGTGGTCTGGGACCCCTCCTGAGACCATGTTGACGTCCAGGGTTCATGTTGCCACCAAGGTCATACTAATCTGGATAGCCTGCACTGCCATGGTGGTACCCAGGCCTGAGCTGCTGCTAAGAACCATGTCTGGGTCTGTGGGTGGGGGGTCTATGTTGGTGTCTGTGGCTTGTGTTCCCACCAAAAGCTGCGGGAATGTCCAGGGTCTGGACCACTGCCTGAGGTCACGTTGTTATGCAAGAGTCACATGACCACTGGGCTTATCACAGTCTGAGTGGCCTGTGCTGCCACCCAGAGTCATGACAATGTCTAGCCTTGAGTTTCTGGGTCTATGACCCTATCACAGCCAGGGTCTATGATGGTGTCCATGGCCTGTGTTACCACTGAGAACCTGGGCACTGGAGAGCTGGTCCTGCCCTCACTGGCCCCCTCAGTGGAAGAGCTGCCCGCCCCCCAAGGAGAACTGACCCCAGTGTGATAGGCATAGGAGAGTTGGCTCCAAGACCCTCGATGGCCCTGGGAAAACTACCCTCCCCTTTGCCAGCGGTCATAACAGGAGAGCTATCGCTATAGGTGGAAGAGCTGGTCCCAGTGGCATGAGTAAGGGAGAGCTGGCCCTGATCCTTGCCTGAGAGGTCTAGTCCTGGTGGAGGCCCAGACTAACCAACTCAGCTACCCCCAGGCCCACATTCAGTGCTTTGAGTTGGTCTACCCCATCATCTACTCCATCTATGACCTGCTGGAGGGTGTGAAGGGGCCAGTGCTGTGGAGCCATAGCCACAGGATCTCTATGACTCAGGGCAATAGCCAGATATCCAAAAGAAGTTTAGGTGAGGGTCCAGTATTGATGATGCACCAGAAGTCAGAGACCTTGAACCGAACCAAGAACTCATTGCAATGAACATTTGTAAGTAAAGCTGTTTGGGCAAAAGGGTTTACTATGCAACACACGGCAGCTCCCAGTGCCACTACAGCAAATGAATATGTG
>NC_022019.1:16727691-16729900 GCF_000317375.1 Microtus ochrogaster | reverse complement strand
CGAGTGTCACCACCTCCTGGCACTATGGACACTTAGGAGGCTCAGCATGGTAGGTCAAATGAGAAATATACCCCACAGGCTCAGGCGTTTAAACACTTGGTCCCCAGATGGTAGAGCATTGGGGAACTTATAGGGAGGTGTGGACTAGCTGGAGGAAGTGCATCTCTGGGGATGGGCTTTGGGAGTTCATAACCTCACCCTATTTCCAGTTCTCTCTCCCTCTCTCTGTCTCCGTCTTCCCACCCCCACTCTCTGGTTCCTGCCAGCGTACCTGCCATTTGCTGCCATGGCTCCCACCACAATGAACTCTTAGGCCTCTTAAGTTCACACAAACTCCTCCACCTAAATTACCGTGCGGTGTTTCATCACAGCAGCAGAAAGTAACTGATACACTTATGAAGTTCAAGAAACTTTTAAGACGTGAAAAGTACAGAAAGGCACAAGATTCATAAGGCCCTGTCCCCTACAAAGCAATAAACAATCCTAGGAGGTGAAGAGAGCCCCTTCAACCTGTAAATTGGTCAGTGAACTCCAGGAATGCAGTCCTTACCAATTCTGAGGTGGGCCTTTCTGTGACTCTACTGCCTTTGAGGCTCTCATAGCTCTGTAAGCAAACCCCCACCCATGCTCCTATTAATAACAACCCCCACCCACACTCCTATTAATAACAACCCCCACCCACACTCCTATTAACAACCCCTCACCCACTCCTATTAACAACCCCTCACCCATGCTCCTGTAACTCCAGTAAATGCTGGAATTGTTCCTATGGTCTGTCTGCCCTATCTGAGATAAATGGACATTTGTTAAGTTTTCCATAATAAATGTCATGCAACGGTGTCAAAATGCTTATATGGTTTTATTTACTTGTTTGTTTATTTGGTTCTTGGTGGCCAGGATGAACAAGTATCCTCCTTACAACATGTTAAATATGTTTTCTTTTTTCCATTTGATATTTTTTGCTTCTTTGTCAAAAATCAGGTGTTCAAAGGTGTATGGATTAATATCCAGGTCTTCGATTCGGTTCCACTGGTCCTCCTGTCTGTTTTTATGCTAGTACCAGGCTGTTTTCAGTACTGCTGTTCTGTTGTAGAGTTTGAAGTCAGGGATTGTGATGCCTCCAAAAATTTATTTATTGTACAGAATTGTTTTGACTTTCCTGGGTTTTTTGCTTTTCCATAAGAAATTGAGTACCATATGAAGTTGAGTAGCATTCTTTCAAGGTCCGTGAAGAATTTTGTTGGGATTTTGATGGGCATTGCATTGAATCCGTAGATTGCTTTTGACAAGATTGCCATTTTTACTAATTCTACTTACCCAAGAGCATGGGAGATCTTTCCACTTTCTGATGTCTTCTTCAATTTCTTTCTTCAAAGATTTAAAGTTCTTGTCATAAAAGTCTTCCACTTGTTTGGTTAGAGTTACTCTGAGACATTTTATGATATTTGTGGCTTTTGTGAAGGGGTAATGTTTCTCTGATTTCTTTCTTGGCCCATTTATCATTTATGTAAAGGAGGGCTACTGGATTTTTGAGTTAATCTTGTATCCTGGTGCATTACTGAAAGTGTTTATGAGTTGTAGAAGCTCCTTGGTAGAATTTTTAGGGTTGTTTTATGTAAACTATCATATCATATGCAAATAGTGAGAGTTTGACTTCTTTTCTGATTTGTATCCCCTTGATCTCCTTTTATTGTCTTATTGCTTTAGCTAGAATCTCAAGAACTATATTGAACAGATATGGAGAAAGTAGACAACCTTGTCTTGTTCCTGATTTCAGTGGGATTGCTGGGAGCTTCTCTCCATTTAGTTTGATGTTGGCTATTGGCTTGCTGTATATTGTCTTAATTATGTTTAGGTATGTTCCTTGTATCCCTGCTCTCTCCAAGACCTTCATCATGAAGGAATGTTGTATTTTGCAAAAGCTTTTTCCGCATCTAATGAGATAATCATGTGGTTTTTATTTTTCAGTTTGTTTATTTGTAGATTACATTGACAGATTTTTGTATGTTGAACCTTCCCTGCATCTGTGGGATAAAGCCGATTGATCATGGTAAATGATGGTTCTGATGTGTTCTTGGATTCAATTTGCCAGTATTTTATTTAGTATTTTTGCATCAATGTTCATGAGTGAGATTGTTCTGTAATTCTCTTTCTTAGTAATGTCTTTATATGGTTTGGGTATCAGGGTAATTGTAGCCTCATAAAAAGA
>NC_022019.1:16723311-16725144 GCF_000317375.1 Microtus ochrogaster | reverse complement strand
TGCACCTATAGCTATTTATTGTGCCTTTTCTTGAACTCTTTTCTGTAGGTGGAGTTTTCCTGTCTCCGCTGCCTGTTTCCAAATAACTGGAAGCCACTTCCCACATAAGTGACTTGGAGACAATGTAAATAATAAATTCTCAACCAATAGCTCAGGCTTATTGCCACCTAACTCTTACATTTAAATTAGCCTATACTTCTTAGTTATGTTTTGCCCTTTGGCTCATGGCTTATTGCTTTATTTTCTTCATGTGATCACTTCCTCCAACAAGACGTCCCCTCATAATCCTTCCCAAACAGCCACCAACTGGTGAAGAAGCATCCATGTCCTAGACTTATAAGGGACTTCTCATTCTAGTCACCACAGCTACCCAAGACCAAGTTCAAGTGTTCCACCATGATAGTGAAAAACTGACCATGTGACAATCAAAAATATCTCCAGACATTGTCCATAATTTCCTGGGGAGCCCGAAGTTGAGAATCATTTATGTAATTTTTATTTTCCCTTTAAGTAATATATAAGAACATAAAATGTGGCTGTGGGGATAGTTTAATCAGTAAAGCCCTAGGTGTCCAAGTATAAGAACTGAGTTAAAAGCTCGGCACATGACCTGCAGTTGCCCAGGCCCAGAACCAGGGTTATGACTTGGCTTGCCCCAACATCCGTCCATCTATGATCTGCTGGAGCATGTGTAGAATCAAAGCTGCAGGATCTCCACAACACAGGGCGACAACAGGATATCCAAGAAAAGTCCTAGTAGGGGCCCAGCATCAATAGCGTAGTAGAAACCAGAGGCCTCAAACCAAACCAATGACTTTGCAATTAACACTGGCAAGTAAAAAAAATATGGACAAAAGGGCTTACTTCATGACTCACTCACTGTGTCACATTGTAGCTTCCATGACAAGATTTTATTTTTTTCCTTTTTTCTCTTAAAACATTTGCTTTATTTGGAGGGTGGGGGTAAAGGGGCAGAGGGCAGATGTGAAGGGATGGGGAAATGAATGGGATCAAGATATGTGATGTAAACAACACATAAATTAAAAAAAAAAAAGCTGGGGCATAGTAACATCCATGTAATCACTGTACTCCTAGCAAGTTAGATACTAAGACAGGAGAATTTCCATAAGCTCACAGACCAGCTACCCTGGTATGTGTTGGAGCAGACAAATGAACCTGTCTCCAACAGGTTGAAGGTAAAGACTGATACCTATGGCTATCCTCTGACCTCCATGTGTATCCATCCTTACGCATATGAATATTCTCATGCAGATTAAAACAATGCAAAGAATTGCTCATATAAATGAGGTTCCATTAATGGGCATGTAGATATACTATGCAAAACTCAAATCAAGTCACATCTGTCTGACTCGCTTAAACATTCGTCACTTCTTAGTAGTGAAGGTATCCAGTATCCTTCCAGCTTTCTGAAATGGCTAGTAAATAACTCCTACCTACAACTGCTCAGCTGTGCAATAGCACCCAGAACATCTTGCACCTGTCTGTAACTCAGTTCCCTCTGACGAACACCTCCTTATCTCACTCTCTCCTGCTGCTGTTTTGCATGCTCAAACTTTTCACCCTGTGCAGAACTGGGATGTGAATAAAAGTATTGGACTGGACCCTTCAGAACCCACAGAGGGGAATGCCACCAGAATAAAAAATGTGTTCAGACACGACTCATTAGTGGATACACATGTGGTGATGTCCTGTTTGCACAAATAAAACTTGTCTGAACATCATAGGGTGGAGCTAGCCACTAGCTAACCACAGAACTCTGGAAGTCTGTACAGACAGATAGGAAGTGATGTGCTTGAATGGAGAGAGGAAGTG
>NC_022019.1:16709218-16722811 GCF_000317375.1 Microtus ochrogaster | reverse complement strand
CCTGAACCCAGGGCAGAAACAGAATCTTTCCTTATAAAATACATCCTCTTGAGGTTTTGTGCGTGTGTGAGTTTGACGCAGGGTCCCCCTTACATAGCCCTGGCTGTCCTGGAACACACTGTGTAGACCAGGCTGGCCTCGAACTCATAGAGAGCTGCCTGCCTCTGCCTCCTGAGTGCTGGATTAAAGGCCTGCACCACCATGCCCAGTTTATGAAGTCTTGCTACAACCAGCAAGTTGGCCTCTTTCCTTCCTGCCCTTTCCCCAGCTCTGAAGTCCCCTTGGGTCTGGACACCTAGTTCTAACACAGTCACCAGGAACCAGGTAGGTCTAGAGTACTAAGAGTGTGTCCAGATGCAATTGACTTTACTCCCAGTAGTAACTTCTGATTCCATTTGGAGCCAGCAGAGGCTGCAGAGTAATTGAATTAGGCAAATATTATGGGGAAGAAAATGGGCCTGTAAGTAGCTTAAAGTGATGGAAATGACCTGAAGGTGACCATGCAAATGGTCTGTATAATATCCTGTAATAATCCTGTCCAGGCAGCCCGAGGAGGCTGGCTTCCAATAATGAGGTGTCTGATTAGAATAATATTCAGTGGGAGAACATGTGAGTGTCTGCATAAATCAGGCTTGGAGAGCCTCCCCAATTAGCTAGGAAGGAGACAGGTAAGGTGAGTGCCAATTCTGCACCAGGAGGATGCTGGGCAAGCTGCAACCGTGGGGAGGGAAAGTAATCATCCTCTTAACAATTCATGACATTTTACAGCACTTTATAGTTTATAGACCCTCTTCCTGGGCAATATTTCATCTGATCCTCCCACAGTTGCTTTAAGGATTAAATGAGACAACTTCTCTTGGGAGATAATGCCATCTTTGGGTTGGGATTTTAGCCCCAGCAACCAGCATGTGTTCAGCACCTAATAGTTGTTCAACCAAAAAAAACCACTGAGAACCATATATGACCATTTTCCACTAGCCTGCTTCTTCCCCCTGTTCGTACAGGAGACATAAAGTGCTGTGGGAGCACATTCTGCTCCTTCAGCCAATAGCCTTTAAGATACCAGTCCACTGGGGCGTGGTCTCTTATACTGTAAAAGCAGCAGGAACCTTGAACCTGCTCTCTTGCTTCCAGCTCTCATTCTGCTCTCTGTTCCTGTTTGCACTCAGAGGACTGTTGTTTAGGACAGTGGTCTGTAAGTTTTCCCCTTAAACAAAAAAACCTTTTATTATCCATTCTTCTGAACTGGTGTGGGATTGTTTTATGGCATCAATGAAGAGACTCACATCCAGTCTCTGAGAACTTCTCCCTTCCCCTTCCCCTTCCCCTGCCTCTGAAACAATGGAGCAAGATCATGACTATCTACAGCAGGTAGCTGCTCCAGAAGGAAGCCTCTTCCTGAGCCTCCCATCTCAGTTCTAAGAACAGGTACAAGATCAAAAGCATCAATGGGCACCACCTTCCCAGGATACCTCCCTCCTTTGATAACTGGATATTTAGTCTCATTCATTGTGCCGCTCATTCATACAGTGGGTCATTCATTCATATATGCATTCAGAGAAAGCTACTGTACACCCAGTCTGGAACAGACCCAGGCAAAGGGAAAGAGGAGAAAATGGAGAAAACCAACCATCCTGGAAGCCAGAGTCCGGTGAAAGAAATCCTCTGAATGCCAGAGCACTGTGGTTTCAATATGACATAAACTCTATTGGCTCGTATTTATTTGAATATTTGTTTGCCAGCCGGTTTGGAAGGCTGTGGAACTTTCAAATTAGGGAGCCTAGAGGACAGAGGTCGGCCACCAAGGGGAAGGCTTTTGGGTCAGCCTCTAGGTCCTGGCACACTGTATTCATCTAGTGTGCTGTGGGTGAACAGCCTTGGCCCGCAAACTGAGCTCCTCAGACACGGATCCACCTTTCTCACCGTGATGGACTAAAACCACTAACCAAAACAGATGTTTCCTCCCTCAAGGTGTTTCTGTCAAGAATTAATCATGCTCACGGTGATCGGAAAGCAGCTAGCATACGGAATCAACAAGCTGCAGGAAGAAGGGACTTTCCATGGGAAGGGCTAGGCCACACAGCCTTAGGAAGAGGAGTCCCTGGGGTCCTTCTATCTGTGACTGCTGTGGTATTTACAAGGGAGTGCACACCTGTCCCCTTATCCTCTCTGCCCACCTCTAAAGGACATTTCCACCCTTGTTGATTCACCAATCACAAACCTGAGGGTCTTGCCTAAGACAACAGAATCAAAAAGCAACAAGCTTGCTTTCCACCAAGGGTGCTAGACTTGAAGACTAGTCTTAGGTGAGTATGTGTGTGCGGTGTGCCTGTGTGTGGTTCCTCATGAGTGTGTGGAACATGCAGGCGGGCATTTGTATAGAAAAACAAAACAAACAAACTTTTAAAGGTTAAAAAAAGAAAAGTTAAATTTATTTTAGAATAATGCTTTGGTCGATGTATAATTTAATCATCTATCATAGATTTATAAAGTTGGTTACTAATGAGATAAACATGCTTATCTATTTTCACATAAAGACTTAAATCTTGACTGAATAGTTGATACAGCAGAAGGCAGAGTATCTTCAACATTGTTCAAAGTGGATCAATAATAGACTTTATAATCATCAGCACTCAAAATACCACTTCTCAATACACTTCTAAATATATGGCAGACATATGTGTTTGTATGTCTAGGACCTGCTGTGGTTAGGATGTGAAATGTCCCCCATAAGCTCACGTGTTTGAACACGTGATCCCTTGCTGGTGATACTGTTGGAGAAGAGTGGAGCCTTTAAGAGGTGGAGCCTTGCTAGGGGAAGGAAGTCACTGAGAGTGGATTCTGAGGCTCTGCGGCCTGGCCCAGCTTCCTAATCCTGCTCCACTACCTGTCACCATTACAATAACCAGCCTCCTGTGCCTGCTGCCATGCCTTCCCCGCTGTGATGGACTGATATTCCTACAGCTGAGCCAAAATAAGCCCTTCCTTCCTTAGACGGCTCCTTATCACGCACTTGATCACAGCAATGGAAAAAAACAGCTAATTCAAGACCATTTCAGAAACTGTTGTAGATTCTAGCCCAAATTCATGGGATGATTTTTTTTTTCACAAAACGCATCAGCAACTCAAATAGAAAATTCTAAAATCAAACATCCTAGCACAATACAACCCAAAGACATACTAATTTGATACTTACATGTAGAAGAAAGGCTGTGAGGAAATTGTCTTTATTTTCATAATCAAATCATTATGTTTCTTTAAGAACAGAGAACTGCATACACGGTAAAAACTGAAATGCATAGCATATAGCAGTCTCGAACTAAGCCGAGCTGCTCCAGGCAGCATTCGTGGGTGCCGTATGACATGATGGCTTGCACATGCAACGTGTGCATACTGTGTGTGCAGAACCAGGCTGCAGTGAAGTCAACGTGTGCATACTGTGTGTGCAGAACCAGGCTGCAGTGAAGTCACAGGCTACAACACAGGCGCGTGCTGCCAGGAACATCTTTGATACATCACTTGTTTGATTTTTGACATTTGATCTTTCTTTTAATTTATTTATTTATTTTACATCCAGACCACAGTTTCCCTTCCCTCCCCTCCTCCCATTTTATCCCCCCATGTGCTTTCTGCCCCGCCGCCGCCACCACCATCAATCCACTATTCCTGTTTCTGTTCAGAAATGGGCAGGCCTCCCATGGGTATCAACAAAACATGGCATATCAAGTTGAGGTTAAACTAAGCACCTCCTTAAGCCTGGACAAGGCAATCCAGTATGAGGAATGGGTTCCCAAGAGCCTGTCAAAGGGTTAGGAACAACCCTTGCTCCTTGTTAGGAGTCCCACAAGTAGACCAAGCTACACAGCTGTCATATATATGCAGAGGGCCTAGGTCAGCCACAATCAGATTCCCTGGCTGTTGGTTCAGACTCTGAGAGCCCCTGAGACTCGGGGGTGGTGTCTCTGGGTTTTCTTGAGATGTCCTTGACTCCTCTGACTCCTACAATTCTTCCTCCTTCTCTTCAGTAGAAATCCCCATGTTCACCTAATGTTTAGCTGGATGAAGGCTCTCTGATGACGAAAGTCACCAATCTGATCACAGGAGATGGCCAATTCACGCCATGTAGCCGAGGACACACAAACTCACATTCGGTTACACAATTCCACATAGAGTCATTTCCCAGGGCTTACGAAGCTGTAACCTCTATCACACACTCAAAACAGAAAGGCTAAGATTCAGGTTCCACCCTGGATTTCCAGAAGCCCTCCTTCTTGGTTCTGCCCCAACATTGGAAGACAGAGAAAAACACATGGTCTAGCAGACTCAGGGATTAACCCCCTGTGCTCCTGGGTGACTAGCTACTGTCTTACAAAGTCCCCCTGTGGCCCTGGGTGACTAGCCACGGCCTTTCAACTCGTATTCAGGAGCCATCAGTGTGCAAGAAGTAGAAAAGATACCCACGGCTGAGAAGTCACTTAAACAGAGTCAGAGTTATGGCATTCCAGCCTGCAGAGCTGGAAGGGACCTTTAAGATGGGTCCATCTAAAGCGCAGAAGTTGGCGACAGTGTGCGACTCCCTCCCTTTCTTTGTCTCCTTTGTCCAGTCAGTTCCTTGTGTTATCACACTATACTCTGTTGCTTCTTGCCTTGAACAAGGGATGCCTTTACAACCCTTGAACATTTTCACACTGTGGCAATTCCAGGGCCCAAACAGGAAGTGGTTTTGTGTAATAAAGTATATATTTGGCTGAGAAGCTCCAAGGGCAGCTATGGGGCCAGTCTGTTACTATCTAGGGGTTCTTATTCATTCTTTTCTGCGCCAGTTAAAGAATTAAAGGATGGGAAGCAGTGGCGAAATCTCAAGCACAAGAGACAGGATGTGCAATTGAAGAAAAGCTTTTATTAGGGGTGAGGAAACACACAGACCACAGGCACAAGAGGGCGGAGGAGAGGGAGTAGTTAGAGCCCAGCTTCTTTCTAGGGCTGGAGTTTTTGAAGTCTCTGAAGGCTCTTCCTCTGCTGATTTAGGGTTGGTCAGTTTGAAGAAAGACGGGACGGTTGATTGGCCCACAACTGCTGTGTAAAACAGGTTCTGATCCAGCCTTGAACTGATTGGCCAGTTCAGCCCAGAGGCCTTTGTTTCAAGCACTCAGGATTTTTGACTCAGGTCCAGAGGCTGAGAAGAAGCCAGCCATCTTGAAAGTTCTCCCTCTCTATTCCCGAATCCCGGCCCCTCTCCTGATCTGCTTGCTCACCAGGGATTCTGCCTACCTCCTACTCCCTCACCACTGCTGTCAGCAGTCAGCAGCCTTACCATCCTGAAACCATAAGTTGTTTGTTTTGTTTTGTTTTGTTTTGTTTTGTTTTGTTTTGTTTAAATCCTAGCTGGATTTGTGTGGGATTGGGGGGAAGGGGTTAAACTTTAAAATGCTATGTATACAGCACAGCAAAACCTTACAGGACCATTCACATATAATGTCAAGGATCAATTCACCGCTTGCCTCTTCTCCTCTTCCTCTCTCCTCTTTCTTCCATTGTTCTGCCCAGCAAGCACAGGCGACCTGTGACCCAGCCATGGCCAAGGACAGCTGTGAATGCTGCCCAAAAGAAAATCACAAACTTACTTAAAATCTGGTCGTATTTGTTGGCAGATTCTGTGTTTGTTTATTGTTTGTTTGTTTGTTTGTTTTGGAGCTACATAGCAGTGTTATTGGGAAAACACAGATGACAACATCCTCCTAACACGACGCCAAAAGGTGAACATGTCTGATCCAGTTTCTCACGATCGCTGTCAAATCTGAGGAAGACTTAGGCCGACACTGTCTTAAAGAAAAGTTAAAGTTAGTTCCAGGACAGGCTCCAAAGCCACAGAGAAACCCTGTCTCGAAAAACCAAAAAAAAAAGAAAAAAAGAAAAAGAAAAGTTAAAGTGAATATAGGGAAAGCCTTTCCATTTCCAACCCAAAAAGAAATGTCAAGAACTTCCACCACTGACCTCAGTGTAAACCCCCTGAGAGCTCAGAAGAAAAGTCACAGCTGGCCCTCCCCCCCCATACATATATTCCCATTGGCACTGCCCCCTGTATCCATCCCTCGCCCCTCCCCCATTAACCTGCTTCCCTCAAGCACCGTGATTCCAGATAAATAAAAAATGAGTGCCTATTCAATTGAATTGCTTTTCTGTTTTGTTTAATTACTAGCATCGGGACAATATTGTTTCCTGCCATTTCCAATGCAAATGAACTTCATTGTGGGGTTATCAATGTTTATGAGCTGGCCCTGGAAAGCCAACCACCACTTAGAAGGCAACTCTCCTGGGGACACACTTGCCAAATCCCAAAGACTCAGCTTCAGCAAATCAGGACTGGGCGCTCCAGTCAGCTCCACACTGAGCGCTGTCCCGGAAAGAGCTATTTGAGGGACAGGTTTGCCATTTCACACGCTGGTGCTAGCATCTCAGACCATGTGGGTGAGAAGCCTACTTGGAAATCACTTAGTCCACCCCTTCATCTAAGGGGGTGGGGGAGATGTTTGCATGTGAGAAACAGAAATGAAGTAGCAAGGCTTTCTACTCACAGGTAGACTGTGCGTGACCCGGAACCCCAGACATCGCCACAGAGAAAACAGGGGCTGGAGGGATGGATAGCTCACGGGTTTGCTGCTCTTTTAGAGGACCCAAGCTTGGTTCCCAGCACCCACATTCAGTGGCTCAAGATTTACTATTGACTCTACCTCCAGAAGCTCAAATGCCCTCTTCCGCCCTACCCTGGCACAAACACACATAGCGTATGTTCACAAACATGCACATAAATAAAAGTAATAAAAATAAATCTTTTTTTTTTTTTAAGAAGGCAAAGAGGGCTGGAGAGTTAGCTCAGTGATGCGGAACACTTTTTGCTCTTCCGCAAGACCTGAATTCAGTTCCCAGCACCCATGTCACGTGACTCACAACCATCTGTGACTCCAGCTCCAGGGAATCTGATGTCCTCTTCTGTCATCAACAGGCACACATATGCAAGAGATGCTACATGAATAAAATATAGAATAAATCTTTAAAACAGGAGAGGAAACAGAAGCGGCCAACACTCATTAAATTCATTAAAATTCAGTGAGTGCTGGGCCTGGTGTGAGGCGTTATAGCTGGATGATACCTGTTCTCTCCAGCAACAGATGAGGCTCCAGGGACTCAAGCCGTCAGCAATCGTACTCTGCCTGAGAGTCGCCCAGTGCAGCCACCTGAGGCCATGCTGATGTCCGTGGTCCATGCTATCGCTAACAGCCATGTTTGGGTCTGTAGTTCTGAAACAGCGAGGGGCTGGCTGATGTCCATAGCCCAGGTTACCACCTAAGCCCATGGGGATGTCCGTGGTCTGCGCCACAGACTGGATCCATGTTGATGTTTGTGGACCATGCTGCCACATCCATGTTGTGTCTGTGGCCTGTGTGACCACCTGGAGCGAGGTTGATGTCTGTGGTCCATCTCTGGTTTGTGCTACCACCTGAGGCCATGTCGATGCCCATCTCCTGTGTTACCCCCAGGGTCCATATTAGTGTCCATGACCCATGTTACCCCCAAGCCACGTTTATGTCCTTTGCCCATGCTGCCACTGAAGGCTATGATGATGTCCATGGCCCATGCTTTGGCAGAAAGCCGTATTGATGTCCATGGTCTGTTCTGCCACCGGATGTTGTATTGAGGAGCAGCAGGCTTCCCGTCGCCCGGCTCCCAGCTAGCTTTACCCAAAATAATTACATGAAAACTGTATTCATGGGGCTGGAGAGATGGCTCAGCGGTTAAGAGCACTGCCTGCTCTTCCAAAGATCCTGAGTTCAATTCCCAGCAACCACATGGTGGCTCACAACCATCTGTAAAAAAATATGGTGCCCTCCTCTGGCCTGCAGACACACATACAGACAGAATACTGAAAATACTGTATACATAATAAATAAAAATTAAAAAAAGAAAAAAGAAAACTGTATTCATTTAAACACTGCCTGGCCCATTATTTCTAGCTTCATATTGGCTAACTCTCACATCTTGATTAACCCATTTCTAATAATCTGTATGTCACCACGAGCTCGTGGCTTACCGGGAAAGATTCAGCATGTCTGACTTAGCGACTGGCTCCATGGCGGCTCCCTCTGTCTCTGCTTTCTTTCTCCCAGCATTCTGTTCTGTCTACCCCCCACCACCACCACCTAATTTTCTGCCCTATCAAAAGGCCAAGGCAGTCTCTTTATTTAACCAACGAAAGTAACACATAGACAGAAGACCCTCCTACACCAACCTGAGACAAAGCAGAGATCCCTGGCATGAACTGACGCCGGAGTCTATGTGGATGTTTGAATTCCACGCTATCACCAGAAGTCATGTAGAAGCCAGTGTTCTGTGTTCTTGCTGACTGTAAAGGGCGGGGAAGCCACTTTCGCAGTGATGTTGATGACTACAGGCACACAGTTGAGAAGGAAGGACATAGAAGTCTTCTGGGTCAACTCCTACCCAACTCGACAGCCACCCCCCAAAAAGTAACAGCTTAAAAAGGAAGCTATCAAAGAGAACTCTTAAAAATGGTGGTAAGAATGCTGAAGTGTGGCTCTCTGCAACTGATAGCTTTTGGCAGGGGTGCAGGTGGAGAAGGACTCAGTTTTTTTTTAAGGGGCTGGCCACTGGGAGTTTGACCGTGCTCCAGTGAGTGTATGAACAGCACAAATTAGACTCGTTTTTTTTTTCTTTTCTTCTTTCTTTTTCTTGGAGGGAGGGGCAAACACAAGGATGGGGATGGACATAGATGGGCAGGAAAATGAATGTGATAGGGGTGCATGATGTGAAATTCCCAAATAATCAATAAAAATATTATGTTGGAAAAATAAATAAAGGTAAAAGTCAGGGCTAGAGAGATGCCTTGGACATTAAAAGCTAGGCTCACAAACAAAAATTCAAATTGTAAACTGAAAAAAAAATCTAAAAAAAAAAGAGTTACATAATTTTCCCACACCCTACCACACACGGAAATGAAGAGTATTGCCACCCAGTTTCATAATGTCTCTTCCTTCTATAGCCTGTAGCTTCCTGTGGTCTCCGGGGTAGTGGTTCTCAACCTTCCTGATGTTGCAAGTGTTATGCCCAAGTTTCTGGTCTCCAAATGAATTCACGGAGCCAGATTTCTGACACAAATTACATGAGGGTTTTTAATAATACTCAAACTCAAGTTTGGACCAACACTTTTCCAGCACCCCAGCATGGTGGATGCAGAAAGTGTGGTGGGAGCCCTGGGAGGGTAGAACTTTTAAAGGGGAAACACCATGATCAGGGGAGTTCGGGTCCTGTGGTCTTGGGATTGTGTAAGAAGTGCATAGGATAAGGTACTTTCTGAACCCATTGGTCAGTTTTTGGGCATGAAAACCTAACAAAGAACCATTAATAACTGACAAGGTATCTTCAAAGACAGGATGCCTCCCAAGAACATCTGGACCTTGGTAAATTTTATGGCCTGGCTCCCTAAATTAATTGGTCATTTTTAGGGTATCTGTTCAAATTTCTGCTATGACAGCATATCTCTAGAGCTGAGATCACATACCCCCAGCTCATTATATGGCTTTATATGAAGCCCCTTCTTTAAAACGAAGTTTGCCAAGCCAGGTCCTCACACAACCCTTTAATACAGTTCCTGGTGTTCTTGTGTCCTTCGACCATAAGATTATTTCATTGCTACTTCATAACTGTTATGAATCAAAATGTAAATATCTGATAGTCAAGATATCTGATATGCAAGCCCTGTGATAGAGTCACTTGAGCCCACCCCCTCCTCCACCCCACTCCACCCCCACCAAGGAGTTGCAACCCACAGGTTGAGAGCCAGTGTTCTAAGATGTAAGGATTCTCTGTTGAGAAGAAGCAGGAGAACTTCTCATTCTCAGGACATATGGCGGCTGAAGTGTCCAGAATATCTTCCTCATAAAGAATAGCAAAAAACTGATGAGAAAAAAGTAAATTAACATCATAAATGTTTCCCTGGGCTTTGGACAAGTGAAGAAAAAAAATCCCCGAAGATTTAAGAAAAAAAATAATAATCATTCGAAAGTCCACTTCCAAGAGAGAGGAGTAGTCACATGACCCCTGTTTACCTGGAACCTGACTTTCATTGGGTCAATGTAAAGGGTAAAAGTTCAGCAAGTAAAGACATGGGGAGGCCGGGCGGTGGTGGCGCACGCCTTTAATCCCAGCACTCGGGAGGCAGAGGCAGGCGGATCTCTGTGAGTTCGAGGCCAGCCTGGTCTACAAAGGGAGTTCCAGGACAGGCTCCAAAGCCACAGAGAAACCCTGTCTCGAAAAACAAAAAAAAAAAAAAAAAAAAAGACATGGGGAGAAGGATGAGAGACAGATGAACCAATTTTTTGTCCCATACTCTCAAAAACTACAAGGCACGACAAAAAATAAGACTATCTGTAGAAGGGCCTGGAGAGGTGGTCCAGACATTAAGGGCATTAGCTGGAAATTGAACCTGGGTTAAATTCCCGGCTCATGACCATTAGTAACTCTAGTTCCAATGACTTCAGCGCCCTCTTCTGGCCTCTTCCAGCACTGCATTCACAGGATGCACAGATATAGATAGCCTCAGCAAAACACCCATATGCATAAAATAATATTAATAAAGAGTATTTTAGAGTTACTATAAAGAAAAACAAAGGTGACAAAGTGATATGGGCTGGAAACCTCTACAGCCAATCCCAGATCGTGAGAGCAAGGAACGAGTAACAGTCACAGGATAACGATTCTGAACTGAACTCTGCACTTGAGAGTTTATGTGGACATACCCCTACAATATTGACTTATGCACGAAACCAGCAAACCAGTGGTTAGTCTCAAGGGTCAGGTAAGGGGCATGGAAGGACTGTAAAAGCCAGAAGTTTGGGAGGACCTGCAAAACACAAAGTCTTCTTGACCTGACAGGACCAGGAATTCCTGAGTTCCCAGCAGCTGTGGTTGTTTGAACAAGATCAAGCCAATCAACAGCCAGCATGGAGAAGGGAGGCGCTCACAAGTCCCCGCCCCCAGCTAAGGAGCCGCTGAAAGTTAATAGCTTCTGGGGAAAAGAGAGTCAGTGTTCTGGCGAGGTGTGGTCCCCGGTAGGTTGGCCATGCTTGTGTACACACCATGTGTACGTGGGTTGCACAAATTGAACAGCCGGGTATTTTTTAAAAGGACTTGAAGTTAAGAGAGAGGGTGGAGAGGTAAAGAGCGGTGCACGGGTGGAGATAATCAAAATATATTGTATGCAAGTGTGAGGCGGCTCTCTAAGGATCAATTTAAATATTAAAAGTAGGCTTAAAATACCAGAACTGGGACGAGTTTTACTCATCACCCAATTTCATATTTTCTAACTTTGATTCTTACAATTTTGGGCTCATAGGAAGAAGATAAATGGCTGGCTGGCTGGCTGGCTGGCTGGCTGGCTGGCTGGATAGATATAGGCACATATGTACATACGTGATAGCTAAGATAGGTAGATGACACATATTCACAGATATATAGATATATATAGCCATACATCATTTGATGAGAGAGATATGTTCTGAGAAATGCATCATTACAGGGGCTGGAGAGATGGCTTGGTGGTTAAGAGCATTGCCTGCTCTTCCAAAGGTCCTGAGTTCAATTCCCAGCAACCACATGGTGGCTCACAACCATCTGTACTAAGGTCTGGTGCCCTCTTCTGGCATATATATATATATATATATATATATATATATATCCGTATATAGACACAATATTGTATACATAATAAATAAATAAATATTTTTATAAAAAAAAGAAATGCATCATTAGAAAATGTCATCATTATACACCATTCTTACCCAAAACAAGGATGGTATGTCACCCTAACCCATATAATTTGAGAGTTGACTGCCATGGGTTGGATCCATCTTTGCCTGAAAGATCCTCATGGCTGTCCACACGTACACGTACAAATATGAACACACACCGTGTCTTGGTATAGATCTGTAGGTTAAAGTGAAAGAACCCAAAGTATGGGAAACACTGATAAAGTTCCAAGCCATCAGCCATTTCCTTTTGTAGGAAATGGAGGCTTAGAAAAGGAAGCCACCAGAGTTGGAGCAGAGTCCAGATGAGGATAAGATCTCTCTGTGGCTCCCTGTGGAGGCAAGGTGGTCCCAGAACCTCCACTCTGCACAGCTCCTGCCAGGAAGCTCATCCTGTGCCCCCTGAGGAGGGAGCCATGCTGCAGGGTTGGCTCTGCCTCTAACTGAGTAGGAGGGGATTGAATTTCAGTGTCTCTTGGATGAGCTGCTTCTCTCCACATCCCTTCTACAGAAACACCCACGGCCTTTCTGCTGGCTCCACTCTCCTTCTATGAAGACTGGCCTCAGGAGAGGACATCTGGTCTCTTCTGTATGCAAAGCTGTAAGTTGCGCCTTTGCTCCCTTCTCTGCAGCAATTTGCTCTTGTCCTTAAGGATAGACAAAAGTCTATGTCCAACACAAGAACTTCTAATAGCAGCATTTCCGTCTCCTGTTGTCAGCATCCCAGCCCGGAGGGAGAGAGGAGGGGGGAGCATTCGCAGCCCCTTTGTCACCAGGGACAGACATGGGTGGTCCTAAGGAGTGACTTAGGGGTTGGCTTCATTCTTCCCCAGGTGACCTCCTTCAGCAATTCTCCTCTCTGACCTCGAGTCCTCTAGTCCTTCTGCCTATGGAGTTGATAAAGGAGAATAAGAGATAAGATTATGAGGTTATGAATATGCTATTTTTTAACACACTTAGCAAAATTTCTAATTCTAGATAAAGTCTGTCCCTTCAAAGCCTTCACCTTGGGGGACATGGCCTTTCTTTCATCAACGTTCCCATTCATTTCAGGATCCCTGTTTTAGGAATATTAATAATTACCAATTATAAAATGCCCATAGATCAAAAACTATCCTAAGAACTTTACTCACCATCCCTTATTATATGCTTGAAGGAAGAAGTATATTCCCTTTTAAACAGAAAAAGTAAGCCTTATCCCCGCCATATTAAACCTCATCAGAGGCCATAGGAACCTTAATCTCTCATTTTAGACATCATACATGGTTTTCAATAACTCGATGCTGTTTCTAGGAATCAAACTTACCCTTGAAATGCAAAGAGTGAGCCTGACAGAGAACAGTCAGAAGAGGGATTTCCCAAAAGGGAATTTGAAAATGCTTTATCCTTATCCCACGGTAACATCTGTGCAAAAAGTTCATGGTCTCCCGAGGTGTCTGGGGGTTTTAGTTTTGGTTTTACTTCTTAAAAATAAAAGTGTGTGTGTGTGTGTGTGCGCGCGCGCGCGTGTGTGGTTACATGCCACAGCCTGCATATTGTCAAAGGACAACTTGCAGGAATCAATTCTCTTCTTCCTTGTGGACGAGCTCAAACTCATGTCTCCAGGCTTGGCAACAGTGTCTTTTTTTTTTTTAAGCCATTTTGCCTTGCACCTTTCCCTTCAAAAAAATTCTTTGATGTGCAAACTCACATGCTGTACATTGGAGGGGAAGGAGAACGTACACATGTGCAGATGTGTGTGCACATGATGCATCTGTATATCTGTATGTGT
>NC_022019.1:16706940-16708719 GCF_000317375.1 Microtus ochrogaster | reverse complement strand
TGCATCTCTATATCTGTATGTGTGCACATGTATGCATCTCTATATCTGTATGTGTGCACATGATTTATCTCTATATCTGTATGTGTGCACATGTATGCATCTCTATATCTGTATGTGTGCACATGTATGCATCTCTATATCTGTATGTGTGCACATGTATGCATCTGTATATCTGTATGTGTCTTGTCAACCAAAGTAAGTCAGAGACACAAGCTACACCCTCAGACTTGCCTAAGTGTCTATGAGAGGGAAGAGGATGAAAAAAAGGCATTATGAAATTTCCCTCCCATTCAGTGAGAGGCCTGGCCACATCTCTGTGAACACCTGTCTGGTTCTGCATCTTCCTTCTCACCCCACTGGCCTTGATTCTGCTAACTGAACACAGCTGGGGCAATGGCACTAGTTCTGAGATGGAGGACTCATCTTACCCAGAAGGCTTCTCTCTCCCCTCCAGCTGCTTATGTAAGACCTACCCTTAGTGGGTCATGGGAGAACTTCAAATTTAACACACTCTCTGCCCTAGCTACAGCTTATCTTGTCTTTTATAGGAACAACTGAGGTTTTCTTGACCTAAAGTATTTTGAGAGTTCCTTGTCAAGCTCCCTTCCAAGCCAGCCCAAGCCCCTCAGTGCCTCCAATATAGATAGTGATTCTACATTGTCAGAAGCAATGTCAGAACCAATGACATTGCTTGCTTGGGAAAGATGCCTGTGGCCACGGCTGGTGACGTGAGTTCGGTCCCAGGGACCTACATAGTTGAAGGACAGAACTAACTATGCAAACTTCCTCTTGACCTCTGTGCTGTGGCACCCTCCAGCTGCTCCCGCACACACATTCAAACCTGTGGCGGTCTGAATGAGAAATGTTCCGCACTGGCTCAGTTGCTCTCACACTTTGGCCCCCAGTGGGTGGTGCTGTTTGGGGAGCTTTAGGAAGTACATCAGTGGAGGTGAGCCTTTGGAGTTAGAAATCTCACCCTGTTCTCTCTCTGCTCCTTACTTATGATCAAGAGAGTGAGCTCTGGGCTCCCCGCTCCTGCTTCCATACCTGCCCATTTCTTCCTGGCCTTTCCCACCACAATGGAATCTTCCTCGGCAACCATAAGCCAAAAATATTTTTTTCTTCCTTAAGTCGCTGTGATAATAGTATTTTGTCACAGCAACAGAAAAAAAGTAGCTAATATGCACAAATTTTTAAAACTATAAATGCAAAAAAAAAAAATGTAAGGAGATTTTGGAGTTGCCCCAGGTCGCTTGTGCTGCTCAAAATTCCCACTCTCTTGGAAGCCCTGTTGTCTTCTCTCTTCTCTTCAAATTTGCTGCACTTCCTCGCTTCCCTCCTCAACCCATGATTTTTGTTTACTTGAGAAAAGAGAAGTTTCTGTGGCCCTGTGCTGCCTCTCTGCCTGTTGAAACGTCTCACCGGAAATAACCAATGAAAAGGTTTGTGCTCCAGGACCACGCCCAGGTTGTCCTCACACCTACTGCAGGCCCCGCCCTCTCTGCTGTCTTTACTGATTGGTCCGCCTCCGCATCCTGCTGTCTAGACTGCCCGCCAGGCATTACGTTTTTTATTTACTATCTTCTCTACAAACACTCAATTTCTAAGTAAGTTCACTCTTCCTTGTGGCTTTTGAATACTGAGAAATGCCCATCTTCCTTTATCTAAGCCAGACTCGCCGACTCACACTTGTGGCTAAGGCTCAACCACCATAGACACTTGGAAGTCCAGTCCTAAGAGGTCAGTTCCTCCCTCAGCCTTCCCCACGTCAATCAGCGG
>NC_022019.1:16704081-16705640 GCF_000317375.1 Microtus ochrogaster | reverse complement strand
AGAAAGAAAGAAAACACAAAGCCATGTCCTGCACCTGTTCAGACTACAGTACTGAGGTTACTTCCACTTGGGAAATAGCCTCTATAATATATTAGTCACCCCCGCAGGGACAATGAGTTTAGGAATCTCCAGAGCACGAGAGAAGCAGTCCAACTCACAGACTAAAGCTAAGCGTGCCCAACCGAAGCCCCTGTTATGCAAAGAAGTAAGGGTAATAAACAATTCTGGTAGGCATCAGACACTTGTCCAATACAAGCTCAACACCATCATAAACCACAGGAAAGACATGAATCCACAGGTTCAACCGCCCCTCTTCACTCCCGTGTATGCAATTGTCGGTCTATAAATTTCAAAGACCCACAAAGCAGCTGCTCTAAGGGTTGGAGGAGTTTTCCTTTTTGAATTCTATACCCTCTCTCTCTTCCAACATTATGCTTCCTCTATTTTATTTTCCAGCAACTATAAAAGCCAGAAGAACATAAAACAATATATGTCAAGGCCTGAAAGTAAGACTTCCAACCAAGACTGCTGCTCCCAGCAAAGCCACTTTTGAAAACTGACAGGCAAATAAGGACATTGCAAGACAAGCACAGACTAAGACAGTTCATAACCACCAAGTCAGCACTGCACAGGATACACTGTGCAGAATAGTATTCACTGAGGAGGAAGACAGACAGTCTCAACCATAAGAGCACAAGAAAGAATATATTTCAGAGCTGGGCGGTGGTAGCGCACACCTTTAATTCCAGCACTCGGGAGGCAGAGGCAAGCGGATCTCTGTGAGTTCGAGGTCAGCTTGGTCTACAAAGAAAGTTCTAGGATAGCCAGAGATGTTACACAGAGAAAACGTCTTGAAAAACCAAAATGGAGGGAGGGCAGAAGGAGGAGAAGGAGGAGGAGGATTGCCTCCACACTAGCCTTGCCTGTTTGTGCCTATTGTTTGTCTTCTCTCACTTGGAGGCTCTGAGCTCACATCCAGCCAGGCTTCCTCTTGTTACCAAAGAAAACCATTGTGATAAACTGAAGTCCACTGATCTTCAGGTCAGAGGACCCAGGTGACAACCACATCACTGTCACCAGCACACTGAGTGATGCTGGGCAAATCCCTTGCTCTTCAGCTTCCTTTCTGCAAGAGTTCAGACTGTATTCAGAGTCTCTTTGCTCAGAGTTCAGTGTTCCTAGGACGTCAGTGTTTAGTGAGTTTCCTTCCCCGCTAGAGGAATATGTCCACTGCAGAGAGACCTGGAACAGGGCTTGATAAATGCACAGGGAAGAATATCCAGGGATGGAACTCAGACTGAATGGCACATGGGGGGCTTTTTTTTTTTTACGGTGATGGGGGGGGGGGGGGGGGACTCTTCCAACACACAGTTGGCAATCTGACTCTATACAAGACCTATTTCACCTCAGATTCTAGGCCTACCATGAGCCTCAGACCACGACCTCCTCAGCAGAGTTGGGCCTGAGCCCCCACTCCAGGCTTCACCTTCCCGTCTACCAAAAACCAAGAAACCAGGCCGAACTGAAAAACCGAGGTATTTTATTCACTTGAGTGTCTG
>NC_022019.1:16694638-16703959 GCF_000317375.1 Microtus ochrogaster | reverse complement strand
GAGAAAGGACCAGGAGAAAAATCAGACTTGACAACCTAATAAATGTCAATTTCTGAGGGGGGCTGAGTGGAAGATGAATCCTTAGAACTTTAATTGGAGACAAGATGCTTCCCTTTGCCGACAGCCCCGCCTCCTGCAGATCTCTCTATAGATAGTAAGTCCCTTGCCTATCTCTAATTGATGATAGGCCTCTGTCTGCTAGGATTTGTTTCTGGGCTGTCAAGATATCAGTGGGATAGGCTGATGCCCCTCAGAGAGGAACAGGAAAGCGTCTGAATAGGGCCCCCCAAAAGCAAGAAGTCCAGTGGACTGAGCAACCACACAAACAGCGCTCTCAAAAGACACATGGTCCCTCCTGATTGGAAACAGTTGCTTCTGACCAGGCAGCAAGTCACATGGTGTCTTAATGGCTCCTAATCACGGCAGGATGGAAAGAGAAAGCATCTTAAAGAGACAGCTGCTTTTATTCACTACTGGGGGTGGACCCCAGGGTCTCCAGGACAGTAGCCAAGGGCTCCTTTACAGCTGAGCCCCATCCCCAGCCCAGATGAGCACTGAACATTTAAAATGTTTGCCTGTTATAGTGATGCAAACATCACCATAACAAAGAGCTGGAAGCAGATCCTTGCACTTATGCAAATATATTTATAAGATACATTCCCAAAAGTGGAATTGCTGGGTCAGAAGAGCTATGTATTTAAAACATTGACAGCGATTGCCAAATTACCCTCTGTAGAGGTTATACGCATTTCTCTTCCCATGAGAAAGATGAGGGTGCCTATTTCCGCGCAGCAGCGCCATTACAGTGTGGTATCAACTTTCTGGCCTGTTGCCCATCTGATAGGTGGGAAAATTGTTTACCACGGTGTAATTTTAATTTACATTTCTCTTATTCTAAATGAGGCGGTAAGTCGTCATCTGCATTTAAGAGCCATTTGTGTTTCCTTACAGTAGACACACGTTGCTGGCCGTTTATCTCCTTTGATCTTCGTAATATCCCTGTGAGATGCGTGAGGCAAATATTCATAATATCTGCATTTTAAAGGGATAAAGCTAACGCTCAAAGCATTTAATATGCTGACTCAAAGTTACAGGTTGAAGAGGCAGATCCAAAATACCTTCCTTGTAGTGTTCCCTCCTCCGTGCCAATAGCTTTATCCTTTTCATCTTAACGTCTCAATTAAGGTGTGCAAATTTTTACCTGCTTTTGGATCAACACACACACACATAGCAGAAGGATGCTCAGATGTGTGAGAAAAGCAAGTCAGAGACCAGGAGAATGTAGGCTTCTAACCTGGTAAGTTACTGGCTGTGTGCCTCTGAGCAAGGCTCTTGTCTCTCCAAGCAGACTCTCCATATCTATAAAACCAAGATTTGAACTAAATCACCAAAGCCCCTTCGAGGAAATGTTTATAGTAGGCAGAACTCCATGAATTTTTTTATTATTATTTCTTTTTGAGTAAAGGAAATAAACATCCTAAGATGAGAACTTTCAAATCATAGCCATTTACATAAACTTAGTTTAATCAAAGATAAGACATGGGAAGGCAGGAAAGGGGGCTTCGTGAAGAGTTTGCGAGGAAGGGGGTGCTGCTATGGTGATATTCTGAAGCCAGATGTATATTTTGAAGTGCATTGTAGAGTTTACAGTGTTTCCAGCAGATTGATATTCAGATGAGGGCTTCAAGTTGCCCATGGAGGGAATCCGGCCACAGTGGAAATATTTACACCACAGCACAGAGCAAGGGCTGCAAATGATAGTGTGTAGGACAATCTTCTTGTACCCTGTGAAGATTTGTCACTTGTATTGGTTTAATAGAATGCGGATTGGTCAGTAGCCAGGCAGGAAGCATAGGCAGGGTGACCAGACTAGAATTCTGGGAAAAGGAAAGGCTCAATCTGCAGTCATCACCCAGACGCAGAGGAAGCAAGATGAGAACGTTTCCCTGGTAAAAGGTACCAAGTCACACGGCTAACACAGACAAGTATTATGGGTTAATTTAAAATGTAAGAGTTAATAAGAAACCTGAGCTAATAGGCCAACCAGTTTATAATCTATGTGGCCTCTGTATGTTTCTATGGGACTGAACGGCTGTAGGACTGGGCAGGACAGAAACCTCTTTCAACAATAGCATTCCATCTCACTTGCCCAGAGTTGCCCATGCACCATGTTCATCTCTTCCTGAAGGGAAGCAAAATAAGGAGGAGGAAGAGAAGCAGCAACGGCACTGAGGCATTGACAGACAGTGTAGAGGGTAGAACTGAAAAGATCTTAAAAACAGAAAATATCTTAAAAAACAGCATTGCCATGCTTAGATAAGGGCTACGGACCACACTCTTGGTTACCCAGGACAAGGGATGATTCTATGTTACTTCTAGGAGGAAGAACATGGACCCTAGCACAGACTGAAGAGTTCCTATCCCTGCTCCCTATATACTAGCTGTGTGACCTTAAATAAGTTAACCACTGGGCCTAAGGTTCTTCATTTGAAGAATGGGAAAGAAATAACCACAGTAGCTCTCTTGGTGGGGAAAGAAGATGAATGAGTTTGTACTTCAAAAGTGTTACAACAGAGCAATATGGTGTGGAGGTCCTTCTGTCTATGTGTTGCTTTTATTGGTTAATGAATAAAGAAACTGCTTTGGCCTATAGCAAAGCAGAACTTAGTTAGGCGGGGAAAACTAAACTGAATGCTGGGAGAAAGAAGGCAGAGTCAGTGAGAAGCCATGTAGCCCCATCAGAGACAGACGCTGGAACTTTACCTAGAAAGCAACAGCCTCGTGGTGATACACAGATTAATGAAGATGAGTTAATTTAAGATACGAGATAGCCAGAAATATGCTAGACTCATCGGCCAAGCCATGTTTTGAATAATATAGTTTTCTGTGTGATTATTTCGGGTCTGAGCTGCCAGGTGGCTGGGAAACAAACAAGTGACCTCTTACAACAGCAATATGTACAGCTACACTGAGCTAAGAGTCCTGAAGCGTGAGGGTTTCGGTCCACGTGTAACCATGGGATCTTGGGCAATTATCTTTTCCCCTCTATGCCCGATTCTATGTCTATAAACACAAGGATTAAATAGAGCCAGCCTTCTCCTGTAGTTCCAAGGTCCTTTGCTCCATCATATGGGTGCTACTCACATTGAACACCACTCTAAATAGAATGTCCTCCCCAGGCTACCTCTGCCTTTCTCACAGTAGACCACAATGTCCTCTTCCCTTTCTTACTCCACAGTGGCCTCTCCTGTGACTTGGTGCCCTTCCTTTTCCCACCACACTCAAAGAACATACTATAATGACCAAACACAGGCCTCTCAGCCTGCAATGCTATATTTTCTTCCTCTATCTTCAGAATTCATCTATGTCACCATCCCTGGAAACCTGTGATGCTCAGGTAGCTGGGTCTCCTTCCTCTGGACCATAGTACACCAGAGCTATTTCCTCCATCATCCCCTAGCAGCACTGCATCACACCCTGGGGCACTGTCAATCCCCCATTAGATTCTATGGGCAGTTCTGTGCTATTTTCTTCTGCGCCCCCTCACCTAGCTAAAGAAGACCCTCAACAGCTAAACGAAGTAAGGAGGGAGTCCAAGCACTGTATGAAACAAGCCCTCAGCTACCCAGCCTGTCTTCAAACTGTTCTCATACCATCTCAGTTTGGTAATCCCCCCGCCCCCGAAAGCTGTGGATGTTAAGGTAGGAAAAAAAGAAAGACCATCCAGACCTGGAAAGGACACTCCAACTTGTTGAGCTGCCTATAAGCTGTGCAGTGTGTGCTCAGATTCCCCAGTTTTTGTGAATTGTCTTAGTGAAACAGCTGTCTTTGAGTCATTTCTAATCCTGTGAGTAACTCCTCACCAGACACCTGTAAGTAAGCCTAATAAAACTCATTGGTTCAACAAGTTGGACTTTAGTGGTATCCATACTTTGATCTGTTGTGGAATCTCTATCTGGGTTGAGTAGACATGTGTGTTATGCCTCTCCAGAAGTTTCATCACACAGGAGGGAAAAAAATTATGAGAGGTAAGCTGGCACCTCATTCCTTGGTGTGGTAGCAAATTCAAGTTATTGAACTGATTGGATGGAAAACTGTGTGCACTGGCAGAACACACACCCATGGATGTGTCTGTGATGGTGTTTCCAGAGATAAGCACGTCACCAGGGTTGAACAAATTCATGGTTGTGTTGAATGCATGAATTCTTCAGTCTCTTGACAGATTCATAAGATGGCAGCATTATTGGAAACTGTGAAAAATAGGAGATGCTGTCTAGTTGAAGAAGGTAAGTTAAGTCACTGGATTGTGTCCTTGAGGCTACATCTTGCCCTGGCTCCTTCTTGTACTCCCTGTCTCTGTTTCCCGTCCACCATGAGATAAATAAACAGCTTCTGGGGCCATATTGTTCTGTCTCCCCATGGGGCCAAAAAACAAGTGGCTGGGAACTGAACCTTCTGAATGTGGGACCCAAAGAAAACTTTCCTCTGTTTACTAATATTTTGGTCACAGCTAGAAAAGTAACAAATATATCCAGGAACTGGCTGGCAAGGAGCTTACCGAGCTACTCAGTCTGGTCAGGAAACAGCACTTCTGTGGCTTCTCTTCTGCTGGGCCCTGAGAGCTCCCTGATTCTTGGAACACTGCGTGGAGAAAGAACATGCATGGAGGAGGCAGGTGTCAGTGGGCATGCACCTTGAACATGGAGAAAGGGTCTCCTTCAGCACCATGTCCCAGGAGTCTGCAGGCCTTCTCCTCATCCTGGCACCTGTAGTCACAGGCTCGTCCTTTCCCCCAGAGCCAAGTCCAGCCGGGAAGCTGGCACCTCTTCTGCCATAGCCTCTCCTCTCCCTGCCACATTTTTCTCCATCGTTCTTCCTGCCATCTGACTTACCTTCACCTCTCGTTTTACCTTGTTTCTTGCCCTTCTACTTTGAAAGAAAGGAAGCTCCGTGGGGACAGAGGTGTTTTATTTCTTTGGTCATTCTCCAATCCCGCAGAACCAAGACTATCATTTGGCATTCTATTCGTGTTTGATCAATATTTGTTGAATGAATAAAAATAATCTCTTGCCCTCAACTCAAAAATATGCACACACATACTCAAAGATTGTCTATAAATGTGTGTTTACATTTAAATGGGGATATGCTATAGAGATTTGCATGGGTATGGATCTTGGTTTATTGATACAAATTTATGGTCAATTTTGTTATACTGTGTATATATATTTCTGCTCTTGATTAAGGTATTGTGTTTGCGAAGCTCATTTAAAAATGTAATGTAATAGATAGTCATCTATAATAGTCAAGTTTGTGGTCATGTTAATTAGGTTTTCTAGATTTACAGAGATGTATTTCAGATGGATAGGCATTTTTCAAACCTTTCAAAGACTACAGAATATGACATTTAAAATGTTTAAGAACTTAGGACTTTTCATGACAATGAGACATATATGCTTCTGGCATCACCAATAACTTAAAGAGGAAGATGGGCATTGAAGAGGCTCCTTATGGAATCTGTTAGCCATTTGGGCAAGAAACTGCTCTTGCCTGGACTGCTTCATGAACTGGACATGCAGGACCAGTGAGAAATGACTGATGAACTTGCCTAAAGGTGAGATGGTCCTTCAGGGTTCCTACTTCATGAGTCTGCTAGACATTCTGCAGGACACAGAAGAAAGTGACTGAAAACTACCAATATGGGTTGAATTGTCTTTTAAATTTCCTGCTTTATGGGGAAGTCTACTGGATACTATGGACTTGTAGGCTGAAAATAGATGCCCCAACAGTACAGAAGAAACTTTGGGTGACTGTCCAGGCAGCACGATGTCTCTATCAATTCTAGAGTTTTGGAAGTTGCTTACAATTCACCTCCTGTTTACTTAGGTAATATTATATCCTTCTGGAGTCTTTGATGAAGTTGAAGAATAGATAGGAAATAGATATAAATATTGTAACTGTAATTCTTGCTTGATAACTGTTTTGTTACATGCAATTTTACTATGTTAAAGTTAAAGCCTTCCTTTTTGTTTAAACAGAAAAGGGGAAATGGTGTGGGAAGGCCTTCTGTCTATGTATTGCTTTTATTGGTTAATGAATAAAGAACTGCTTTGAACCTACAGTAGGGAAGAACAGAGCTAGGTGGAGAAAACTAAATGGAATGCTAGGAGAAAGGAGGTGGGATCAGAGAGAAGCCATGGAGCAGCCAGAGACAGACTCTGGGAACTTTACCCAGTAAGCCACAGCCACATGGTGGCATACAGATTAATAGAAATGGGTTAAGTTAATATAAGAGTTAGCCAATAAGAAGCTAGAACTAATGGGCCAAGCAGTGATTTAATTAATACAGTTTCTGTGTGGTTATTTCTGTTCTGGGTGGCTGGGACAAACAAGCGGCCCTACTTGGTCATTCTCCAATCCCGCAAAACCAAGACTACCATTTGGCATTCTATTAGTGTTTGATCAATATTTGTTGAATAAATAAAAAAAATCTCCTGCCCCCAACTCAAAAACATGCACACACATACCCAAAGACGTGTCAAATACACATGCCCACGTACACACATGGAAACTATTAGGATCAGATTTCTGGGTGCCACCTAATTCCTACCGAAATGACCCCAATTGGGGTGTTGGTTGATAATGAACACCAGCCATGACCACTTTATGGGGCATTTGCCTTTTATAAGGTAGGCTCTTATAAATGCTAAAATCTTTTATGAGCCCATGGAGGGAAGCCATCATGGATGAATTATATGCTAGGGGTATTTTATAACCTTTTCATCCCCCACCTCAAAGTGCCTTCAAAAAGATCTACACAGAGAAGTCAGCCCCCCACATCACACGGCATCCAACCTCAGTGCCACGCTGGAGTCACTTAGCTCTTCAAACTCCTGGAAAAGACACATCTCAGTTCTAAGCCCTGATGTCCCCAGGCTGCTACCCCTCCACAGTCTGTCCCCCTCCCCATATGAAGACTTGTTTTGTCTTTGTTCAAAACTACTACTACATAGTAGTGGGCATTCCAGGAAGTATGGCTCACTAATGGGAGCAACCTTGTCCCCAGCTCCTAAAACTCCTGATATTCCAGTGTCATTAGGCTAGGACTCACAAGAGACAGAAGAACTGGCCTAGATCAGTGGACCCCACAGCAAGGGCCACAGTGCTGACAGGTGAACTGAGAGACCTTGGCAGGAGTATCCAACCTTAAACACAGTGGCATACCACGGTCACCTACAAAGTTCATGCTGTAGAACTAACCAATCAAGTTATATTAAAAGAAAAAAAAAAGATAGATGTCAGTGAGGTAACCCAGACCCAGACAGACCCATAAAGACAAATATAATACGTACTCACTCATAAGTGGCTTTTAAACATAAAGCAAAGAATGACCAACCTGCAGTCCACAATCCCAGAGAACTTAGACAACAAAGAGACCTCTAAGAGAGACATACACGGATCAGCCTATGAAGGAGAAAAAGACAAGATCTCTTGAGTAAATTGGGGTGGGGGGGGAGATGGAAGGGGAAAGGGGAGGAAGGACAGGGAATAGGGAAAAAGTATATAGCTCAATAAAAAAAATAAATGAAAAAAAAAGGTAGAAAAATCTCCCAGCGGTTTGAGTAAGTTTATGGCTTTGCATGTTGAGCTGCATTTATAGCTACAAATCTGGCCTGCCTACCAGTAAAAGGAGCCAGAGAGTTTATCCCACAGAAGAGGGCCTGGAGTAACTGTCTCCTGCCCCTTACCCTCATCAGTTCTGATCTTGGCCAGGGCACTAACTTTAGAGAATCCATACAGGAGCACCTCTGAAAAATGGAGGGGGACTGCAGATTGTCCCTCTTTATGAGACATTCCCCTTAGTTAGGGACCCCCAGCCTGATAGGCAAAAATGCTACCCCACCTTGGGAACAGTGTAAAGGGAGCAGAACCTAGATCCACACACATCTCCCGGAGCAGGAGCTGGTGAGGTGGCAGGATGTCGCCCTACCTCTAGCAGAGACCCACGGGTGTGCGCAGATCCCGGCGACAGCGTCTCTATAGACATTTAGAAGTTTTCTACTTGCACACACTATAGTGTGAAGACATCCTCAATATCCTGCCTGGTAGACCAGAGCACCTCTTAACTACCAGACACTGAATCCTAGCTAGACAAAACAGTATGAGGATCCCCTCACAATCCTGCCCAGTACGGGCAGACCATCTCTTCAGCTACCAGAACACTGGATCATAGCTACCCATATGCTTCAGGTCTGGAACAGGGAGCCTCGTTCCTTATGGGCTCTATGGGAAGGGCTCCTGAGCTTTCCTAGAGTCCGAGAAAGGCCTGGAGACAGCACTGTTCCCTTCTGCGGGGATAGGGCAGTAGATACCAGGCCCAGAATCCAGTTGCTCACTTAGTCACTAAGTGCAGCCCACTGTACAGATGGTCTTCATTGATCTGCCAGAGATTTTGTCAACTGGTCTGTTCTCCAATCAATTCTTCTTCCAGCTCTCATCCCTCTCCTGAGACCATCATCCATCTCCCTGCCTGGGCCAACAGGAAAGGGCAAGCTCTTAAAGGAGCCAGAGCCAAGCTCTCAGGCACCTGTTAGCTGCCAGAGGTAGCGAAGCCTTCCTCTGCCCTGGGGCTTTGTCAGGGTTTGGCTATTCCGGCAGCTTCTGGCTGAGCCCCAGAGAGAGCCAGAGGAGCCAAGAACAGGGAAATTATCCAGGAAGGCGGTGCATGCCTATCACCCCGGACAGAAGAATTGAACATTTGAGGCCAGCATGGAGGAAGAAACAAAAGAGAACCAAAGAACCTGAGTCGAGCGTATGCCTGTGTGGGTCCCTCCTGTCCTCTCTCCATTGTTCTACTTGATGACTCATGGAGACATCTGAGAACATTGGCATCTGATTGCCATGGGGTGCTTTGGGAAACAATGACGACTTGTTGTTGAATAAAGGGACATGATTTCCACTCACCTTATTTAACCTCGTGGAGGTTGATAGATGGCTACTACTCATAGCTGAGAGATAAACCACTAAGCCTGGGACCTCTCTTCCCAGCCTACCCCACCCCCTAGGGATTTTGCCTCTCGGTGTGGACCCAGAGTCCCCCTAGTTCTTTTCCACCACCCCTTTCAGACATTATTTCCAGCACATCTCCATTCCTTTGTGGTTCCTGCTGGCTCATAAAAACACTCTCTATCAGGGATCCCACAGCGATCACACTTGGTTAGGATCCGAGCGTGCAACAAGCAACTGAAGAATAGAACACCCACCCAATAAAACACTCCAAATACCCCAACTCCAGATCCCCAAATTTCTGCACAAAAAAAAAAA
>NC_022019.1:16677064-16693668 GCF_000317375.1 Microtus ochrogaster | reverse complement strand
CATCGCCTGGCCCCACGGCTTTTCTTAACAGGACGCCAACACTGCAGGCACCAAAACCAGAGTTAAGAATGGAACCTTGTAATGCTGAAAAGCTTTTGTGCAACAAAGGCCAGCATCGTTCTGGCAAAGGAGATACACACAGAATGGGAAAAGGTCTTTAGCAATTATACATCTGATAAAAGCATCTAAAATATATAAAGAACTAAAAGATTTTTAAAAACAAATAACCCAATTTAGGATCGCCTAGGAGATGGGGGCACACCACGGGTATGTCTTTGGAAACATTTCCAGAAAGAACTGAGAGGGGAAGGGCATGGTGGAGGGAGACCTGATGTGTGATTCCCCTCTGTATGGCAGGGAAGAATATAGCCAGGCTGGAAGAGACACAGAGAAGAGAGTAGGTAGAATCAGAGGGATGCCGTGTAGCTGCTGAAGGAGGAAGACACCGTGTAGCTGCTGGAGGAGAAAGATGCCGGAAACCCTTACTGATAGGCCACAGCCTCGTGGCAGTACATAGATTAACAGAAATTGGTTAATTTAAGATATAAGAGTTAGCCAGGAAGATGCCTAAGCTATTGGCCAAGCAGTGTTGTAATTAATATAGTTTCTGTGTGATTACTTGGGTCTGGGCAGCTGGGGAGGAAAGAGAAGTCTCTAACTACAGTGACCCACTCCACCACCCCCATGGACTGACACTTCTGAAACCCTGGGACCACGCCAAGAGGCAAAACCCCTAGGGGATGGGAGGTGGTCTGGGAAGAGAGGTCCCAGTCATTGTGTTTTATCTCTTGACCATGAGAAATAACTCTCTGTTTGTGGTCACGGTCTCATGAAGGAATTTATTCATATCCTTTTAAAGTGGTTTCTCCTTCCTCTATAAGTGGGTGGCATCACTCTCCCAGGGCTTCAACCGATTAAAAGGGCAACACCATGAGTATCCCTCTAGCTTTGTCCGCAGGCCCGCCATGATGTAAGCTGTTCTCTTCTGACCCACTCCACCACCCCCATGGACTGAAACTTCTGAAACTCTGAGCTGAAGTATATTCTTCCTCCTGTATGTTGTTCCTGTATTGTCTATTTTGGTCACAGTGATATCAGGACACCACTCTGCTCACTCACAAGGATAACCCTCAGCTTCAGACAACCCAACCTCCCCAGTCACTTGGTAACTGCAGGAGCCATTTTATTACTCCAAGGAAGGGACTGGGGGAGGGGGGTGTCAAGGAGATAACGGCCCCAATTTAATCCCCAGAAACTACATTTTTTTAGGCCAGATGTGGTGGCAAGCATCTGTAATACCAGGTGAGATGGGAGCCAGAGACAAGGGAAGCTGAAGGGCAGGCTAGCCCAGAGCCCAGAGCTTAGCAGCAAAAACAAGAGCGATCTTATCTCAACAGCAGAGGCAGAACCAACCCCTAAGAGTCATTTTCCCATCTCTACACTCCTGTTCTGACACATGCCCCTCACACATACACACAAATAAAAATAAAAAATAAGTATACAACAGAAGAGGAGGATTAGGAGACCAAAGAGGAGGAGAAAGGAGAAAGACTCTCTGTGCTGTTCTCTGGCTTCCTGGGAAGACCCCCAGGCCCAGGCACCTCTAGCCCCCTTTTCCTCTCTTTGATACAAGCCCGGTCCTCATGAGCTCACATTGTCCTTCTCAACTAGACTTGTCCTAACTCACCTCTCTACCCCCTGCCTTCTCTCCACCAAGCCTGTGTGGTGTCACTTCCCCTGGACTCAGTGATCAAGTTTGTGGCAAAGCAGAGCCCCATGGTGACTAGAGCACTGGGTGACAGGGTGGGGCGTTACCAGAGGAAACCTGTCCATATAGCTTGTCTTTGGTGCAGAGCAGTGAGGGACCAGCAGGAAATGAATAGCCTGGGTCTCAGTTGCCCTTCATTAACCCAAGCCTCACACACACCCTTGGGCCTTTGCTTAGAGACTTTCAGGGATGTTGTGGAGAGAAGAAATTCTTGCTCAGAGAGACCTGTCCTTTTAAGAAGATGGAATAGGGGACCAGGAGTTCCCGTCCTTGTGGTGCCTCTCCTATTCAAGTGCAAAGTTACAAACCAGCTCCCTATGGGTGTCCAAAGCCGCCACATTAGAGACTCCGTCCTCTGCACCCAGCACAGATTCTCATAAGATGTGAACATGGCTGAGAGATGGAAAAGTCCGCATGGCCTCTGTTTCCTTAGGTAGAAAATGAAGCTGTAGGCCAGAGCGTTGCTAAGGTCCCTTCAGGTTCAGGCATCTGGTCCCTTGCACTTCCAGAGGTAAGGTGTTCCTCAACCCCAGGGGCCTCCAGAGAGCTCTACCCTCTGCAGGCATAAGGCAAAGAGAGGGCATCAGAGGGGAAACATGGCCAGCTGTGCCCACGGTTCTATCTGTGTGTGCCTCCTATGGCTTTATCCTAGGCTGCTTTTGTTTTGTTTTGTTTTTTTTAACCAGTCACACTCTGGCTCCAGGAGCAGGAAATGGTGGCCATCCTCACCTCTGGCAGCTCTGGGGGCCTCGTTTACACTGAGGAGTTGGACACACCAAACATTTCAGAAGAAATGGGTGGGGAGAGAAAGAGAAAAAAAGAGAAAAGAGGAGAGAGGAAGGGAGAGAGGGAAGTAGGAAGGGATGGAGGGGGGAAGAGAGAGAAAGAGAAAAAGAGAGAAGCTATATTGTGTTAAGTGTTTTCTGGACCCCTTATTTTATTTTAATTTATTCATTCATACATGCATTTATTTAGAGGCAAGTTCTCATTATGTAACCCAGGCTAGCCTCACACTAACCACCCTGCCTCAGCCTCCCGTGTGTGGGGATTGTAAGCCTACCTGCCATACATGGCTTCCAACAGTCTCCGGGCTTACACCCACTTCTCCTCAACTTCCTCAATCATTCTTCCCAGTTCCTCCTTCTGGCTACAGAGTAGTGGTCCCAGGATCTGCACTGACCACACCAGGTAACAAGTGACACTAGCTGGGCCCCCTTGTGCTTCTTCCCAGCCCGAGGCCAGCTCCCTTCCCTCCCCCACCATGCCTGGCGTGAGCAGAGGCTGAGAGAAGGAAGGAGGGCTAGCCCAGGCTACCTGGCCTCCAGCCTTGCTGCTAGCCAAGGCCTTCCAGGCTGTGCAGCAGCCTGCCTGGCCCCACTCCACCATTCCTAGGCATAGCAGACCATGCGCACATCAGATTCACCCAAAGGAACCCCCCCTCCCCACTCTAGTGGTGTAAAGGAGAGGCCACTGACAACACTTTCCTGACCTCTTCTTGACCTTTCTTCCTCTTTTCTTCACTCTTTAGAACCGCAGGTATCTCTCTTAAGCAAATCCTTCCACAACTACAAAGCCCAAGCCTACTCTGCAGAGACCAGGGGCAATCTGCCTGTCTGTGACCTAGTGACCCTCAATAAGATGAGAATAACTTGCCTGCTGCTTTAGGGAGCTGTCAGGGGCGAAAAGGAAACAGAGGGTGACACCAGAGCACTGCATGTACCAGGCACTGTCTTGGGAGCCTCCGCTTTCACCTGTTCCTTGCATCTTTGCCATAGCTTCAGAGATGGGTAGCATTACCCTCTCCTTTTCCATGGGTGCAAAGCACTGTGTGTGTTCCAAAGACACAGCAGATGTGGAACTTGAACCTGGGGAGTCACACTGCAGCCTGTGTGCTGTCCCAAGCACTCTACCCACATGGAAGTGTGGCAGGCGGTCTGCATCCCACTCCCCGCTCCCTCACTAACCCCGGCCACAGCTAGAAGATTGATAGACTCAGCTCTGCGGTGGGCAGTAGAGGGCCAGAGCCAAGCAGTGATGAACAGCAGCCTGCCAGGGGCAAGCCAACCTGACACCTAATCGGATCAGACACCCCTCCCAGGCTCTCATTCCTGTGCCTCCTCCTCTCTGCTCACCACCACCCACCCCCACCAGCCCTACCCTGCCTGAGGTCTGCAGCTGCCCCGGTTGATTTTATAAACGGCTCTTGCAGGAGGTGGGCACCTTGGCTAATTGAATCAGCACCCAGGAGGCAAGAGGCAGGAGGCTGGTTAGCATCACCGATGAAAACTGGCAGCAGCAGCAACAGCTTGAGTGGAGTCGCTAGGGAGGAACCTGAAGAGCCAGAGAGGCCCAAGCAATCTGGGCCCTTCCTACATGCTGAAAATCCGCAGTGGAACCTCCTGAAACACCCCCACTGTAAGCATGGAGCACGTTTATGCAGATTGCACCACACACACACACACACACACACACACACACACACACACACCTTGTACACTCTGGAGAAAGTAGGAATAATGGGGAAAGAGAGAGTCCGAGAAGAAAAGAAAGAGAGAATGGCACAGCACATTGACAATCATGAATTTGGGTACCCACCTCTAAGCTGGGGACCTACGTTCTTCACTGCCCTGATGCCACTGCCAAGTTGTATGTCACACGGTGACTTCTCAGTCAACGGCAAGCTGTATATAAAACCGGTAAGATTAAAGCAGATGAAAAAAATTCCTCCTGCCTGCTTTTTTTTTGGTTGATTGATTGGTTGGTTTTTGTTTATTTGGTTGGTTGATTTTTCAAGACAGGGTTTCTCTGTGCAGCCTTGCTAGCCTGGAACTCACTCTGTAGACCAGGCTGGCCTCGAACTCACAGAGATCGGCCAGCTTCTGCCTCTTAACGGCATGAGCCACCGCCTGGTATTTTTGTGGTTCCTCTTCTATCTTTGGATATTTGTATACACAAATACCACTGTGTTACCATTACATGCCATATTTCACATATAAACAAGCTCTACATGTTTGAATCCTAGGTGAAACAAGCTATGCCATACATATATATATATAATATAAACATTCTAGATATAATGAAATATTATATAGAATGTATATAATGTATACAGTGTGTGCATATACATGTGTATCTATGTCATCTACTATATAACAATTATATTAACACAGAGACATATATAAGCATATATACACACATATCATATACCTTAGGTATGCAGCTAGATGTCATCTAGGTATAAAATTCAGTGGTGACAACAGGTAGTGACAAATTTCTCAGAGCAAGTCCCTTCATTAAGCAACTTAAGATTGCAATTAAAATATTAAGGTCATCTCCAAGTGTCCTAGATACCGTAAAGCTTCTCATGGTATCAATGGGTACCAAGCAGATTGCCTTGAGCCCAGAGACCCTCTCCCAGCTGATGGCCTTTGCCATTCCATTGCCCTGGCCCACAAAGGCAGATCTGTTTCCTTACCTACGAACTCGCCCCTAGCAGCCTAGGTGGCTCAGCAGTTCTTCAAGGAGGCCTTGTCTCCGTGTGTCTGTCTGAGCTCTCTCAAGCTGTTCGTCTCACTGACACATCAGAAGCCAACTCTGCTCGCTGTTCTCCCCTGTGAACTTCTTGAGTTGGGTCTGGGGCTGTGGAGCCTTCCAGAATCCCCACTTCTGGATGAGGGGAACATATAGTGGGAAATGCTTTGGAGTGTTTGCTGAATGAATGATGCACACATCATGGCGACCCAGACGCGGCTAGCGCTGGCTAGAAGGCACCCAAGGCTCCCTTGCAGAATGGGGCACACCCACTGGCTCATTTCCTCTCAGAGGGCGCTGAATGCCTAGTCAGCGTTTCCCCAGCAGCCCTCTAAAGACTTTCATTGCCCCTCCCAGCTTCCCTAAACGAGCGCGACTTCCGCAGCTACCAACCTTCACCCCACTTTTTCCCCAACCAAGCGGTTCACCACCGCTCCTTGTAAGATCACGTGATCTCAAGTAGCACAACCAGAAAGTTCTGTCTCTTGAAGGCGAGGGGCGCAATGGGACAGGGATCAGCTCAGAATCCCGGTATCTTGAAAGCGTGTCCACACTTCCGGAGTGGAATTCTGAGTGTCTGAAGGGACCCTCTCTTAAAAAGCAGACTCCTGAAACTGCCCCCAGATGCTTCAGGCAGGGAAATTCGTCCCTTAGGACTAGGCACCCACCGCGCCTGGCAAGCTTAGCCCCTGCTTGCAGTTTCCACAGACTGACACTGCCCTCTGCTGGCTATACCCAGTATGACCACGTCAAGTGCCACGCGAGGAAATTAGTAATGTGGATTCCTTTGCTTTGAGGCACGTCTATCCCTCTCCTGCATCACTCTTGTCGCCCATAACCTGAGGAGCCGGACCCCTTGGAGAACTGGACTCACACAGATCCTGGAACTCATATTGGATGCAAACCTTGGCACAGACAAAAGAAGCAGAGCTGCCTCTCTCTCACCGGCTCCAGTTTACTTACTCCTTCACTAAGTGGCAAACGCTATCGGAAAGCAAAACTCAGGTGCGGTCTTGAGGGCATTGATCTGTGTGTCTGTTGCTCATTGCTCTCCTGGTTTCTAGAACCTCCTCTCTAGCTCCAGCCCCGCTCTGGCTGGACATACTGTGGCCATCTTAATCCCAGTGTGTGAGGAACCAAGTTCTCGCTGGACCCCTCCCTTCTTCATGGGCCACATCCAGCAGACACCCTTGTTTCACCAGAGCTAACTCTGTAACACGTTCTGGATCCAGGGAATCCTTCCGTTGGAGGACCTAACCTCCACCTTTCAGCTCCAAGCACGCCTTCCCGGAGCTGCTGGAGTTACGATTTGTCCCAGTGGACAACCTTGACCCCTACCCACCCAGACTGCCTTCCACAGTTGTCTCCTCTTAGGCGTGCAGCTTCACACACAACTGGGAGTCACTGTGCGGCACTCACGTCCCCTTCTCAAGGACAGAGATCCGCGCCTTGTCTCTCTGAGCATCTCACACCCTGCAGCCAGGGAATCAATCCTACAGCTTCACGTACACGGTGTTTCATTGAATGGGCTGGCTGGACTAAGATGAGAAATACCTGACCATTCCCCTCTCCACCAGCTCAGGTTTTGTGCACAAGAGAAACCATTAAGGACACAAAGTCTATGGGGAAACTGGGACACAAGAGGGGTCTCAGGCCCCAAGGGTTTAAGGGAAAGCGCGGGGCTGCAAGGGCTCTTGGCTCCCATGGGTGTCACAGACATCCTCAAATTATAAAGGGCAGTAGCTAGTTAAGTACTGACTGCTCTTCCAGGGGACCCAGGTTGAGTTCTCGACACCCACATAGCAGCTCACAACCATCTGTAAATCCAACACCTTCCTCTGGGCTCTGTGGGCACTAGGCATGAACGTGGTACACATCCATGCAGGCCACACAACAGGTAAGTCTTATTCCTAGCGCATAAAGGACACAATCATGAATTCCAAGTCTTGGGGCTGATGAGACAGTTCGGCCAGTAAAGGTCACCAAGACTGATGGCCTGAGTTCAGTGGCCTGGAACTCGCCTGACGGAAGGAGAGGACTGAGTCCTGCAGGTTGTCCTTTGACCTCCACGTGTGCCTGCCCATACACACAAAATAAGTAAATAAATGTAAAAAAAAAAAAAAGTTAAATGCCGAGTGTACCCTGCGATCCAGATGTCCCACCAACCCTCAGTACATCCACTGCCATTTTCCTGTCCTTGAGGAAAAGTAAACCCGTTTGAAGATTTTCGTGCTTTGGATGAACCTCACATTTCCTGTGTTGGAAACAAAGTCTCCAAAGTTACATGCTCGTGGGTTTGGAGGTGGGACGTTTGGGAGGCCACTGGGCAATGAGGATCCACTGGCTTTGTGGATGAATTAAGCCATTCGTGCACTAGTGCGTTCTCTCTCTGGTATACTGTCATCTTATGGGCACATGGTGCCCTCTGTGGTATTACCGTGCAAGAATAAGAAGCACTGACTGGATGCCCGCTTTGTGGACTCTCCAGCCTAAAGACCCATGAGCCGAAACAAACAAAAACAAACAAATAAACAAAATCTCTCTTCTTCTTAAACTACCTAGCCTATGACATCCAGTTATAGCAACAGAACGCATTAGGATAAACATTTTACCAAGGCACCAAGACCTTCTTGGGCCGCTGACTCTGGACAAATGCTGAGGCCCCCAGCCTAGGTCCAGGGAAGGCTTCACAGCTAGGTGAAGAAGCCTTCAGTGGGTCAGCCAAAGCACTCACCCCACAAACACACACAGTACTCGGGCCACAATGGAGTAGTTCAAAATATGTTTAATGACTAGAAAACTCTGGGAGACTGAGGGACAACAGTCACCTTCCTTGCTAACTGGAAGCCAGGGTTGTCCCAGGAAGGGAGTGTCTGTACACACAAGGCCCGTACAAACCAAGGAACCAGGGTATCTGTGGAAATCCTTTTGTCTCCTAGCAGAAATGACCCAAGTTCCCTTTAGACCCAAGGCAGGCAGAGGAAGTGGAAAAGTCGTGGGAGGAGGGTGGGTCCCTCCAGAGCCCTCTTCCTGCTCAGGACCGGTGACTCAAACAGTAAACAGCCTGGGGCCCAAGACCAGAGGTCTCTAGCAGAAGCCTCCACCGCTTCCAAAGACCTCCCTGGGACCACATCTCCCATCTCTTGGCTACCCCCTTACTTTGGGACTTTTTTAAGTATGACATTGTCATACTCCGTTACCTGTGGCCAGCCAAGCACAGAGGAATCCTGCTGGAGGGGTTTGGGACCCCCGTCAGCAGTAGGCTGCTCCCTCCATGTCTCCCCCAGGGTCTCCCGTGGTCTGTCATATAGGGAGAGGGTAGCCATGCCCTCGGGCTCATCATATATATGGTCGGGTGGGGGAGCCCCAAGATCCTCCTGGATGCTGTCATATAGTGGGTCAGGAAGGAGCCGTCGAGGCCCTTTCAGGATGCCCCTGAAGCTCTTCTCCAGGGAGTGAGCCACTGTATCAAAGGGTACAGCATATTCCCCCTCGGGGCCCCCTGGCCTTACGCCAGGCACCGATGTGCCAGGTGAAGGAGAAGGCAGAGAATCATGGGGCCGGGAATAGGGGCTTTCAGGCCGAGGCAGCACGGCGGGCATCATGGACCCTGTGGCTGGCAGGGTTGGAGGCCCAGAAGGGGTGGCATTCTTCTGGGCAGCAATGGCCTCTTCTAGGGCTTGGAAGATCTCATTGCCTTGTCTTGTTTCAAACTCAAAGTTGCCTTCTCCAGAGACACAGCGTCGGCCAGCCTCAAAGGAAAATGTCACCTGTGGTAAGGGGAGGGAGAGACATTTTTGGCACTGTTGTTTTCTGGACCCCATCCAAACATAGATGTTCTAGGCCTAGTCCCCCGCCCCCCATCAGAGGCTTTTGTTCAAGCTCTTTTCCCTCTGTCCCTGATTTTGGGAGTTGGTTGCTGTCTATTTGGGGAAAGGCTCTCACTACATAGCCCAGGCCAGACCTCCAACCCTCTCCTGCCTCAGCCTCCTTACTGCTGACATTATAGTTTTGTGCCACTATGTATGGCCAACTGTTTCTTCCTGACAAAAATGCTCACTCTCTTTCTCCCTCCCTTTCACTCACAAATGAACTGACTGACAAGAAATGCCAGCCGCTCCTCAGCCAGAGCTCATCTCTCTCCTCACCCAGACCTCTTAGCCTTCACCCCTTTCCCCTCCCTGTTCTCCCACCTCTGCTGTCTCTCTGGCTGGCCTTCTCCCATTCTCTCTTTTTCTAGTGGCTCTCTGGCCCTTGCTGACTGTCCCCCTTAGATAGCTCATCTTTGGTCTCATCCTGCCCAGGTCAGCCCCTCACTCACCTTGTCCCTCCCAAAGCGCCGAAGAAACCTGTAGGGCCAGTCATATAGCTGTGTGCCTGGCTCAGGGCCACCCCATAGCTCCAGGGCGCTCACCCCGGTCCGGAGAGTATAGGACCCTCGGAGCCGGCACCGCTCGCTGGCTTCTGTAGGTCTAATGGTCACAGCGTATTCCTTACAGGAGACCCCTGGGGAGGAGATGAAAAACAAAGAGGCAGCTACAGGAAACAGTGGGCCTCCTTCCATGCTACCCATCTGAGGTAAGCATGCCAGAGGTTCTCAGGAAAAAAAAAAAAAAAAAAAAAAAAAAAAAAAAAAAAAAAAAAAAAAAAAAAAACTTGACCCGTGTTACCTAATACCACACCACGGATCTTAAAGCCTGGGCTACAGACACCCCCCCCCTCCCCTAAAAAGTGCCATTTATGCCCTCGGCCACCTCATCCTAATTCTGGGCCACATCCTTTCTGCCAGTGTAGCCTGGTTTTCTGTGCTCTCTCTCTCCCCTAGGGCCCCTGCTGTTAAAGCTACAGATGAAGCTCCCTATGGGTGGAGCTTAAATAGAAGAGTCTCTTGCTCCTCTTTCTCCATCACCAGCCCTCAGAAGCAAGAACTGGGCCTCTCTTATCAGCATTGTGTTCCCCATTCACAGAGCACCTGCACAGCGGCGCCCCGACAGAAAGCATTTCCTTCCCCCAGACAAACACTCAGATCCCACAAAGAGAAAGTCGAGACCAAGACCCTCAGCCTCCAGCAGGCACGACAGGGTGAGCCAAAGGTGACATGGGGGGCAGGCTGGGCGCCAACCACCTTTGGGCCACACCAAGACGCCAGGAAGAGATGCTGATAAGCAGGGCCCAGGGTAACCACAGGACAGGAAGACTTGGCCCTGTAGCCAGCCCACACCTTCCACCCACACGGAGAGAGTGTCCCTCGGGTCCTACCCCTCACCTGCTGTAGAGCTGCTATACAATTCATTCTCCTCCATGCAGGGTCTGTCTGTCTTTTCCTCCAGTCCCAGGGGCTCCTTCCTCTGCCCCTGAGGAGGTGGTCCCAAGTCTTACCACCAATTCCCACCCCACGGCCTCCCTCTGACCCAAGCTTTCAGTGCGCACCCAGCCTGCCAGCTCTGACTGCACTTTAACTCTGGTTCCCATCAGGAAGAACGCTCCTAAAAAGGGCTTTGTTTCCAACCACCCGCCCGCAGGAAGTGCGTGCCTGTAGGCTGCTTTGTACCCCTCACCGGGAAAGCCAAGAGGCAGATGGCCTGTATCCAGTCACAGCGCTCTGCTGAGGGGGCTGCCAGCAGGTACAGACGCTCCTTGGTCTCCAGGACGAAGGCACTGGTGTCCCGGGGACTGTTGGCCTCACTGCCTACCTCAGCCACCCGTAAGCAGTCACTGAGGCGGACAACCTTCCGAGTGGCCTCTCCTCGCCGCGTCTTCTCTGGGCCATCCTGGAGCTCCAGTCTGGCTAGGGCACAGCCAGACTCTCCATATAACACGGCTGTGAACCGGCGCCACTTCTGAGCCCGGGCATGACAGGTAGAGGCCAAAAGGGAGTCGCCAAAGATGGAGAAACGGTCATCAAAAGGGAGAAAAGGAACCACCATGGGAGAGAGTGTGGGGCTGGGGCAGCAACGCAGGATGGGGAGAAAGAGGCGCACATCACGGAACCAGAGAGCCAGTGAGGACAACAGAGAGAATGCATGGGAGAGCTAAGGTTAGCCAGGAGACCAGGATGGGCAAGCCAGGCGGGGACCACAGTAAATGGCCTATGGGTGCAGAGTGCAGGAAGACAACAGGCCCATCTCTCCGGTACTGGGGAGAAAAGCCCGAGTCACTGAAACCCAGACTGGAATTAGGAGTGGGCAGCCTAGACTGAGGACAAGTCCTCATTCCCTAGGAAGGGTCTGACCCCAACGCTTCCAGCAACTTCCCTTTTTGTCTCACCAATTAACAAGTTGGACCAGGAGAGACACACCAAGAGATAGAGACCAAGACAGGGAGAGGTGGAGGCTGGGCTAAATGGCAGGAGGCAGAAGATTAACTTCAAAGAGGCTATGGGAGGGGGAGGTTGGAACAGCCTGGGGGCATAGCTTCTTAGCAAAGGGGAAAGGGACCTCTACTGTGGTCCCAAACTGGCCCCCTAACTCTTCCCTTCCGCACCATTCCACATTACCCCCCAATCCAATAATTAGCAAGAAAACAAAAAAAAGAGATGAAGTCAGCAGCTGCTTCCTTCTCTACCCCACCCACGAGGACAAACAACCCTCAGACAAGAGGTCATTTGGGGCCTGGGTTAGGAGGCAAGGCACCTTAAGAAGGCAGGCATCGTCCCCAGATTCTTGTCTAAACCGGTGGAGCACATGGTCACAGGAGGGTAAGGGACATGAAGATCCAGCCCCTCTGCCCCGGGGAATTCACGACACCCTCCTTCACACAGCTGCTCTGCCCAGCCCCAGCCGAGCCTTGCCCTCACCTTGCCAAAGGTCTGGTGCTGCTGAAAATGCAGGAAACCCTGCTTCACGACCGCCTCCTCCATCCTGACCATTGCCACTTCAGCGCCCCACTGCCATTGCCTCTGACCTCTCTCCTCTCTCTTCTGGGCCTGTTCCCCCTTCTCTCTAGTTCATTTCCTCTCTGCCTAGAGTCTTTTACACTATTCTAGTCTGCTTGATGACGACAGGCTGATAGGCCCTGTGGTTTCTTGCTTTGTGTGTGCTTTTTTTTTTTTTTTATGAGTACACTTCATGCTGAAACTTCCTTCCTGCATTTCCACTGAGTAACATACAATTTCCAAAAAGGCAAAATTTCACACTTCTGCAGAAGCTGCTGTGAGGGACTGAAACCTAAGAGCAAAGAGACCCAAAAATTAAGTTGTACTAGAAAATCAGTAATGAGGGCTCTGTAGTTCAGACAAGATGTTGAATACATCAAGCTGAAAGAGACCTTGGGAATCAGTCCACAGTCATTGAAAAGAAAAGACTAAAGGTAGGGACAGTCTGAAGGGCCTATAAAGCCAGATCCTGCATCTCCCAACTCAGGCAAAGATAAGCCAAAAACCCAGTAATGTACAAAGACAGACACATGACTGGCAACGGGGGACCCCCAGCCAGCCACACATACACGCACATGCACATGCACATACATGCACTAGTCCCTGAAAGTGTTTACTACCTGCCAACAATATACAGCCCTGCGAAGAGTCTAGAAATAAGAACATCCTCTCTAGAGAAGACTTAGTCCCCAAGTACATCTCTGCTGCGGGTTTTCTTCCTCGCAAGGGTTCCAGACACTTGGGTTTCAGGTCGAACTTACCTTAAATCACAGGCGCTTCAGAATTCCCCATTCTCTTTCACTAGCCATAATTTACTCCTTGACAAAGGCAGGGCAGGCATGAGCACACCTGTCTGCAACTTACCTGGGATGACAGAACTGAGATGGAGGAGAGTAGATTGTTAACACAATAGGATTTTGTTTATTTGTTTGTTTGTTTCCTTGGTTGGTTTTTAGATGTTTTGAGACAGGGTCTCATGTAGCCTGGACTGATCTCCAATACATGTGTCATCATGGTAGCTAATGTAACCGTTTTTTTAATCGTGTGGTTTTTTAATTGTGTGTGTGTGTGTGTGTGTGTGTGTGTGTGTGTATGTGAAAGCAAACCTATAAAAGTCAGAGACTAAACCTCAGGTAGCTGTCCTCACCGCCCATCTTCTGGGTCTCTTGCTGTTTGCTCCTCATAAGCCAGAGTAGTTGGCCCATGAGAGCAGCTTCTAGAGGTCCCTGCATCTGCCTCCTGCCTTGCCTGCGGGGATTGCAGATGCTAATTTAATACTGAGTTATAGAAATTCTGGAGATCTGAACTTAGGTCCTCATGCCTGCATTGCAAGTGGTTTACCCACTGACTCATCTTCCCGGCCCTAATGCAACCTTTGTAAAGCAACATCTCTCCGGCCTTAATCAGAAGGCAGATGCCAATGCAGAAAGAATCTCTTTTGGGGAAAGACAGGGTCAGTGGAGGAATTCACCTTAGAGCCCGATGGCTTGAAGAAACAGTCTGGAATAGCTGGGGAAACTGAGAACTAGAACATCCTCCTGGAAATAATCTTGCAAAGGGTGTTTTTATAACACAGCCCGTTTCTTCTGGCACGGGGTTTGGGTTGCACACTGCTCATCCAGTCTGCTGTCGGTGCCATGTGCAGACCAAAGCAGCTCGGAAAGCTAAATGGGGCAGCTCTGAGGCTTGGGAATGTGTTACTGTAGCTCATCACCCTCAGCCTTGCTGCCAGGGTTTGAGCAGCTTGGGCCAAACACCAAGGAGAACCACGAAGGTCATGGTGGGAACACTGACTCGGGAAGTGGCTAAGAGTAGGAAATGGGGCATGGCCTCCTCTGTCTCTAGAACATCAGACTCTTCACTTCCTTTTTCCACCTGAGAAAGTCTACTCGAACCCACGTACATAAGACAGGCATAGAAATCAAGCATTTACCGATAATCAAACATAAAGAAACATTTTTAAAAGGAAGTCTTTGGTATATGTGTTTCCATTTATTAAAGACAAGCAAATTTGCATACTGAGATGAGTATATTTGCTCATAAACTTCATTAATCAACAATGCCCACAGCATACACATTGAAAATGAAGCTAGCAGTGGTCTGGGGGGGCTCCTGCAAGTACACCAGACCAGAACCCAAGTCTCCCAACTCAGGCAAAGCTGAGCCACATACCCAGTATTGAAATTCTTCTGCCTGCCTCCCATCTTGCCTGCAGGGATCACAGATGTTACCACAGTACCAATAACACTGGTACCACCTAAGTTCTCTTCAGAGTGCCCTGATATTCTGGTTTTGCAATCATCAATGCTGTGAATTCACTTTACATTCACATAGCACATAGCTGGGCATGGTGGCACACACCTATAATCCTAACACTTGGGAAGTGGAGGCAGGAGGATCAGGAGCTCAAAGTCATCCTTAGTTACACAGCTAGTTCACAAAGTAAGCCTTGGAAACAAAAGACCCCTCTCCCAAAAACCACATACATGCACGCATACATACATGCATGCATGCATATATATATAGTATAAAATGGCAGTAGTATTTTTAGGGTCATTTCAGAAATTGCTATAAATCCTATGCAAATCCCAAACCAAAATATATGTAATAATCTCTTGTGAAACAAGTCAGCAACTCAAAGAGCAGTATTTTGTCATTGTTTGGGGGATTTTTTTTGGTTGAGTTTTGTTGTTGTTGTTGTTTGTTTGTTTTCTAAACAGGGTTTCTCTGTGTAGCCATTAAGTATGTATACTGGTCCTTCTGTATCTATGGTTTCATAGACTATAATTAAAAAACACTAAATAAAATACTCCAGATTTTTTTTAAAAAGCGTAATGCCACATTTGCATTGTTCTATTTATTGTCTATTATTATTTGTCTCTTACTGTGGCTCACTAGAACTCACTTTGTAAACCAGGCTGGCAGCAAACTCACAGAGATCCACTTGCCTCTGCCTTCCAAATGTTGGGATTATAGACATGCACCACCTCCACCCAGCTCAAAGAGCAGCTTTTAAAATCAAATATTCTGACAATACAATCCAAGGACATACTAATTTTATAGGTACTGAGGAATAATTGTAGGAAAATATTGGTTTCTTTCTATTATCAACCCATTATGTTTCTACAGCAGCAGAAAACTTGGTGTGTGCAGTAAAAATACAGCAGTTTGTGGCCTATCATCATCCTGGATCTGTGCTAAGCTATTCCAGGCAGTCTTTGGCATTGCATGGTTTGACATTATCCACAGCAAACAGTGTGTACGGTGTCTGTTTAGAACCAGGGCTACAACAAAGTCTTGCAGAGCAGTGCAGGGATAGCATGGCCAGAATCCCCTTAGGTTCGTTACACATTCAGCTTTGAATTAATTTTTAGTTTTGCATGCTCAGAAACCTTTTACAGTTGTCAATTTTTTTTTTACTGCTCCTTCCCCCATGCTCAGTTTCCTGACCCCATATAGGGTTGTGACTCAAGAGTTTAAGACTTGGCATAAGAACAGACAGGAGGACCAATTGAACCAACTAGAAGACCCAGATATCAATCCACACATCTTCCAACACCTGATCTTTGATAAAGAAGCAAAAAAAAAAAAAAAATGGAAAAAAGAAAGCATATTTAATAAGTGGTGCTGGCATAACTGGATATCAACATGTAGAAGAATGAAAATAGACCCATATCTATCACCATGCACAAAACTCAAGTTCAAATGGATCAAAGACCTCAACACAAAGCCAGCCATATTGAACCTCATAGAAGAGAAAGTGGGAAGTACACTTGAACACATTGGCACAGAGAACCACTTCCTAATAACCCAGCAGCACAGACACTGAGAGAAACAATTAATAAATGGGACCTCCTGAAACTGAAAAGCTTCTGTAAAGCAAAGGACACGGTCAACAAGACAAAACGACAGCCCACAGAATGGGAAAAGATCTTCACTAACTCACATCAAACAGAGGTCTGATTTCCAAAATATACAAAGAACTCAAAAACTGGACACCAAAAGATCACATAATCCATTTAAAAAAATGGAGTACAGACCTAAACAGAGAACTCTCCACAGAGGAATCTAAAATGGCTGAAAGACACTTAAGTAAATGTTCAACAGCCTTAGGCATCAGAGAAACGCAAATCAAAACAACTCTGAGATTCCATCTTACACCTGTAAGAATGGCCAAAATAAAAAACACTGATGACAACTTATGCTGGAAAGGTTGTGGGGAAAAGAGAACACTTCCGCATTGCTGGTGGGAATGCAAGCTAGAACAACACCTTTGGATGTCAGTGTGGCGATTTCTCAGAAAATCAGGAAACAACCTTCCTCAAGACCCAGTAACCACTCTGGGGTATATATCTAAAGGATGCTCAACCGTGCCACAAGGACATGTGCTCAACTATGTTCATAGCAGCTTTATTTGTCATAGCCAGAACC
>NC_022019.1:16672701-16676964 GCF_000317375.1 Microtus ochrogaster | reverse complement strand
GAGTACTACACAAAAATAAATAAATAAATAAATAAATAAATAAATAAATAAATAAATAACATCTTGAATTTTGCAGGAAAATGGAGACAGAAAACATTATTTTGAGTGAGGTAACCCAGACACAAAAAGACAATTATCACATGTACTCACTCATAGGTGGTTTTTAAACACAAAGCAAAGAAAGCCAGCCTACAAACCACAATCCCAGAGAATTTAGACAACAATGTGAACACTAAGAGAGAGATTTACATAGATCTAACCTACATGGGAAGTAGAAAATAGAAAAAGACAAGATCTCCTGAGTAAATTGGGAGCATGGGGACCTTGGGGGAGGGTTAAGAGAGGAGGGGAGAAGCAGGGAAGGGAGCAGAGAAAAATGTAGAGCTCAAATAAAAAATATTTAATAACTGTAAAAAAAAAAAAAAAAGAGTTTGAGACCCTAGGCTCTTGAGAGTCTGGTCTACCTGGAACCTGTGTGGCCTTTGCCTCTGCCTCTCAGAGAGAAATGGTTTTTCAAGTCACCCTGAGTGCAGGAGGAGCAATAGCCTTCAAAGTCAAATGGACCCATCTTATCAAAAGCACAGGTTCAGGCACTGGTGGTAGAGGTCTTTAATCCCAGCACTTGAGAGGCAGAGACAGATGAATCTATATGAGTTCAAGGCCAGTCTGGTCTACAGAGCAAGTTCCAGGACAGCCAGAGTTACACAGAGAAACCCTGTCTTAAAAAAAAAAAAAAAAAAGCAGGTTGCTATAACCCCAGCACTTGGGAGGTAGAGGGTAGAGGCAAGAAGGTTTCAATAAAGCTTAAAAGCAGCCTGGTCTTAATGGTGAGTTCCAAGCCAACAAGGGTTACACAGCAAGACTGTGTCTCACAGTATCAAAAGCAAATCGACCCAAAAAAGAATACAGATCCTGACTGGATGGCTCTGGTGTGGCACTGCTGTGGAGTAGGCGGCACAAGCCTCACAGAAGTGCAACAAAGTGGTTTCTTTTGAAACCAAGCTGCTTACCTTCCAACCTGAAGGTAAACCAGATATATCCCACTGAGAACCACAGGGGGGCGCCCAAGTTAACCAGATTGCTTGGAAACTATTGAACCTGGCCCCACATATGGCAGGCACCCCCATCCCATCCCTTGCCTACTGAAGCTGGAGAGGTTACTCTTCCCACAGCCATAGTCTGAAAGAGGTAAGGAGCTAGAGTCTACTAAAAGGAATATATGTCTTTCATCAAGTTCAACTTCACCCGGCCAGGTTGGAAATCCTGAAGTGGGAATAGTAAAACAACAGTTTTACTATACCTTCTGTCTGGCCTCTGGGGAGCCACAGGAGCAGGAATCAAGACACTGTTCCCATATACGACCGAGGTGCAGAGAGTCTCCAGGCACCAGCGGTGGGAAGCAAAAGTGTCCCAAAGGAAAGGATTCCCAAGGTTCATACTGAGAGACAGGTGTGGTTTGGGCTAGCACTTGACGTCCTAACTCAGGGATCAGGCAACTCCAAAAGCTCATCTAGGCTTGGACAGCTACCCCATGGGCAGCTCCGGGCAACAAGAGAAAGGTTTAAAATGGGTAGAGGAATGATGTGGGCATGAGAAGAATGAAGGACTGGGCAAAGAAGTAATTGAGGATGAGAACAGATCTGGTGCCTGCTACCCTCAGCTCCTACAGTTTCTGACCGTGAAGGATAGGATAATACACATCCCTGAATTCATTGCTAGCCCCTGCCCTTTCCCCGTGAGGTATGTACAGTGGTCTTCCCGGATCTATGGTTTCATAGACAATAATTCAAAACCACCAAATGGGATACTCCTGAAACAAGCAATCCTTTAAAAAAAAAAAAAGGTATAATGGCACATTTTCATTGTCCTACTCTATTATCTATTATTATTCATCTTTTTCATTTACTTTTATTTTATGTGCACTGGTGTTTTGTCTGCATGCATGTCTGGGTGAGGCTGTCAGATCTTGGAGGTACAGACAGTTGTTAGCTTCCATGTGGGTGCTGGGAGTTGAACCTGGGTCCTCTGGAAAATCAGTCAGTGCTCTTAACCACTAAGCCATTTCTCCAATCCCCCTATTATTCATCTCTTACTGTAGCTACTTTATAAACTGTATCTTAGGTATATATGGGGGAAACAACATATAGATGTCCTTACTGTGTAGTTTTAGGCAATGTATCCTCCAAGAACAAGGGAGACATATTGTACTAAGAAAAGAGAGGGTTTAGTTCTTGGCACCTTGGACGAGGAAAGGCACTGAGTAATTTTAAGAGCAAACTGGCCAGAACTGAGCCAGAAATGAACAGAGCATTGTGGGGGAGAAGGGGTCCAGGGGAGATGATGTCAGGCCACACAGATACTTAATGAGAGCCCCCTTAAGGACTTTAAACAAGAGGGCAAATTATCTGTATTGTGGGGCTAATTTTGCAGAGGTATGGAGATTGAACTACCAAGGAGAAGTACAGAAGGAATGGAAGCTATAACAGTAATCAAAGTAGGGCTTAGAAGAAAAGTAAGTCTTGGATCAAAAGCTCAGAGGTGAAGACAGGAGTCGAGTGGGGGTGTGTATTAGATATATGTTCAACTGGACATGAAAGGGAAGACTGTGGAGGGAGGAATATGAGGCTGGCTGGATAATCAAGATCATTACTGAGCTTATTTTGAGAAACCGGGTAAATTGGATGAGGTGCCATTAGAAGGGTAAGAGAAACGAAGAACCAAATGTATCAGGGGAGACTGAACAGAGACCTGAGAGTCTAACCTAACCAGAAAGCTATAATGTATACCCAATCAGTCATGTAGGGAAGCCCAAAAAATGTCACTGCCACCGAGACCCCAAGAATCTACGACCCTAGAGCAACACAAAGTCAGGAAGCCCCTGACACCAGTTTCCCCTACACACACACCCCTTTGCCTCTTGACACTCGTGGAACTAGTGATTGGCCACTGGAAGGTTGAAGAAAGAGGGATGGGAAGTGAGGGAGTAAAAAGAGGGCGAGAAGGAGAAAGATTAACAGGGAAAGCTTGCCATTAAAAAAAAAAAAAAAGTCAAAAGCTCTGCCTTACTTCTGCTTCCTAAATCTTCTGAGTCAGTCTCATTCACTGGGCTAATTTTGCAGGCAGAACCCCAGCTACAGAGAAGTCTGGGTAATGTAGTTTCTACTTGTCCTACCTTTACGAACCAGAAGACACGCTAGAAGGAAGACGGAGGTTGGAACGATTGCTGAAAACCTGCCCAATATATCCGTGGAATACTGTGGGCCTCATTACCATCCTCTTTTGCGCCGCAAGCGGCAGCCCCAGTAACAAGGCAGGTTTAGCTGTTAGCAAACTTAAAATAACTAATGCTGTCGAAATCCTGCTGATTTAATCTGGGGGCCTTGGCTAATAACAGCGAGTGGAATCCAATAGAAAATAGGAATAGGTATTATCTAGTAGGGAAAACTGTTGGTGGGGACTCGGCCTCGGCGTGCAGATACGGATCCCACCCGACCCAAGAGGGATAGCTTTCCCCTTCAGACTGAGCCAGGGGATCCTAAGCACCTCTCCCAGTATCTGACCCCTCCTGGGTAGCACTGGTTAAAATAGCAATCGATTTGTGTAAGATTAAACGGCGGCTCTTTACATTTTTTGATCATCGCTAATTGGAGGCTATATCCATGGCTGTTTATGGAGGGGAAAAAAAAGACATTAATAAAAACAAGGTGATCGCTACTGGGGTTGCTGATGAAACCCAGATCAGAAAACAATGACCCTGGTCCACTAGAACAGGCTAGAAAAACACAAACACGGCCCGGTTTTAAAAACAAAAAAACAAAACGGTGTCCTGGTAAGTCACGAATGGTGCAGGTATCTCAGGTGGAGGTCTCTGGCCCTGGGGCAGGGACGTCCAGCCGCAAGTCAAGCAGGCCGCACGTGGACAGGCGATGCCCCGGGTGCAGGGTTCCGGGTGTCGCCCTGACAGCCCACGGCGCTGCAGGCAGCGTGGTCCACTTCCACGCGGTGCCCGCCCGCGCGCGAGATCGAGCGCGGCCCCTTTAAAACCCATGTAAACAAAGCTTTGTTTCCCCCTGCTCCCCTCCCTTGCGCTCCCCCGGCCCTCCGCTTCCTCCCACCCGGCGTCTCCGGGCCGCTGACGTTGCCCGCGCCTCTACGCCGTCCCAGCTGCGCTGCGCATTCTCCAACCTGGGCCCTCCGGCCCGGGCCTGCGCAGCCGAGCGGCGCTACGCCACGAGCGTAGAGCGCCGAGCCCCCAGCGCGCAG
>NC_022019.1:16660801-16672471 GCF_000317375.1 Microtus ochrogaster | reverse complement strand
GCCGCCCGGCCCGCAGCTCGGGGCCTTTCCCGCCTCCCGGACCGGGGGCCTCCGCCATCCCCTCCCACCCGGCCCCACGCCTCACGCGAGGCGCTGGAAGGGCAGAGTGGTCGGCTGGCGCGCACAGCCGCGGCCCGAGGCCTCCGCGCAGCCCTTGCCCCCCCACCTCCACCAAGCCGGGAAGGAGAGGACCCCTCGCTGACTGTCCTGAGGGGCTCCCCAGGTCACACCGCCAGCCCTCCGTGATCAACAAAAAGAGAACCTCACCTCGCGAACCCCTCTCTCCCTACTCTTTTCTGTCTCCTTCCTCCTCACGCCCCCGAAACCGAGAGACCCCCCCCCCTGCCCCGTCCGGCCCACTACCCCAACCCCGAAGCGTCCCTCCACTCCCACTTCCCATTGGCACTGCCGGGAGGCCCTAGCACCCGTTCTCCAAAATGGGAGCTGAGGCCTTGGCCCGCCTCCCCTCGCGTCCCCCTTGCTACAGCCTAGGAGTTGAGCGCCCACACCTCCCGTGAAACACGGGGTGGAGGGGGGTGTGTCTGAAACCAGAGCTGCAGGGTTGGGTGCAGACCGCTCTCGGGAGGGTCTTGATTCTGCTCCAGAACTGACTGGGGGTGCTTTGGGGCCAGGCCACTTTTTCCTCATAGATACAGCCAGACCCGGGGGAAAAAAAATAAAAAAGGATAGCCCACATCTAACCCAGTAGTAGCTGGAGCAAGTGCAAGCTGTTTCTTGCAAACTAGGTAAAGGTTTTGCTGTCTGGGGTGTCTGATGCAAATCCATGGTCAGGAACCTTTGGATTTGCTCTGTAACAAGCCCCACAGGTTTGGAGTTATGGGACGTTAAGATTAGAGAACAGAGTCAGCTTTATTTTGCACACTGTGTGGCATCGTTCCCCACTTTCAAAGACTAATCTTCCTCTGAGTATGTTCAAAGAAAGTGGGATGGTGGGACTTTCTAGTCGTTTCTTTCACAGAGAAGAAACTGATTAAAGACTCGCTTCGCAGGCATAAGATTGGGCGGAACTTATCAGGATAGAATTATATCTCAAAACTTAACCACAAATGGAAGACCACAAGATTCGTGTTCTGCAGCAGTGTGGTGGCCTAATTCAGAAGGAGCAGTAAAACATGACAGAGTGGTACTAATGATAGTGTAGAAGCTACGGTACTAGTTGTTACTGGTGTAAAAAGACATGAAGATGGTCACATGGTTTGTTTTTTTGTTGTTTTTTTTTTTTTTACATTTTGGCATCTTAGAAAAGTAGGTAGGTCAGAATTAACTCTTACACTTAAAGGAAGAGTGCCAAAGCACAGAAGTGATGTGAGACTTTCTTAAAGTAACCCCAGGTGAGCTGGGTAGTGGTGGTGCACGCCTTTATGAATCCCAGCACTCACGAGGTAGGGGCAGGTGGATCTTGCGATTTCGAGGCCACCTGGTCTACAGAGCAAGTTCCAGGACAGCCAGGGCTACACAGAGAAATCCTGCCTTGTGGGGGAGACGGAGAAGTAAACCCAAGTGAACCAAAGTTTTTTGATTTTTTTTGAGTCCAGTCTCTTTGCTAAAAGGGGAAAATGTGCAATGAATATTCCAGAACTTTCTGGTTGTGCTAGGGATCAAATCCAGGACTTTGAGAATTGATCTCCTGAATGTTGCTTTAGGGGGTACAGAAGTCATTACTTTTAAGACTGTATACACACAGAGAGACACACAGAGGGCTCCCAGCACCCAGCAGGTGGCTTGCAGCTCTCCAGAACTCCACATCCAGGGGATCAGACACCTTTTTCTGACCTCTGCAGGCATCAGTCACACACGTAGAATACATACATACATGCAAGCATTCATACATGTAAGCTTTTTTAAAAATTTTTTTAAACAGGAGTACATCTGTGGGTTCTGTCTCTAAAAGAAGTATCTCTTCATGTCCAATCCAATATTTTTTTAAGCAATACTGTTGACATTATGCATTAGAATATCAGGAAGCATCAAAGCCATCTTTCTAAGAGCCTTTTGCCACAGGAAGGTCTCATTTTTAGTGGGCTCTTTTCCTCCCACCCACCCAAAAATAAATAGAATAAGGAAAGGATTAATCAACTTCTCTAAACAAAGGAAAAATTCTTAGGTATTTTGTTTTTATTCTTTATTTAAGACTAATGTGTAACTGAATTAATTTGGAGTCCTGAGACATGCTGGGTTTTGGAGTTTTTTAAGGCAACCAAGCTAAGTGTTAGCATTGAATATTTAGATCCTTTATGGTGGTATTTTAATATAAAACCTTGCCATAAAAAGCATGCTTTCTTCCCCAGCTTGGTTAGGAGCTAGTCTGCAGAACACTGAAGGGGGTACCTGTTAACACTGTTACAAACACAGCTGATGGTTGGAAGCTGCCTGTGTAGAACTAGGTAGTTGAGGATCTATACTTTTCTGAAACCACCAGGGTGAACAGTTTTTTTTTTTTTAATGCCAAGTAAGTGTTTTGATTATCAGATCTTCTCAGACTTAAGACGTTATTTTTCTAAAGTAGGTTCTATTTTGGTGGTGGAGATAGAACCCTACTGACCTCAAACTTCCTATGTTATATGTTTGCCAGTATTGGCCTTGAACTTCTGATCCTCCTTCCTCCAGTTCCCAAGTGCTGGGATTATAGGTGTTTGCTACCACACCCAACTCAGGTTGTGTTTTATTGAGAATTTTAAGTGCCATGAAACTTTAGTCATGGAAAAATTATAATACTTGGTTTGTCTGTGAGCCCTGTTATTGTCATAGTCAAGGGTCTTTACAAGAATGGTCTTAATGTATGTTTTTCTTACTTGAAAAGTGTGATCTAACTTTGAATAGTGCAATTATAGAGCAATACGGGGGGGGTTACTAAAACTAAACAGTCATGGTAGGTAGGCAGACAGACTAAAACTCTTGTATTAGCGATCACAATAGATAGGCAGAGAGAGAGAGAAATGTTATATAAAGCTGAGTGAATGTGATGGTGATTCAGTATCTTCTGGCTAGTGAATGCAAAGGAGATAAAGGTAAGTCAGAGAACAGTGGTATTGCAAAGATTAAGGAGGGCCAGGCAGAGGTGGTATTCTCAATTAATCCCAAACGAAGGCAGGCAGATCTCTGAGTTCAAGACCAGCCTGGTCTACAGAGTTAGTTTCAGGACAGCCAGAAAAAAAAAAAAGAAAAGAAAAGATTGAGGATCTTGCTAAAAAGAAATTGAGAAGAAAAGGAAGGAATCCAGTATAATTAATTGAGTATATGTACATATGTTAGACATATAAATTTAATAAAAGAATCATTCCAGAGTTTTGTTGACAGGTTATTTATTGAGCTCTGCTTTATAACTATAACAGGAAAAACTTTGCAAAGTAGTCATGTTTTTTTTTAGATTTCAGGTGCAGTAATTAAATATTGACTGCCAGTGTAACTCTAGGGAGTTATGAAGAATCATTACAGCTGGCAGGTTAAAATTTAACAAAGTCCAAAAATTTAGCCTGATTATATAGCAAAAGGGATTGTTGTTTCAGGTTTTTGAAATGTGTAAGGAAATGATAGGCACAGTTAGTCCATTTTGAGAGAACTTTACATAAAAATAAACAATGACTTTAGTAACTTTTTTTTTTTTTTTTTTTTTTTTTTGGTTTTTCAAGACAGAGTTTCTCTGTATAGCCATGGCTGTCCTGAACTCACTTTGTAGACTAGGCTGATCTTTTTTAACTCGCAGAGCTCCACCTGCCTCTGCCTCCTAAGTGCTGGGATTACAGGCCTGACTTTAGTAACTTTTTCAACTAAACAAATTGCCAGAATTCTAGTCGGTTGGTGGTGGCTCAAGCCTTTAATCCCAGTACTCGGGAGGCAGAGGCAAGCGGATTTCAGTGAGTTTAAGGCCAGTTTGGTCTACAAGAGCTAGTTCTAGAACAGGCTCCAAGCTACCTAGAAACCCTATCTCGAAAAACAAACAAACAAAAAAAATTGCCAAAATTCTTACTGTCTACTGTGCAAAAGATGCAGAATGAGAAAGACCCCAGAGTCTAAAGCTGAGGTACTGGATTCTCATGTTCTCTTTGCCCAGAATCAGAAGCAAACTTCAGCCACACAGATATAGACAGAGGGAATGCATTATTTCCATTCATAGCTCCCCAAATCCCTCTCAGATGTGGATTTACAAAATAATGTTTGATTTATTTTATTTTTGTCATGGGATCTGTGTTTTTCTGGCTGGCTTTGAACTCCCAGGTTCAAGTGCTTCTCATTCAGTTTCCTAAATGGCAGGAACTACAGAAATATGCTACTCTGCCAGGGAAATATGTCCATCTTAAAATCATCTATTTATACTTACTTGGTAATTCTCACATCTGTAGCTTTCCTCTTGTAAGAAAAGCCTTGAGAACAATTAAGGAATGTGTATATGCATGTGGTACCATTCAAACACTTAAGCAGTAAAACAGAAAGTATATGACTAGGGTAAAAAAAATCTCTAATTTAGAGTGAGGTAATAGAGGCATCAAAAAGATCTGTGTCTATATTTTACAGGAAATAGCTTCCATAGTTAGCAGCTGGGTTTTCTGTCCTGGTTGGATTTTGAAAGTAATTCTGTACCATTAACCTTCAAGAAGCTAGTATCTCCCTCTAGGTACAGCTGCTTTGCTCCTGTCAATATGTGTACAGAAGATAGTATTTTTATTTTCTATTTTTTTTCTTATTTTAAAGCCAGACATTTGTTATCTCACAGATTTTTCTCGGGGTCAGGGACCTGGGAGTGGCTTATCTCAAATGGTCCTGGTTCAGGATCTAGTTTACAGTCTGTGCAGTCAGCTGGGGCTGCAGTTTCAAAACTTGATGGAAAATGGAAAATCTGCTTTCAAATGCACCTTCTTTGATAGGCTCAGTTCCTTGCAGGCTGTTGGTTGGAGTGAGGGCTTTGGTTCCTAAGCAGCTGCTTCAATTCACCACCAGCCTCACCCAGTACACCCTCTTTACGGGTTTTCCTTTTTTTTTTTTTTTTTTGGTTTTTCGAGACAGGGTTTCTCTGTGGTTTTGGAGCCTGTCCTGGAACTAGCTCTTGTAGACCAGGCTGGTCTCGAACTCACAGAGATCCGCCTGCCTCTGCCTCCCAAGTGCTGGGATTAAAGGCGTGCGCCACCACCGCCCAGCTGGGTTTTCCTTTTTAAACACTCTACTGACTTCCAGTCAGTATAAGTGACTTGTCTCTCTCTCTTTCTTTCTTTGGTCTTTCAAGACGGGGTTTCTCTCTGTAACAGCTCTGACTGTCCTGGAATTTGATTTGTAAACCAAGCAGGCATTTTACTCACAGAGATCCACCTGCCTCTGCCTCCCAAATGCTGGGATTAGAGGAAAGTGCCATCACCCCCTTTAATCCCTTTCTTTTCTAATTTACTGAAATATGATCTACCTAAGACAGGTTTAGAAATTTTCATTTTTCAACTTGATGAAGTTTTATCAAGTGAATATTTCTTTGAATGTAGCTCCCAAATTAATGTTGTCAGTACTCAGAAGCCCTCATGATGCCTCTGCTCATACTGTCACCCGGCCACCATCCCCAGGATAGCTCCTGTCCTGTCATTTAGTTTTTAAACATACTTTCACAGCTCAGGCTGAGTAACTTGAGAATTTCAACTTGGAAGCCAGGTTTTAAAAAACAACAACAACAAAAAAGGCAATAGTTAACAGCATATAGGGTATTTTTACTCAATTTTTGAGAACACAATGGAAGCTATGTCAGTAGTGAGAGAAAGAGGAAAGTGTACCTATGTTGAAATAAGAGCGGCTGGGCTGCGTCCCCAGCACCCGGCCGCCCACATGGCTAGTTTATGCCCCGAAATAATTACACGGAAACTGTATTCTTTTAAACACTGCTTGGCCCATTACATCTAGCCTTTTCTCGGCTAACTCTCACACCTGGACTAGCCCATTTCTAATATCCATGTAGCTCACAAGCTGGCTTACCAGGAATGATCTTAACCTGCATCTGCCTGGAGTGGGAGAACCATGGCGACTCACTGACTCAGCTTCTTTCTCCCAGCATCCTGTTCTGTTTTCTCCGCCTACCTAAGGGTTGGCCTATGAAATGGGCCTAGGCAGTTTCTTTATTAATAAGAAATCACTCCCACATCATACCTACACAAAATTTTGCCCATGATTTTACATCATTCAGGAGACTTAGAACTATAGTTTAAGGTTGTGATCTTTTTAGGCATAAATGTTCACAATATTAGGTTTACAAATTATTTAACAAATGTTTCTTTTGACCTCTGTGACCTAATGCAAGGTCATAATATGTTCCTGGATGTTTACACCAAAATGAATTCTTAGATAATAAGTTATGTCCTTATGGCTCTAACAATACTAGAGGTTAAAACAACCAAGGGCCTTGCGTATGCCAGGCAAGTGATCTGCTGTTCATCTATATTCTCAGCATTTTTATTTTAAAAAAAACTTTTTAAAGTTATATCTATGTAGTTAGTTGTGTGCACATGAATGCAGATGCCCACAGAGGCATTGGATTCCCCTGGAGCTATAGTTACATGGCTGGCATGTGTACTGGGATCCAAACTCAGATCCTCTGCAAGAGCCATATACATTTTTAACCCATTAACAATCTCTCCAGCCACTACTTTTTAAACTTTGAGGCACAGCCGGGCAGTGGTGGCGCAAACCTGTAATCCCAAAGCCGGGTGGTGATGGTGCACGCCTTTAATCCCAACACTCGGGAGGCAGAGGCAGGCTGATCTCTGAGTTCGAGGCCAGCGTGGTCTATAAGAGCTAGCTCCAGGGCAGGCTCCAAAGCTACAGAGAAACCCTGCCCCAAAAGACCAAACAAATAAATAAAAATTTGAGGCAGGTTTTCAATAAGTTGTTCAGGGTAACCTTAAACTCTGAGTCTTCTTGCCTCAGCCTCCCAAGTAGTTAAAATACAGGCATGTGCAACCAAGCAAGACTATGAGTTACATTCTTGAATGATTTGTAGTGACTACCATAAGCCATCTCCTGCGTTGTGTTGTTGTGGGGACTCAGGAAAGGATGCACAGATGTGGACTCTATCTTCAGAGCTTTCCATGTGGTTGGAGAGATAACAGAAGCCTGGGTTCTAGAGTTAAGTCTCTGTAATAAGAGGCCATGCCTTTGTTCACATGTTCACATAAACGGGATTATTATTTACCTTTTCTCACGTTATAATACTTCTGGAAATGTAGTTGTCTCTTTATAGCTTCTTAAAAAACTGGAAGTTCTTAATAGAATGAGGATAGTATGAGGGAGCTGACTTAGGGTTTCTATTGCTGCAACAAAACACCATGGCCAAAAAGCAAGCTAGAGAGGAAAGGCTTTATTTGGCTTACACTTTCATATCTCTGTTTATCAGAGAAAATCAGGGCAAGAACTCAAACAGAAGAACCTGGAGAGGCCACAGAGAGGTGTTGCTTACTGACTTGCTCAGCCTGCTTTTTTATAAAACCCAGGACCACCAGCCCAGGGATGGCACCACCCACAACAGGCTGTACACTTCCACATCAATCACTAAGAAAACGCCCTCCAGGCTTACCTATAGCCTCTTGGAGCCATTTTCTTAGTTGAGGTTCTGTCCTCTCAGATGACTTTAACTTGTGTCAAGTCGACAAAACTATCCAGGACAGGCATGTACAGTCATAAGGAAGGAAAAGAAATTGTTAACCACAAACACTAGACCCTTAGTTATTCTGATACCTGCATCCTTGGCTCTTGACCACTTCACCCACTTGTTCTCTTATGCCCACAAAAGCATACTCTTACTGCCACAAAATGAAAAGAATAGACTTGAGAGAAAATCGAATTAGAAACTACACATTAACACTCATTGGACTTTTAGGTGCTTGCTGTTTTACAGTGTTCTCATTTAAGGTTCAGAGCCATTCTGTAAGATAGGTATTGTAGAGATGTTAGTAATGGAATTTTCCAAGAAACAGGTTGACTAAATAAAGAATTGCTATCCCTAGAAGAAACTTTTGGAAGATTTAGATATGAGTGTGGTGGTTGTAACTACCAGACTTAATGGGGTTGGGAAAAGGAAGATAATATCATTTGGCCCTTCACAGAAGTTTGCAGACTTCTAATATATCTTCTTTGAAAAAATGTCACACCTCACATCCATTGCCTGAATTTTGGGACAGGTGAATACTAACCCAGCATGTTCTAACCAAAGCCTAGATTGGCAGGAACCAGACTCAGAAATTACTTGATACATTTTTGTTTGCTTTGCCATTCTGGGATTTCTACTGCACTGTCCAATGATAATGACTGGCAACAAGTCACTGATTCAGTTAAATTAAAAATTAAGTTCTTTAGTCATATTATGTGAGTAATGGTCCATGATGTTAAATATTTATGTTATAATGGACTTTTTCTGATATGTCTGGTAGACATAGTGTATCTTCCTCAATCATTCCATCTTATTTTTCAGACAAAGTCTCACTGAATCTGGAGCTCACCAATTTTAGCAATACTAGCTGGCCAGAAAGCCCCAGGAATCCTCCTGTGTTTGCCTTCCCCACGCTGGGATTATATATACCTCCCACAGCACCTGGCTTTTATGTGGGTGATGGGGATCCAAATTCAGGTCCTCATTCTTGCATGACAGCATTTTGTCAACTGAACCACCTCCCTAGCCCTATCATAGACATTTCTTTTGAACAGTGTTGATCTAGAATAAGTACGATTTTGAACCAAAAAGGTAACACACAGAAATTAAACATGGGTTATAAAGTTGTGTTCTGACATGCCAATAAAAATAAACTAAATTATCTTTTCAGATAGGTGTGATAGAGGTAGACATTGGGTGACTTATTTAAGATTACTTCCAGCCAGGCGATGGTGGTGCACACCTTTAATCCTAGTACTTGAGAGGCAGAGACAGGTCGATCTATGAGTTCGAAGAACAGACCAAGTTCCAGGACAGTTTGGAAACCCTGTCTCCAAAAAAAAAAAAAACAAAAAAAAAAAAAAAAAAGATTACATCCTACCCTACATTCTGTTCTCTTGGCCAAATGATGACAAAAAGCAGTGTACATATAAACAAAATGTAATAGCTTGAAAAAAGTCAACTTAATGTTTTGTCCAGAGCAAAAGCAAACTTAGGTGATGCTCTTTATATAGGTGAAAATAAATGTATGTCACAAACATAGGGGTATCTTAGAGGCTTCTAGAAAGGTACATGTTAAAAGAGCTTCTGCCACTTCTGATTGCAAACATAATTTGTCACATTGTTAGCTGGCTTCTAAGTAATGGACTGCCATTGTTTATGACAGTAATACTATATTGGTGATTTGGTAAGGTGAAAAACTGGTAGCTAAATAAAGTCATTAGTAAACATTCATTAGTCAAGTTTTTAAAATCATATTCATCAAGATTGCAAGGCTTACGAGGATATAAATGTGAATAAGATATAGCTCAAAGACCCAAAAACTAGACATGTATGACACTAATGGTTATGACGTGATATCAGAAATATGACATGTACACATAGAACATGAGACACAAGTGTCAGTTTTCCTTCACAGAGCCAAGAGAGGCTTCTTCTAAAATGGTGGATGGTCAAGCTAGCTCTAATAATGCCTGGCATTCTCCACGTTGATAAATACATACCCGCAGAGAAAAGACCATCTGCAGTTATGTTCCTCAGTCATTCCAGGAAAATTAAGAGAAGGTGAAAAGTCAGGCAGATGGTAGGAGACCAGAACATGAAGAAGCCTGGTGGCAGAATAACTACTCTAGCAAACATGGAGAAAACTGATTGAGTATTGATGAAGAAGTGAAGCAATAGTATATGCTTCAAAGAGACCTTGAAGGGTCTAGTACCTGTGGGGGTAGAAAATAGAGGCTAAATCAGGTAGGAATCATTTCACAAGCATACATGTATTGCATGTTTGTGTATGCGTGTGTGTATGTTGCAGGTATTTGTACTCCAGTGGTCAATGTCAGGTAGCCGCCTCACCTTCATTCCCTTATTTTGTTTTTTTTTTGTTTTTTTTTTTTATTTTTCGAGACAGGGTTTCTCCGTAGCTTTTTGATTCCTGTCCTGGAACTAGCTCTTGTAGACCAGGCTGGTCTCGAACTCACAGAGATCCGCCTGCCTCTGCCTCCCAAGTGCTGGGATTAAAGGCGTGCGCCATCACCACCCGGCCATGCCTTTGTTTTTTAAAACACTCTCTGAACCAGTTAATAGTGTTATGAATGTGGAAAGAAAGCAAGCTTCCACATTTCTGGGCTGAGTGGAAAATGAAGTAAAATACTGAAGCAAGGAATAAGATGAGTCTTAAGAGTGGAGTTTGAAGCCGGGCGGTGGTGGTGCACTCCTCTAATCCCAGCACTCTGAGAGGCAGAGGTAGGTGGATCTCTGTGAGTTTGAGGCCAGCCTGGTCTACAAGAGCTAGATCCAGGACAGGTAGGGCTACACAGAGAAACCCTGTCTCGAAAAACCAAACAAAGAGTGGAGTTTGAGGTGCTTACATACTTTTGAGCACAAAGAAATTCAGTTGACATTATGTTTCTCCATTATCACATTGGGTTAGAATCAATATTTTCTCTATGTGTGTTTTGTTTTCCTTTGCTTTTGAGACAGGCTTTCACTATGTAGTGAGCCCAGTCCACCTGCAAACTCATGGTGCTGCCTCGGCCTTCTAGTTTCTGTAATTTCAACCTGTGTTCATCTTAGAACCCACATTTTCATAGAAAAGGGCATTTTAGTTATCTTAGGTGTCATATATGTTAAGTGTTGAGGGTCACATCGTATAACTGTTGTATTTCCTTTGTTTTCTTTGGGGGGGTTGTTTTTATTTGGTTGGTTGGTTGGTTGGTTGGTTGGTTGGTTGGTTGGTTGGTTGGTTGGTTGGTTGGTTGGTTTTTCAAGACAGGGTTTTTTTCTTGTAGCCCTGGCTGTCCTGGAACTTGCTTCATTCACTGAGATCTACCCGCCTCCTGCCTCTGCCTCCCAAGTGCTGTGATTAAAGGCGTGTGCCACCACAGCCTGGCTTGTTTTGTATTTTAAGACAGTGTTTCTCTTTATAGCTCTGGCTGTCCTGAAACTCAGTAGATCAGGCTAGCTTTGAACTCAGAAATCCACCTGCTTCCCAAGTGATGGGATTACATCCATGCGTCACTGCACCCGACCTAGCTAATTGCTGACAGTGAATGAATTTGAGTGAAGGATGGTTTATTTTGCAACAATAGTGTCTTAGGGTGGTCAATGCTGTGTTGAAACACCTTGACCAACACAGCATGAAGAGGAAAGGGTTTATTTATCTTACACTCCATATCACTGCTTATTGTTGAAGGAAGTCAGGACATGACCTGGAGGTCAGAGGACATGGAGGGGTGCTTGCTTCACCAGCCCACAGTGGGCTGGGCCCTCCCCATTAATCATTAATTAAGTAAATGCTGTACAGGTTTGATCTTATGGAGGCATTTTCTCAACTGGGGCTCCCACCTCATGACTCTAGCTTATGTCAGTTGACATAAACTAGCCAGCACAACTGACTCCGTGTCAATCTGACAAAACACTTCGCTATTAAGCCATAGCCTTTCCTTTCTTGTTCGTTTCCAAGATCACACATTAATATAAATATTACAATATAAAACTTCTTATTTTATTATTTTATTTATTTATTTATTTATTTTGGT
>NC_022019.1:16650482-16660701 GCF_000317375.1 Microtus ochrogaster | reverse complement strand
TAGACCAGGCTGGTCTCGAACTCACAGAGATCCACCTGCCTCTGCCTCCCGAGTGCTGGGATTAAAGGCGTGCGCCATCGCCCAGCCTATAAAACTTTTTACAAACTTAAAAAGTCCCACAGTCTTTACAAATTCAAACCCTTTAAAATTCAGTCTCTTAAAATCCAGAGTTTAAAACTGTGGACTCCTATAAGATCAAAGAGACCAGAACCATGAAGTTAACTATGGGCTACTGTAAAATCAAAGTTAAGTTAAATACTTTCTTACTTCAAGAACAAAGAATCAGAGCACAGTCACAATCTGAACAAAGCAAACCAAACCCCAATTGTGTGAATAACTCAGTGTCTAGTGTCTGGGGTCCACTTGAGATCTTTTAGGCTTCTTCAAATGCTTGGGTCACTTCTCTGGCTCTGCCTTCAACAGCAAACAGAGTTTTGTTTCTAGGCTCCGGCAGACTCCAGTCCTCTGCAGTTGGCTGTTCTTGATGGTCATCCATGGTTCTGGCATCTCCTAAGTGCTGGGGTCTTTGGCTGCTTTCATCAGTAGCCTCTCCTGGGCTCTCTTCAACGACTCCAGCCCTGCCACACAATGCCAAGTCTCATGACCCCTTCATACCTTCAAAACCTTGTACCATGTAGGTGATTCTTACACTACCAAGTTTGGCAACTGGTTTGTAGTACAACTTTGGCTGCTTTGTGTGCTGACTCTGAAGAAACACTTCTCATTTTTACCTCAATGATGTTGGTTGCCTCTTAATTACCACTGATTTGGTTTTGTGTGTGTGTGTGTGTGTGTGTGTGTGTGTGTGTGTGTGTGTGTGTGTGTTTTAAGATGGGATCTCTCTGTGTAGCCTTGGCTATCTTAGAACTAGTTCTGTAGACCACGCTGGCCTCAAACTCCGAGATCTGCCTGCCCCTGTCTCCATCTCCCATGTGCTGAGATTAAAGGCATGGACCATCACTACCCAGCACCACTAATTTCTTAACTCCAGCTAACCAGTATCAATTGTCCCAGTAAGGCAAAGGTTTCACTTGAGTGATTCTGGTATCTTGTTAATCACAGCTGAGTCTTCAGCCTCATCTAACCAGAACCACACATTCTTAACTCAAAATATTCAACAGCCCCAGTTGTCTCTGTAACTCACCTGCTCCCCTCTGGAACTTCACAAGCCAGGACTTTGTGTGCATTTTTCTCAACAGTCTTCCAAACTCCCACGGAACAGCTCACCAAGCTTTGAACACTTGATGGCTCTTCTAGCCAAAAGTTTCATAGTCCTTCCATAGTCCTCCCCAAAACATATGTTCAGGTCTGTCACAGCAGTACCCCACTATCCTGGTACCAATTTTTGCTTTATGGGGGTTATCATTGTTGCAGTGTAATAGCATGACCAAAACAACTTAAAAAGGAAATGGTTTATTTGGCTTACACTTCCATATCATTATTCATCATTGAGGAAAATCAAGACAGGAGCTCAAACAAGCAAGTACTTGGAGGCAGAAAGCTGACATAGAGATCATGGAGAGGTGCGGTTTACATGGCTTTCTTACAGAACCCAGGACCACCAGCCCAGGGGTGGCACCATCCACAATGGGCTGAGCTCTCCCTTGTCGAACACTAGTTAAGAAAATGTCCTCTCCCAGCCTGATCTAATGGAGGCATTTTCTCAATTGAAGCTCCCTACTCTCTGATAACTCTGGCTTGTATCAAGTTGACATAAAACTAGCCAGCACAATTAAACTCAGATACTGTTAACATTGGCAAGAGCAAAATCTTTGTGACAATCAGTATGGAAATTGGCATGCAGTTATGCAAGAAGAGCTCATATTCTTAGGGGCTTTTGTGAACTGTACAGCATTGACTAATATGATCACTACTACCTCTTAAAGGTTTCTTTTTATGTTAGGACAAATGAAAGCAGTTCTTGTTTTGAGTAAGTTTGCTTGCGAGATATTCACAGTGTGTAGCCCTAACTGGCTTGTAACTTGTAAGAGACCAGGATAGCCACCACCTCACAGAGATCTTCTTGCCTCTATGCTGTTATGCCCAGCAATTAAAAGTAATTCAACATTAAACTGCCCTTGATTTATTTCCATAGATAAATGGATGTGATTAGTTCTGGAGTCTAGGGATTGAACCCAAGGCCTAACACATTCTAGGCAAGAACTCTATCAAACCTTCCCATCCTATATTTTCCTCTTGGAAAACAGTTTCCCTTTTCTAAATTCTCTTCGTCTGTTTATTCCCCCATCAATTTGTTTTAGGAATATTCAGAAAAGAGTTCTTTTTAATGTTCTTTCTTCCGTTAGAAGATTATTCTAAATCTTAGATCACAATGTGTCTGTCTATCCTATTTGCTGACTTAATTTTCTTGAAAAGTATTTTCATAATTTATACAGTAGTATAGGTTTGAAAAATGAATTAAAAATGATTTAGAATTCCAGAGACTGAGAAAAACCAGCAGTGTGTGGGGTGTGCATGCCAAAGCCTTTCAAGAAACAATTCTTTTACTTTTATTCTGAGAGTAAATACAGAACTATGATATTTTTTTCCTCAGAATCTAAGTGCAGGACTCCAAGATTAAGTATTTCTGATTTCTTTTATCTTTTTCTCTTTAATGTTCTGTTTTGGATTTTCTTATGCCTCTGCCTTGTTGAGCCTTCTAAAAGAGTTCAGAGTGTGTTCAGGGTTTTCTCGTGGGAAGAGATAAGGAGAGATGAAAAGCTTTCTTGTGGATTTTTGTGTCAGTAAGAACTCTGTGTCCTTTTATGTGCCTATATCTCCTGTCTTCTCTCTCATTCTTCATAACTTTGAAATGTTTGTATCAAGAGTTAGACTACATGTAAGTAGGCCAGAGGAGATCTAAGTCTTAAAATACTAGCAACTAGTCTCAAAACTATAGGCTGTTCATTTGTTCATTATATGTGTATATGAGTCTAAAGAAATAAAATTCAAAATGAGAGCATTCAAGGAAACTTGACTGTATGCTAACCTCTATTAGGGAATCAAGGACATGCTTCTATGGAGCAAGAAAGAATTATTTTCTGTATGATATCCTATCATACTGTACTGCCCAGATAGTAGGAACAGGTCACATTCTAGGACTTTGGAAGAGAAGTGAAATTGCCTTCTCATTTTTGTGTATTTTTTTATTATTTTATGTGTATAGATATTTTACCTGCATGTATATCTCTACACCATATGCATGTCTGGAACCTGCAGAGGCCCAAAGAGGACACATTGGATCCCCTGGAACTAGAGATAGAGCAAGTTGTGAGTTTCCATGTAGTTGCTAGCTATCAAACTCCAGTCTTCTAGAAAAGCAACCAGTGCTCTTAACCACTGAACGATCTCTCCAACTCCATCTTTTTGCTGGACTTTGGTAGTTTTTTACTGTTTTCTAATAAATAACGTACTATAATTTGAAAATTCCACTACTTTGAGGCTTCAAAGCTATTTAAATCATTAGTTCCCCAGGCACATGTACGTGTTGGAATGCTGTCCTGACCATTTGTTTGTTTGCTTGTTTATGGTTTTTCAAGACAGGGTTTCTCTGTTGCTTTGGAGCCTGTCCTGAACTAGCTCTTGTAGACCAGACTGTCCTCGAACTCACAGAGATCTACCTACCTCTACCTCTCAAGTGCTGGGATTAAAGACATGTGCCACCACTGCCCTGCCCGATCTTTATTTTTAAGCAGAGATGGGGCTGGAAAAATGGCTCAGTTAAAGAGCGCTAGTTGCTCAACTTTCTTTCTATTTATTCTTTGTGTCTTTCACATCATGCCTTTTGATCCCACCCTCCAACCCTCCAAAATAAAATGTAAGAGAAAAAAGGGGGTGAGGAAGGAAGGATAAAAATCTAATCATGGAAGCTGCAGCAAGATACAGTAAACCCCTTTTTCCATTTTAGCATGTGGACATTCATCGCAAAGAATTTGTTTATCTACAGCTAAATGTTTGGAATCTTTTATTTATGAATGCAGTAAATTTGTTACATACTTGTATTTATCTAAATACTAGCCATCAGGCCAATGAATCAGGATTTGTAAATTTTATTTTATGTGTTTGCATTAATGTATATTACTACATGTGTGCCTGGTACCCACAGGTACCAGAAGAGAGCATCAGATCCCCTGGAACTGGAGTTAGACAATTGTGAGCTGCCATGTAGGTACTGGGAACTGAACCCAGGTCCTCCAGAAGAGCTGCAACCACTGAACCATCTCTCCAGTCCACTTGTGTGCCATTTGTATTTTCAGTCACCAGGGTGTTATAATAGCAAAAAGATTAAGAGAGTATACAGCAAAGCAGATTATCATTACCTGTGTGGTTAACCAAAGAAAAGTACGTTTTCAGCTTTGCTACTTGTTAGAATTCTCTCTTAAATAATATAAATTACACAGAGAAACCATGTCATGAAAAAACTAAAGGGGGAGTAGAGAAAGAATATAAAGCAGGACATGGTAGTACATGCCCTTAATCCCAGAGGCTGGTGGATGGGTCCCTTGAGTTCAGGCCAGCCTGGTCTACAGAGCAAGTTCCAGGACAACCAGAGCTACACAGAGAGACCCTGTCTCCAAAAACCAAAAAATTAAAAGGGGGAAGAAAAAGGAAGTAATACAACTAAACCAGGTATGGCAGCACATACCTTTAATATCCCAGAAGCAAGTGGATCTCTGAGTTCTAGGCCAGCCTACTCTATGTAGTGAGTTCTAAGGCATCCAGAGCTATGTAGAGAGACCTCATCTTTTTTTTTTTTTAATATTTATTTATTATGTATACTATATTCAATCTGTGTGTGTTTGCAGACCAGAAGAGGACAACAGACCCCGTTACAGATGGTTGTGAGCCACCATGTGGTTGCCGGGAATTGAACTCATGACCTTTGGAAGAGCAGGCAATGCTCTTAACCACTGAGCCATCTCTCCAGCCCCCGAGAGACCTCATCTTAAAAAGAAAGAAAAGAAATAATTATCTGGGTCATGTTGGCCAGCCTGGTCTACAAGAGCTAGTTCCAGGACAGCTAGGGATGTTACACAGAGAAACCCTGTCTTAAAAATCAAAAAACAACAACAGCTACAACTTGAACTCCATCACAAAACTATTTGATTTTTAAAGTACCTTGAACCATTGTGATCTCTCTACTTCTGAAAAAAAGAAACTTCTTAGTGCTTGTATATAATAGGAAAGACATTTAATTGATGTTTTGCTGGCAGACCCTACTGGGTTTGGTGTCTTTTTCAAACTGTGCTTGTCTAGTTCCTTTAGATTCCAACGATGCTCCTAGCTGTGTCCTTCTGTTCCCATCACTGCCCCTTGTCACTGCAGTGTCCTTTCTGCAGTGACTACCAGCTGTGGGCATAGTTAATTTCTTTTTTGAGTTTATTAGTTGCTGAGAGGTATGCTAAAATCACTAGAAATTACTACCTAGTAACTTGGTTTGATTATAGAGGATCAGGCAGAAACTAAAGTATCCTAAAGCAACAAAAAGTTGGTTTCTGATTCTAGGTGTCTTTCTTTGTTCCTCTTCGATTAGACAGTGATGCTCAGTTTTTGCCAGTAGAGTGTTATGTGGATAAAGAAAATTCTAAGGCCTTGGAGTAATTTATAAAAGAAATATAAATTTTGCATTGAATTCCAACTTTTAGGACTGGAGAGATGACTCAGAGGTTAAGAGCACTGGCCGATCTTCCAGGGGACCTGAGTTCAATTCCCAGCAACCACGTGGTGGCTCACAACCTTCTGTTAGGAGATCTGGTGCCCTCTTCTGTCATGCAAGTGTACATGCAAATAGAACACCATGTACATAAAATGCTGTCTTTATCTAGTATGTGTTTCTGACTTTATCAAAAATCAGGTGATTTATGTTTGGGTCTTCAATTAGATTCTGTTGCTCTACGTGTCCTCTTTTGCACCAATTCCACTGTTTAATTACTGTCGTTCTCTAGTAGAACTTGAGACAAAGTGAGACCTCCCACAGTTTTTTATTATTCAAGAATGTTTTAACTATCCTGAATTTTTTGTGTTTCCATCTGAAGCTGAAAATTGCCCTTTAAAGGTTTGTGAAGAATTGTGTTGGAATTTTAAAGGGTATTGCATTGGATCTGCAGATTGCTTTTGTTAGGATGGCCATTTTTACTGTATTAATCCAAAGTGATGCATGAGTTTGGGAGATCTTTTCATTTTCTGATATCTTCTTCAGTCTCTTTCTTAAATGAATTGAGGTTTGTATCGTCCAAGTTTTTCACTTGCTTTGTTAGAGTTATCCCAAGAAATTTTGTAGTTTTGAGGCTATTGTGAAAGTGTTATTTCCCTGATTTCCTTCTCAGTTTATTTGTCATTTGTATATAGGAGGACTACTGATTTTTGTGAATTAATTTTGTTCCTACCTACTTTGGTGAACATGTTTATCAGTTGTAGAAGTTTCCAAGTTGGATTTTTAGGGTCACTTACATATACTATCATATCATCTGCAAATAAAGATGTTTTGACTTCTTCCTTTCCAGTTTGTTTCCCCTTAATCTCCTTCATTTTCTCATTCCTCTAGCTTTCACTTGTTCTTTTTTATAGTTATGGAGAGAATGGACAACCTTTTCATGTTCCTGGTTTTAGTGTAATTGTTTTAAGTTTCTCTCCATTTTAGTTGATGTTGGCTATAGACTTTCTGTAAACTACCTTTATTATGTTGAGGTATGTCCCTATATCCCCAGTACTTCATGACTTTTGTCACATAGGGGTATTAGAATTTGTCAAAGGCCTTCTCCACATTTAATGAGATGATTATGTGGTTTTTGTCTATTTGTTTATATGGTAGATTACATTTATCAGCTTTCATATGTCAAACCATTCCTGCCTCTGAGATTAAGCCTACTTCGTCATGGTTGAAGATCTTTTTGGTGTTTTCTTGGATTCAGTTTGCAAGTATTTTCAGGTCTTGAACTATTTTCTTTACTTCCTTCCACTGTTTTTATTTCATAGATTTCTTTAAGGGGTTTATTCATTTCCTCTTTAAGGACCAGTATCATAAAGTATCATCATTCATAAAGGCTATTTTAAGGTCTTTTTCTTGTGCTTCAGCCATGTTAGAATACTCAGTGCCTACTGTGTAAGGTTTGCTGATCTCTAGTGGAGACATACTGTCCTGGCTGTTACTGTGTTTTTACTCTGGCATCTAGACATCTGGGTTTGGGGTAATTATAATTCTAGGAGCTGATATTTGGCCTTGTCTTTGTTGGGTGGTCATTTTGTTCTTTGGTTTTTGTTTCCTCTCTGGTTTTTAGGAGAGTGTGGTGGCTGTGTAAAACACTTCAGGGATCCTGATAGGTGTAGCTACTAATGGCTCCAGGTAAAAATGTTTCCAAGTATTGAGAGCTGACAGTTAGGAAAGGGGATGGACTAGATGGGGCTGAGAGATCCACAGGAGCAAGGATAGCTGAGTGTTCCGCCAGGATCTGCTTAGTCCCCTGGGAATGGGAGCAGAGAGTGAAGAGAGACCACGGCAGAAAATCTACAGATCTGAGGATGAGACTAGGGATTGGATTTGAAGCAGTGGAGGAAGAGCTGAAGATCTGCAGTTAGTCTGTTTCCCTGCCAGAGTGGTCTGTAGGTTCTCACGGAGTGCCTGCTAGAGTTGAGTGGGCCGGGGAGGGAAGTTACGAGAAAATATGTATGATCCACTGGAGATTGCAGGGAGGGGTAACGGTCTTTGTCACTGTTCTGTTGCTGTGAAGAGACACCATGACCAAGGCAACTATTATAAGTAAAGCCTTTAATTGGGACTTGCTTACAGTTTCAGATGTTTAGTTCATTATTATAGCAGAAAGCATGGCAGCAGACAGACAGGCACTGGAACAGTGGCTAAGAGCTACATCCTGATTCATAGGCAGAGAGATGCTGAATTGAACCTGACATGGGCCTTTGTTAGTCAAAGGCCAGCCTACTCCAACAAGGTTACCCCTCCTAATCCTTCTCAGGTAGTGCCACTCCTGATGACTCAGCATTCAAGTATATGAGCCTGGGGTGGGCATTCTTATTTAAATCACCACAGTGACCAGGACTGGTGGTCTGCTGCAGAAATGGGAATGAGAAACAGACTAACTGCAGATCTTCAGCTCTTCCTCCACTGCTTCAAATCCAATCCCTAGTCTCATCCTCAGATCTGTAGATTTTCTGCCGTGGTCTCTCTTCACTCTCTGCTCCCATTCCCAGGGGACTAAGCAGATCCTGGCGGAACACTCAGCTATCCTTGCTCCTGTGGATCTAGCTGCAGAAATGGGAATGAGACTGGGGAGTTGGATTTAAAGAAGCTGAGGGAGGGTTGAAGATCTGCAGTTAGCCTACCTGTCTCCCTGGTCAGAGTACTTATTTTAGGCATTTTTAAGAACATAATTAGGAAACACATTTGCTCTGAGTTTGTTGTCTAAACATTTGAGTCAAGATCTGTGAATTCTTGATGATACTTTAAAGGTATAATAAAATAATTGATCATCTTCAAGCATGGTAGGAAATCAATGTATTGTCTTGAAAGTTGGCAAGAGAAAGAATTAAGATGGGCCTAGAGAGATTGCCCAGTGCGTTAAGAATACAGTGAGTTTTCTCTCCTTGAGCCCCTCCCAGTCTTAGGAGTTCTTACTATTTCTTAATAAATCTGATCCAAAAATAATGATGAGAAGTTTGCAGAAGGTTTTGTTCTCAGCACCCACATGGGTGATGCACAACTGTCTATAACTGCAGTTCCCAGGGATCCAACAACACACTGTTGTGGACTCTGAGAGCACCTGCACCCATGTGTACACAGCCACATACATATACATGAAAATAAGATTAAAGAATTGAGGTTTACCCTGCCCAAAGAAGTAGCTCAGGTAAAGGCACTAGCTATTACGTCTGATGGATCTGAGTTTTATCTTGATCCTGTCTTAATTAGGATTTTTATTGCTGTGAAGAGAGAGACACAAAGAAAGCATTTGATTGAGGTGGTGGCTTACAGTTTCAGAGGTTCAGTCCATTATCACCATGACGGGAAGCATGGCAGCGTGCAGGCAGGCAGGCATGGGGCTGGCTACATCCTGACTTGAAGGCAGCAGGAAATCCACTGACTCACTGGGTGTGTCTTGAACATATATAAGACCTCAAAGTCCACCTCCACAGTGACACACTTCCTACAAGACCTCCCTTGCCATAGTGCCACTCCCTTTGGGGGCTGTTTTCTTTCAAACCACCACCCATCCCCAGAACCCACATGATAGAAAAGAACTAGCTCTCCTACAAGTTGCCCTCTGACCTTCACACACTGTAGTGAACTAGCCAACTCATGATGAAAGGCAAAGCTGGGATCGATTGTTTACACCTATATAGTCTGAGTACTTCAGAGACAGGTTAAGTTCACGCGTGTGCATGTATGTTGGAGGAAGTGGGAAGGGGGATTGTTGGTTTTGAGACTGACTTAATATATATCCCTGACTGTTTGGGGGGGGGAGAAGACGGGAGAGGAGGGGAGGGGAGAGGAGAGAGATAGTTGTGGGGGAGCTGTTGGTTTGAGACTGGCCCAGTGTATATGACCCAGACTGACCTTAAACTGTCAGCTACTTCAGCCTCCTGAGTATTTCAGTTTTTGTAAATTTCTTTTAGATCTGGCTTCCTAGAATATAGCTGGATTCTTATGTTTGTTTCCATACTTAGCCTGTGATGATTCATTATGTGAACACAGTGTCTGAACAAAATCTAGTCCCACACAAATATTGTAGTGAAATGGAAGAGTATTTTAATAGCCATTTGAGATTGTTGTGGTTAGTCTGCAAGTGGTAGTTTGTGAAAGTTAGTTGCATTGTATAATCTAATCTTCTCTGAACATTTCCTTCCTCTGGTAAGTGAAAATCCATTGGTCTGCAGAAGTATTTTATAATTCTCTTATCATCGCATGCAGTGTTTTTAGATCTCAATGTTTTTATTGTACGTACTTATTTTGTGCATGCCAGAGTGTAAATGGGAGTGGGTTCTCTCCTTCCACCATGTGTGTCTCAGGTATCAAACTCAGGTAATCAGACTTGGCAGCAAGTGTCTACCTGCTGAACTATCTCTCTGATCCTCCCAGTTAAGATTTTTTTTTTTTTTTTGGTTTTTCAAGACAGGGTTTCTCTGTGGTTTTGGAGCCTGTCCAGGAACTAGCTCTTGTAGACCAGGCTGGTCTCGAACTCACAGAGATCCGCCTGCTTCTGCCTCC
>NC_022019.1:16634870-16650382 GCF_000317375.1 Microtus ochrogaster | reverse complement strand
AATCTCAAGTAAAATTGGCAAAGTTTCTGTTTTGCTTTAAAGGAGTGGGTGGCAGCCAAGAATTCAAAGACTGTCCATATGCTTTGAAGTCACTGTCATGATTTGTGCTAAAGTACCATTGGATTTGTCTGCCATTGCTTTAATGCCTTTGCTTTACCATTTGTGCAAGCATCAGTACAGCAAAAAGATGGAAAGTATTTAGTGCCGTTGTGAACAACAGCTTGGGTCTTACCGACCTCTTGGAAGTTTCAGGAAACTGTAGAGGTCCATGAACCATGTTTTTAAGAACTATAAACTGGAGAGTTTTGTATATTCTTTCTGGATGATATATTTACCACTCTTCATGATTATATTTTGAGAAAAATGAAATTGAAAATAACTCTTTTTTAAAGAACTGGCACACACGATGGCTTTCCCTGGCTCATCAGAAATTACAAACTTGATGCTTTATAGATATTCCTTAAATAAAATCTTTAGGGCTGTGGTGTTAGAGTGATTGACAGTGTGTTTCAAAACACTCTCCTTCACATCATCTGAGAAACATGTAAGCCCCTTTACTCTTTGGATTGCTGTAACTGAACACATTTCTTTCACAAGTGTATGTTTGCTGTAGGACATATGTTTGCAGAAAAAATATATAAGGATAGAAAAACAAATTTTGATGGTATTAACGTGTGAGTTACATTAGTAAACAGACAATATTCCTTATTTTGTTCCCTCCTGTTTTGAGAGTAAGGCTTAAATGAGAGTTCTCTTTTTCTCCGTAAGTATCACAGACAATCCATGCCTCTGTCATAAAGAAGTCTATATTTAGGCTTGGTGGCTCTTGTCAGTAATCCAGGCTTTTGGAAGACTTTGGCAGAGAATAGTTGTGAGTTCAAAGCCTGTGCTACATAGTGTGTTCCTGGCAGCCAGCTAACCTGCAATAATTGAGATTTTGTATCACAAAACAAAATGACAGAAAGCAACTGTTATTTACTGCATGTATGTGTATATAAAATTTATGTGTTCAGCATTATTCACTATTGTGAGCAAGTGTGTTATAAACTTATTAAACAAAGGAAAAGTTAACATTGGTATGGTGTAAACATTTATATTGCTGAGTTCTTGATCAGTGTGATCTGAATATTCAGAAAGACATCAAGAGGGGTTTATTTTTTGTTTTTGAGGCAGACTTTCATTATGTAACCCAGGCCGACCTCAGATTTGTCATCATTCTGCCTCAGCTTTTGGAATACTGGGGTTTTAAGAATGCACAACCTCCAGATGCTGATGGCACATGTCTTTAATCCCAGCACTATGGAGGCAGAGGCAGGTGGATGGATCTCTTGAGTTCAGGCCAGCATGGTCTGCAGAGTGAGTTCCAGGTCAGGCTCCAAAGCTACACAGAAAAACCTATCTTGAAAAACAAGAAATAAAAATGCAAACCATATTCATGAGATTTAAAACAAACCACTAATGTTGATAGACAAAGAACATGTAGACATACTTTATCTGAGGGCCAGCGATGTATTTGATAAAGATAAAAATCTCAATATCCTCAGATATTAGGCAATTGGATCAGACATAATGTCAGTTTAATGTCAAGTATTTGTTGATCATTGAATGCTTCAATCAAGTACTGTATGCAATAGTACAAATCAATCAATGATTCACTGATATTGAGGGGAAAAGATCTCTCTTCTGGCCAAAGTTTCTTTTTTGTTTGGTGTGTGTGGTTTTTTTTATGTAAAAATGTTCATTGTAACTAAATGAGGGCTTTTAAAATACTTATTTTATATGGAGAAATGCTTGCCTGAATGTGTATGTATGTGTGCAGTATGGGTGCCTGGTACCTGTGGAGTCCCTAAGATCACTGTGGAACTGGGTTACAGACTGTTGTGATCCACTGTGTGAGTGCTGGGAAGGCCCTCAAAAGAGCAGCAAGCACTTAACTACTGAGCACTCCTGCTCCAGCTCCTAGATAAGGGTTTGTATTCAGTATACTTATTTGGTATCTTTTATGAACTATAAAACCTATCCTCAAAATTTAAAAAGAAAACATTGAGTTTTCTGTCCTTTGTAATCTCAGCAGGCACCTAACCTACTCAGCAGTGGTTATTATCAAATATTTTTTAAGAACACTGTTATTGCTGTTATGTTGTTGTTGTTGTTGTTGTTACTACTGCTGTTTTTAAATATATACAATCCCTAGAGACAAAGAAAGTAATAGAGAAGGCCAGAGAGATGCCTCAGTGGTGTTCACTTCCTGCTCTTGTGGAAGATCCTAATTTGGTTCCCAAGACCTACATTGGGATGCCCACAGCCACCTGTTATTCTCTCTCTAAGAGATACAACACCCTGGACTCCAAGGCATTTGCATGTACATGTGCTCATAGACATATAACTTAAAATAAAAGCTTTCTTTTTAAAAATCACCCTAAGAAAATTTTAAATTGTTGTTTTTATAAATACTAAGTTTGAGCCATATAAAAATGACCATTTTTGAAGGTCAAGAGGAGTGGGCATTTTGACACTTCCATATGATTCAGCCTAACAGAAGATTGAGCCTTTTTGGATTTGTTTTCTTATCCATCCTTATGAAAATAAGCATTGGGCCATAGTCAACATCCCTCTAAAGGCATCTATAACAGAATATTCCTGAATATGTTTAATATTTTACACACCAGAAAGCATCATGGGTGCTAGTAAAATGTCACATTCTCAAACTAGTGGGTATGGGATTATTTCAGTGAAAATGTGTCCATTAAAAGCCAGTAAAAGGGCTGGAGAGATGGCTCAGCGGTTAAGAGCATTGCCTGCTTTTTCAAAGGTCCTGAGTTCAATTCCCAGCAGTCACATGGTGGCTCACAACCATCTGTCTGGTGCCCTCTTTGGCCTGCAGGCACACACACAGACAGAATATTGTATACATAATAAATAAATACATATTTTTTAAAAAAGCCAGTGAGAAGTTTAGTGAATGTGGACACTGAATGTATATGGTCTAAACTTGCTGTACTGAGGCTTCTGGGCTTCTTTCAGTACCAAATCAGCAAGCCAGGATCCTGAAATGGGAACAGGCAAATGTTTCCACAGGTAATGTTCTAAGTTTTGCTGGACTCTGGAGAAAGCTCTGGATACATTGCTGCTAGCTTTTGTTTCACTGTTGGCTCGCGTCTTCCCCAAAATCTTCTAACCTGAAACAGTAGTTGCAGAGGTTAACACAAGCCAGATTAGTTTATTATCCATTTCCACATTTTTATTAAGTGGCTTCTGGTGTAGTACAAGTCTTCAGAGTAGAACTATCTGATGTCCTTTGGCATGCAGTTGTTGCTCCAGCAACCATCAGAGACTGACCCAGACAGCCGCAGGTTCTTCCCCACAGAGGCCACTGCTTGCATGTCTACTTTCCACTGGATAACATGGCCTTGAGAGAAACTGAGATGTGTGATGACTGCCACTCAGTGGAAGTTGATTTTATGTATTAATTGTTCCTAAGTGACAGAAGAAACTAGCATTTAAAAATCCATTAGTTAAAAGTAATACGATGGGGACAGTTTTAAAGAGCATTCAAGGGTGTGTGTGTGTGTGTGTGTGTGTGTGTGTGTGTGTGTGTGTGTGTGTGTTCATTCATGTTCATGCATCCTGTGTTAAAGACCAAGTGCTTAATTTTCCCCAATCTACCTCTAAGGTATGGCAGCTGTTCTAAGTCTTGTCAGGAGTCAAATGAGGTCATGTGTAGTCAGATTTTTCTTCAGGCTGCCAGCTCACAAATAAGACACAAAGACATTATTAATTATGAAAGCTCAGCGTTAGCTTACAATTGCCCCACTAGCTCTTATAACTTAACTTGCTCTTATTAATTTATGTTTTACCATGAGGCTTTTTATCTTTTTTTCATTCTGTATGTCCGACTTCCTCTGTGTTTTCTTAGCATGTCCTCTGCACCTTATCTCCTCCTACTTCCTCTCTCTGCCCAGAAGTCCTGCCTATACCTCTGCCTAGCTAATGGCTATTCAGCTCTGTATTGAACCAATCACAGCAATATATATTCACACTGTGTACAAAAGGATTATTCCACAACAGTCATGCCTGGGACAATGATCATTGTTGTCTAATTTTGTAGGGACTTGACAACAGGTATCAGTTTATTGTAGTTTGGGAAGTCCTGGGCTTCCGAAGAAACTGTAGCTAACCATGAACAACTTTAGTTACCAAATGGAAAGATAAGAGTTAAAGATAGAAAATCTGTTTTAGAATCATTTTCATTTTGTTTCATTTTATTTTTTCAAGATGGGATTTCTCCACATTCCTGGCTGTCCTGGAACTTGCTGCATAGACCACACTGGCCTTGTACTCAGAGATCCGCCAGGCTCAGCCTCCCATTTAAAGATATGCGCCACCACTACCCAGTGGCTAGGATCATTTCTTATTTGGTTGGGATCTAAGTTTTGTTTGTTTGAGGTTTTAAAAATTGTACATATTAAGTAATTTGGTTTTGTTTCATTATGTTATTTCACAGTCATACCCTAAAATGTTTTCTTATCCAGTTGGACTGAATGGACCTAAAATTACCTCATTTCCTCAGAGTAAATGCAGTTAATCTTACTTATTTCTAGGCTTTTAAGGACATTTCCAAAGAAATACTTGCCTGAAGATTTAATTAGTAAAGTGCCATTTGTGGAAGGAGTGTTTCATGCTCATAAAGTACAGGAGCTCATTTCTGCTCTTCTGAGGAAAAGCAGATTGTCTCCCTGTCAGACGTGTAAGATTTGGTGGCGTTCTGCTGAGGTGTTTAGGAAGCTCATGTCTGTGTTCTGGGAACATGACTGTTGTCATTTCAGCTACATCAGGTCTGTTTCAAGTGGTGGTATACATAGAACATTCCTCTGTCTTCCTCAGAAAACTGTTCTTAAGCTAACTGCTGTAAAAATCATGTGTGCCTTTTATTTTATTTTAAATGAGAATTATTACAAACTTTAAATTTATGCAGAAAACAAAACATCTATAAAGTACCTAGCACATAACTGGCATCTAATAAACTAGCCATCTTCCTTTTAGGTAGCCTTTATATGCTCTCATATCCACTGAAGAACCTGTCCATTTGGCTAACCTCGCTTGGCCATTTTGCCTCTCTCTAAGATATGTCTTAACCATCCATTACCTCCCTTGTATCCATATAAAATCTTACTTCCAGCCAGGCAGTGGTCGCGCATGCTTTAAAGAGGCAGGCGATCTCTGAGTTTAAGGCCTGCCTGGTCTATAGCGTGAGTTCCAGGACAGCTAGGACACAGAAACCTTGTCTCAAACCACAGTGGGATGGGAGTCGTCTTAGTCTTCCGTATGATGTTTCTGTTTTTCATGGTGTTTATCATCCCCTCATTTATGCCAACACCAGGAAGCCAAAATCTTTTGGTTTGCTCACTAATATTACCAAGTTTTTAGAGTGGTTGGTGTTTGGCACATAGTAGGTACTTATACCTGTCTCTAAATGGATCCTGTTTTCCATGTTATAGAAAGGGAGCTTTGAAGAGTAATGCTGATTCTGATATCATGTTTGTAGTCCATTGGAACTACACATAAACCACTTCAAAACCCTCTTGACTTTGAAGTTGGTGTTCTTTTCATTAGCCTGTTGTTCTGGCCATTTAGCTTAAATATCAATTCAGCCCTCAGCATTTGATCACACTTGAAAAAATTAGCTGCCCTAGATATGATGAGCTGGTGTGTTTCTGAGTTACTGCTACTTTTCAAAGCATTGTGTTCTAAGCTAGTAGCTTGAAAACCCCTTTTTAAAGAATATTTATGGGGGCTGGAGAGATGGCTCAGAGGTTAAGAGCACTGACTGCTCTTCCGGAGGTCCTGAGTTTGATTCCCAGCAACCACATGGTGGCTCACAACCATCTGTAAAGAGATCTGGTGCCCTCTTCTGGCCTGAGGGCATACATGGAGGCTGAACACTGTGTATATAATAAATAAACAAATCTTTTTTAAAAAAAGAATATTAGCCGGGCGGTGGTGGCGCACGCCTTTAATCCCAGCACTCGGGAGGCAGAGGCAGGCAGATCTCTGTGAGTTCGAGGCCAGCCTGGTCTACAAGAGCTAGTTCCAGGACAGGAACCAAAAGCTACGGAGAAACCCTGTCTCAAAAAATAAAAAAAATAAAAAAAAGATAAAAAAAGAATATTTATGGTACTCAGACTCACTTTATGCTCTTAACAATAATTATATACATAAATAACTTGTGTCTGATTATGAGTCCTGTGATTATGTTGATGCCAATGCTGTCAAGACAGTGGGAAACCCTAGAAGTGGTAGAGTTGCAGCAGTTCTTCACAATAGGATTGGTGACAATCCAACCCATTCTAATCAGACTTAAGTAAAAATTGTCCAGTCCCGTCCTCATACTGTCACCTCCTAGCGTGTCAGACACATTCTTTATGAGGATTAGTTCAAAGAGCATAATGCCAGTTTAGGAAGTAAAGAGATGGAAGATTACCTTTAGTCATTTCCTACAACAAGTTTATTAATGAAAACACTAGGGGTCTAGAGAGATGGCTCAGCAGTTGAAAGCATGTACTGCTTGTAGGGAACCTAAGTTGATTCCCAACACCCACATTGACTACCTCTGACTCCAGCTCCAAGTGAGCCCCCACGCTCTTCCCACTATACATACAAAACAGAAATTTTAAAAAAGATATTCGCTCAACCACTTAAACCAACCAGGATCCTTTCTCCGTGGCAGCCTTGTGAGGCTGTTAAGAGCAGCCTCCTTGGGAATGTGTGTGCCATGTTGCCTACATGAGCTGTCGTCAGGAGCCTTGAAGACAAATTATCCCCGTGCTGTCCTCAGTCCAGGGTACATCTGCCTTTGGGAAGCCCAGGGCAGTGACCAGGGCTCACACTGGCCATCATCATGGCCATCCACATTTCATAATACCATTGTCTGGTTTACTTCCTGGATCGTCTAACTAGGAAATTGTAAGGGTGGATGTGTTGTTTTTTTTTTTTAATTTTTATTCAATCATGTAATTTAGCTTACCTTAAGTCAAATTATTACTTTTCAATATTTAAACGTAGAAGAATTTCATAGTTTCTAATATCCCACTAAAAGTGAATAATCTGTAACATCCTTTCATATCTTTTGCAAGCAGATCTCAGCAATAATGATTTTGAGTTTGTGGGTTTTTTATTGGATATTTTTATGGAGATTCGCCTACCTGCCTTCCGAGTGCTGGGATTAAAGGCATGCGCCACCACTTCCTGGCTGGATTTTTCATTATTTTTATTACCTTTATTTATTGGGGAGTTACTTACACATGTAGGGGTCAGAAGACAACTTCCAAGAGTTGCTTCTCTCCTTCCGCTGTGTGGTTCCCACAAATTGAACTCAAGTCATCAGGCTTGCCAGTGAGTAGTTCCTTTACCCACTAAGCCATCTTACCAGCCCTGTTTTTAATTTTATTGTCACTGTTAAATTTGTTTTTAATTTTATTGTTATTTTTTAACCTTACTGAAAATTTGAGTAATTTTCTACATAACCTCCCATCTCCTGTCTGCCACAGTTTCCTTTGTTTTTCCATGTCCACTCTGTGCATGTTTGGGGTTTTTTGTTTGTTTTTATTTTGTTTTGTTTTTTAATTTATTAGATATAATGTTCTGCCAGCATGTATGCCTGCAGGCCAGAAGAGGGCACCAAATCTCATTATGAATGGTTGTGAATTGAACTCAGGACCTCTGGAAAAGCAGCCAGTGCTATTTTTTTTAGAGATTTATTTATTTATTTATTTTATTATGTAGACAGTGTTCTGTCCACATGTATGCCTACAGGCCAGAAAAGGGCATGAGATCTCATTACAGATGGTAGTGAGCCACCTTGTGGTTGCTGGGAATTGAACTCAGAACCTCTGGAAGAGCAGCCAGTGCTCTTAACCTCCGAGCCATCTCTTCAGCCTGCATGTTTGGGTTTTAGCTAGGCTGTGATATTACGTATTTGTTGTTACCAAATCATTTCACTGCTCTAAACACCCCCTGTGTTCTCCTTCTTCATCCTTCCAACCCTGATCTATTTTTTTACTTTTTCTATCCTGTGGTGTTTGCCTTTCCCAGGATTGGAATCATTCAGTATGTCATTTTTTTTTCAATTTGGTTTTATGTCTACTTAAGTTCTTAGTGTCTTTGTATCCAAGTTTTGACTGTATAAATTTAAGTTATATAAAGTTTGTGTATAAGTTTTGATGCAGACATGAGTTTTCAGTTTTGAGAGGTATATACCAAGGAACTCAGTTGGTATCTTCGAAGTGCCCTCTAAAATGGCTGTGCCGGTGTGCACCTCACTAGCAGTCTTTATTGTTTACGTCTTTGCCAACATCTGTTTTGTCCGTGTTTGTGTGACAGTAGCTCACTACTCAGTGAATAGCAGGACCCAGGTGATGTTGATTTAGCTGCTTTTCACATACTCACCTGCCATCTGTATATTTAGTGAGGTGGCTATTCTCAACTTTGGGGGATTTTTGTTGGGGGAGGTTTTTGGTTTGGTTTAGTTTAGGGAATTTTGGGGGGGTTGTTTGTTTTCTGTTTTTGTTTTGTTTGTTTTGTTGAGACGGGGTTGAACTCTGTCGCCCAGGCTGGCCTTAGACTCAGGGCAGTCCACCTGCCTCAGCCTCTCAAGTGGTAGAATTACAGGTACAAGCTACTGTGCCCAGTTTTTTTTTTGTGATTAAATAATTGGGGTGTTTTCTTATTTTTGGGGTGAGAATTTTAAAGGAATTGTTGTGTTTTAAGCAGTCTTTATATTTTTTTTAGTATCAGTCTGGTTTCAGGTTTTTGCAAAGATTTTTCTTCCAGTGTATTGCTAGTCTTTTCATTTTTTCAAGTAAGTTTGATTCCCTTTGTAAGTGTATTTTAAGTTAATCAGAGACACTGTAAGGACTAGATGTGTAAAAAGAATCAATCAGGGTCATTCTTGGCTACATAGTTAGTCTAAAGCCAGCCTGAGATAGATGAAAACCCATCTCAAAAAAAAAAAAAAATGAAAAAAAGAAAGGAGGGAGGGAGGAAGAAAGGAAGAAAAAGAAAACACTTGACCCTGGAGTTTTCTGAAATTTTTCTTTCTAGTCATTCCAACACAGTGAGGAGACTTTTGATGATTAATGACCTCAGAGATGTGTGGCCACTCCCTTTGCTTATTGTATATAATGATTGAGCTTTTACTATTTTAATAGAATTTTGCATAAAATACTCTTAAGTTTGAATATGCGAAAAAATATTAAAAGCATAAATTTAAGCCAGGCAGTGGTGACACACACCTTTAATCCCAGTACTCAGGAGACAGAAGCAGGAGTTCAAGGCCAGCCTGGTCTTCAAAGCAAGCTGCAGGACAGCCAGGCTACACAGAGAAACCCTGTTTCACATTTTTTAAAAAAAAAAAAGCATAGATTTAAAATCATCAGTGTGAACTACCCAATAGCATCCCATTACAGTGTAAGTTGCCTAATAACTCAAAACAAATAGCTTTTGAAAACTAAGTCTACCTGACGTAAAAGTTTATGTAACATTCTCACTTTGACTCCTTTAATGCCTAACCAATAGGTTATCGCTTTCTGAACTTTGAAAGTCAACTGTTTAACCATTCTTGCTACATAATAAAGATCACTATTAGGTTTCTTTGAAATCTGATAATATCAAGATAATATCACACTAGTTTCACTAGTTAGAGATGTGGGTTGACACCTTGTTATCATTCTCCCTGTAGTTGTGCTTAGAAACAGGTTTTAGAGGATTGATTTGTTAGTTGTGGCTTGTTGCTGTTGTAGAACACTCGAAAGAATCAACTTAAAGAGGTATTCATTCTGTCTCACAGTTTAGGGAAAACATCCCATCGTGGTGGAGAGGGCGTAGTATTTGGGAGCATCTCTGGGCTGTGTTGGTAGAACATGCGGTGACTGGTTCATATTTCTTGGCAGCTGACCAAGAAGTAAAAGACTTCAGCCTCTAATCATGAGTTTAGCTTCTATGACCATATACCGTTGTGGGCCATGTCTAGAAAGTTTCATAACCTCCCAAACCAGTGTTTCCAGTTGAGGATCAAGTAAGTGTTCAAGCACATGAGATACGGGGAGCTTTGCACACTCAAACCATAATAAATGGTAAAATAGCAGGAAAATGTATTTGTATGTGGTTGTTTTAAACTGCAGGTTTGGACTCCCAGATAACTTAGGTGACTGCTTCCTTTCTTGGGGTGACCTGCTTGACTTACATACTTCTTTTTTTTTATTTTTATTTTTTTATTTTTTTTTTTGCTTTTCTATTTTCATAGCAGTGTACACTGTTGTTTTCCAATGATGTCTCACTGGATCTTTTAACCACACCTCAGGGTAGGCCCATGTGTGCAGGAATAGTTAGTTGACCAATGCAAAATGAACTCATTATTTGATATTTTTTGTCTCATTTTGCTTTGTTTGGGTTTTTGTTTTGTTTTGTTTTGTTTTTCGAGACAGGGTTTCTCTGTGGTTTTGGAGCCTGTCCTGGAACTAGCTCTTGTAGACCAGGCTGGTCTCGAACTCACAGGGATCCGCCTGCCTCTGCCTCCCGAGTGCTGGGATTAAAGGCGTGCGCCACCACCGCCCGGCTTTTGTTTGGGTTTTTTGTTTTTGTTTTTTGCTTTTGGTCCTTTTTTTGTATATTTTTATTTTCATATTTGTGGTTTGAGGGATATGTTTGTGTTTCTTGGTTTTGTTTTTGTCTTTTTTTGTTTTTGTTATTACTCTCTGAACTTTGAAAGTCAAAATTTGTTTTTAAGAGACAAAAAGAACTTAAAAAGTTGTAAATGGAGTTGATAGGAGAGACAGCAAGCACTTGGGAGACAGAGGCAGGTGGATCTCTTAGTTTGAGGCCAGCCTGGACTACAGAGTGAGTTCCAGGACAGCCAGGGCTACAGAGAAACCCTATCTCAACCACCCCCCCAAACAAACAAAACAACAAAAACCACTCATATAATTAAATCTACTCACTTCCATGGGAAATAAGCTCCTGTAATTAACTTGTCCAGTCACATGGTTACGAGATCAGTATCCAAGCTGCTTGACATTTAGAATCATTCTTTTCTACCTAAGTTTTATGTTCAAAGGACTGTTAACAAAATTTGTCAGAGTTATAACCAAAGCTAAGCCAAAGTCTAATGTGCGATCAGGATCGTTCCATCTGTCATCCTGTGGTGAACTACTTAAGTCAGGATTTGCAGTAGGGCACAGGGAACAAGCCAGGTCTTTAAGGGAAGTATAGGAGCATGCCCCCCCCCACCACCACCACCCAAGCTCTTCCTTCTTGGCAGCAGGAGGCTAAGAGCCAGTGTTTACTCACTTTCTAAATTTTTTTGTGGAAAGCTGGAAAACCAGATAGTGTTCAGCAGTTTTCAAACTTTAAACCTGCTCTGCAAGGCCGGAACCAGAAATGTCTCCAGGTCATTTCAGACTGCTTGTGTGAAGCCTCTTTTTGTAAATAGATCTAAATGCTGCAACTTGTAAGCCTCTGTTCTGTGACAAGGAACTTAAGCCAACTTCTAGTGACAGATTAATTGAATGCTGATGTGGTAAATATATAATTAAAAAGAACATTAAATGTCAAACTTTATCTCATAAAATAATTTAACATGTTTTGGCTATGTTATTACAATGCAAAAAGATCATGTGTGTTTACTATGTTAGAATTGATTCATATTTTGAGTCAGTATGGAATTTTGCAGTCTCAGATGGTGGCACTCTTACTATCCTTATCTAATGCATGCAGCCCTCTGCAGAACAGTATCACATGCTGAAGTTTGCATTTTATCTTGCTTTAAGTCAGTAGACATTACACAGCACCTACAAAAAAATGTTTCCTTCTCAATAGTCTTTAAAAGTATGGTGTCCTCAAATGCATCCAGAAACCTTGCCTTAGTTATTTGCCAAGCAAATTGGAGGCCTAGTTCCAGTGGCATGACTGAATGTAACTAGTCTCCAGTGTAGTTCAGGGCATTGATGAACACTCGCCCATTACCATAAGAAAGCAATGGACAGAACAAATACTTGGAGAGTTGGGGAGGGCTGTGTCGTTTGTGCATTCAGAAAGCTGCAAAAATTATAAGTACACATCTCCATCAGTATGAAGTGGACATTCATGGATAGCCTGCACCCAGACTAGGAAGCAGAATATTTACCCATACTACTTTCAATGCATTTGGCTTTCCATTTGGGAACCATTCCATTTATGGTATTGGAAGTTGAACAGTAACAGACACCACCAGGTTTTTAGCATGTTTGAATCAGCTCAGTCTAACAGTGTGTGAATCTACTTGAAGTGCAGCCCAACAGTGACCTTAGCTTTTCCGTTTTAGCCAGTTCTATTGAGTGTCTTTGTGATTTGAACTCCTATCCTGGAGATACCAGAGATTACAAATCTTTAGCTGTTGGCTGTTTGGATGCCCTCTGAAACACATATTAATGTCTAATGTGTATTGGTTTCATAAACATTTTTCTTAAACTAACTTAAAAAATAAATGATTTGCATATGTAAACATTCAGAGTAATTTTCATACTGACTATTGACTCCAGTGTAATAAGCCTTTCTGAAATAACTAATGAGAACTTGACTGGTAATATGTAAATAAATCAAATTAAATGTATAAAACCAAGCTGGCTTTAGCTTCAAAAGATTATCTTCTGTTAATTTTATAAATAGGAAGAAACTTTAAGTGTTTGGTTTTGATTTTTGACGTTTGGGTATTTGGGGGGGGGGTATCTGCTCATTTAAACTACCAATAGTTGCTAGGCTTGGTGGCACATGCTTTTCATTCCAATAGTTGGGAGGCCAAGGCAGACAGATCTTTGTGAGTTCCAGGCTCCAGGCCAACACAAGTCAAAACCACCAATATTAAGAACAAAATAGAAACTAGTTACAAATACAATTTTTAATTAACTTCTGGAAAAGACTTTCTGATCACTATTAATAAATTATTACCGCCAAGCTTGGTGGCACACACTTGTAATCCCAAGTTTCTGGAAGCAGACGCAGGACTTCATAGTTAGTCTTTGTCCCTAATTAACTAAATAAGATCATTACTAATTAAAGGAGTTGATTTTGAAAAAGAAATGAAAAAGAATAGCTTGAATTGTCTTTAAAATAAAGATAAGGGGTTTGGGTTTTTTTCTTGATTTTTTTTGTTTGTTTTTATTACACTATACATTTTTCTCTACTCCGCTCCCCTCCCTCCCCTCCTCTCCCCTTCTCCCTTCTCCTCTTGCCCCCGTGCTCCATTTACTCAGGAGAAGATACGGGGTTTTTTTCTTTTCCTGCTTATAGAGTATTATAAACTTTGATATGGGGGCTAGAGAAACGCCTGAAGTTAAGAAAGCATGCTGTTTGGGATATGGTGGTACATGCCTTTAATCCCAGTACTTGGGAGACAGAGGCAAGCTGATCTCTTGAGTTTGAGGCTAGCCTGGTCCACAGAGACAAGTCAGTCAGGGCTACACAGAGAAACCCTAACTGGAAAAAACAAAACTAAATAAATAAAAACAGCATACTTTTGTTATTGAAAACTGGAATTGAGTTCCCAGCACCCACATAGGACAGTTTATAACTGCCTATAACTCTAGCCCTAGAAGATCTGGTGCCCACTTTTGGTCCTTGTGGGCACCTGCATTAATGTGCACAGATACACACATATACATATAATTAAAAATAAAATATTCCTTAGATTTTTAGTCCGTAGCTTTGGGCCAGGACTTTTTTTTTTTCCTTCAAGACAGGGTTTCTCTGTATAACCTTGGGCACCTTCTCTGCCCACATAGTTGTAGTTAAAACTTAAAATCATGAGAATGGAGAGATGGTTCATTGGATAAGAGTACTTACTGCTCTTCCATAGGACCTAGCTAGGTTCCTTTTCTAGTTCCAAGTCATGTGGGTAGCTGCCATCTATAAGTGTGCTTTTAGGGAATCCAATACTCTTTTGCCTCTGTGGGCACCCATACAAATATGATGTTCATAAATTCACTTAGGCACGTACATATAAATAATATTTTTTTAATTTAAGATATAAGCAAAATATAATTACTCACTCCTGTAATTCCAGTACTCGAGTGAAGAGGCAAGTTTGAGGCCAGCCTGTTCTGCATAGCGAGTTCCAGGCCAATCAAGGCTTCATAGAAGTCTCTATTTTCTCTATTGGAAAAGAAAAAATTCAAGGGCCAGCAAGATGGCTTAGTAGATAGAGATACTTACCACCGAGTCTGACAGCCTACATTCTCTAACTGGGTCCCAAGTGGTGGAAGGCTCAAAGTCCTGTAGGTCAGGTTGTCTTTCTCTTTACTTGGCCACAGCAAGTTCACACGCATAAGTAAATTAATGTAATTTTTAAACTCTAGTCTTCACATTATTCAAATTACAGAAGTTTTAAATCTCCCATAATCTCATTTCTCAATTGTAACTAACTTTAGATTAAATTTTTAACTAACTTTAGATTAGATTCAGATTTTCTTATATAATAAACATACAAATGACAATATACTTCTATTTTGCTGTTTTGGTGTGTGTGTTTGTTCGTGCACATGTGCCACAGTGAGTGTGTTGAGGGCAGAGGACATCTTTGTAAAATCTGTTCTCTCCTTACACTTTTGTGTGGAATCTGGGGATCTGTGGGTTTAATATGACAGATGCCTAGCCATCCTAGAGTAAACAGGTTTGTTATAATGGATATCAACATCAGCTTGCATGGCAGGCACCTTTATCTGCCATCTTGCTGACCTTCTGTTCTTTTAACCTATCAATAATAATTGCCAGTTTTTAAGAGTTCTTTAGTTATTCCTGTGTTGACTGGATAATTCATTAACAATAAGATACCATCTTGACTCAATATTTTTTCTTGTCCATCTATCCCATTTACTTTATAAATCTCCAGGTATCCCCTTTTCTGGCAGAAGTTCAGAAAAGTATCCTCTCTTTTAATATCCCTGACACTAATGTTTTTTAGTGTGCAGAATGCTAATGAGGAGGATCTAAATGGATTGGACATGGCCTAAATTTTTTTCTACCAATTCCTTTTTTATAGTTAAAACATCCTAATTATGAAAGTTTGACTACTAATAAATTCTCTCTGGTTTTGGTTTGTTTGCTTATTTGTTTATTTGTTTTCCCATTAAGACTAGTGTCCTACACCTTTGTTTTGTAATGTCATGGTGGCTTCTATCAGACAGCAGTCAGGTCAAAGATACACTCAAAACAACACCTATGGGTCTGATTCATGGGTTATGCTTGTTTCCAGTTAATACTTACATTTAATTAATGAAAAAGTATTGAGCTCTTCCAAAAAAAAAAAAAAAATCCTAATCTGTGAGTGGAAATCTCCAAAGTAGATTTTTAAAGCAGTGAGGCTAATTTAACTGTTAGGTATTTGAAAACCAATAGTATACAAAGTAATTAAGATACATCCCAAAGCCAGGCGGTGGTGGGCTCACGCCTTTAATCCCAGCACTTGGGAGGCAGAGGCAGGCGGG
>NC_022019.1:16623601-16634753 GCF_000317375.1 Microtus ochrogaster | reverse complement strand
ATACATTCCAAGCTATTTCTGCTTTGTGGTGTAATTCAGTATCCAGTGTACAAACAAAATTATTTTCCTTGTGTAGAATCAGCTTTTCAACTAAATCATCACACTGTGAGGTCTGTGGTCTCAGCAGTAGTTCTTTTGTTGAAATGTGCATAATTGGGCAACATTTTATAGTTTGTATTTTATATGTGTGTATACACATAAGCATGTATGTAGGTAATTTTTTAACATGTGACTATTGGCAAAATCAGGCTGATTCTAGGCTAGGGTTAATGGTGTAATAAAGCAGTACTTTGCTAGTTTGAAGATTATCTTCTATTTTGTAACTGCTTTTCTGTTTCGGTGGCAACAGATAGAGGTTGCTATGTGGACTATAGGCATGACAGTTTCAGGAACAGAAAATAGTCCTTTACATCTGGAGGCTTGTTTTGTGACAAGAGTAGCATCATACCATGTAGCAGTAGGGAGGAGGTGACCATCGGTTCTCCTGCCGTGGTGGGTTGTTGCCACTTCAAGTTGGAAGTAGAAGCTCTGATAGCTAATCAAATAATAATAAGTTATTTTAGGTTATGTAAAAGCAAGATACTTAAAGTCATCCTAGCTGTTAGAGTTGCTGTAGAAACACTAGGAACAGAAGACCTTACATGCTTCATTCCTTTTGTCTTCTCTGGGTACTTGGGTCAACATAGAAAAATGACTGTTAGCCCTGTGTTTTTAAGACACTGCCACTGATTTTGTGGGATCAAACTGTTAACTGTTCTGGAAACATAGAGGTGGAGTTGTCCTTCTTCAGACTTCAGTTTTGGTTTTGTTGTTTTTAATCAGCCTTATTTCATGAACTGAAGATTCATTCATTACCAATCTTACTCCTTAGTGTGTTTTATCTGCTAAGTTAGCAAACCAAAACAGCAACCATGAACTGTTGTTGAATTTGGTAATAAGGGATGCTTAGCCATCCTAGCATGAACAACTTTGTTGAATTAAGCATAAAGAAGAGTTGATGTGGGGAAGCTATTAGAACTGATTGATCAGACCTTAAGAAGCCTCATTATACCTTAAGCAGCTGCAAGTCTATTTCGAGGGTATCTGTTCAAAGTGTGTACATTTACCTAATATCAAATTTAAAGCCACACTTTTCTTTTCAGTAATGGTGTCCTTGTTGCCTGTTTTAAATAATTTGTTCCTTTTGTTATAAGGGAATCATTTTACATGAGGAAATTGAAGTCTGATATTGAAACAAAACCTGTGAAGGAGACTTTATCTTTTGTTTTAAAATGTGTGGATTAACTGAGTAGGATGGCACATGTGCAGGTGAATCTCTGAGTTCGAGGCCAGCCTGATTCACATAGAGAATTTCAGGGCAACCAGGGCTCTATAGAGACCCTGTCTCAAAAAAGAACAAGAAAAAAAAATGTGGGATTTTTTTTTTTATATAGTTTTTCGAGACAGGGTTTCTCTATAGCTTTGGAGCCTATCCTGGCACTAGCTCTTGTAGACCAGGCTGGCCTCGAACTCAAAGAGATCCGCGTGCCTCTGCCTCCCGAGTGCTGGGATTAAAGGCGTAAGCCACCACCACCCGGCTATAAATAATTTATAAATAAACTGATTTTGTTGTCAGTACTGACGAGCATGCAATGACATTCCTAAGTGTTTTGTGGCATATATACAGTTAGATATCTCCTCTGTCTCTGTGTTTTTGAGCCATGTAGAATGGGGATCATGGGATCTTAGAACTTTAGACTTTGATCTGACTTCACAGCTACAAATGTCTCTGCTTTGGGCTGAAGCTAGAGAGAAGTAGCTGGAAGTCAGAAACAAGTGAGCCTCACTGAGACCCAGGACACTTGTTTGCTCCCTTTTGAGGATGAATGATGGTGTTTTACCCTTTGAGGGTTTCCTGGAGTGACGCTGGTGTCTACCTTCGTTGTCATTTGTTTAATGGTAAGGATTTATTCATCACATTGAATGAAATAGGAATCCTGCCCAAAGGGCAGGCATTTCGGGCAATTTCCACACCTTGTTTCAATATCACTATTTTTATTCTTGTCTGAGTGATCACTTCTGATAGCCAGGTTTCTGAAACTACTTAACCCAAGCCTTGCTTACTACTGTTGAAAGTTCTTAAAGTCCAAACCATTCGTTGTTAAAGACTTACACGTTTGCTGTTGTTTTCAGGCAGTGAAAGGGGGTAATTAAGTGTGGTTTTAACTAGTTTTCAACTTTTCCTTGAGCACAAGTAGAGTGGAAGTAGATTTGTTTGTGTCCCTTTGGTTGTAAACAAAGCACACGCCCAAATTTCTGCCTCTCTGGAACTGGTTCAAGATTTGGAGAGACGGGTTTGTTTGGGGGCGTGTCCCTTGTCTTATCTCCAAGAAAGCAGACGCTAGGGTTGAATTTATTTTGACCCTTTCACTTTAAATGTGGAACTGAAGCAAGAATTTAAATCTATCAGAAGACTGTGCTGCACTTCAGACATGCGGGACTCAGGGAGAAAGGTGTGTGCCATATTCTCAAATGTTCTAGAAACTTTTTAGGGGTGATGTCTTTATCCATATAGGTAGCTGCAAGCTAGCCAACTGTTGCTCAAAAGGAAAATATTTAAAACCATGTAAAGTTCTGTGTTGCATTTAAATTATGTTTTATGTGCTTGATTTTAGCAACAATTCCTCTTCTACAATTGGTTACAAAATAAGTTTTGAATTTTTGTTTGAAATTTTTTTGGAAGAACTTAGGAAGTATGTATTTACAAGGGAAAGTATGTCATCTGTGTTGATTTCCCAGAGGAATGTCTCAAAACTGTATAGGTATTCTAGGCGTTATATCATTTTGTTTTCTAATGCTTCAAATAGAGCTACATGGTTATAAAATAAAGGTTACTTGATCTGATGAGTGGCAGTTATTGCTTCGCTGAGCATTGCTATCTCTGTCCAGGAATTCCAAGTGAGAGTGCAATAGATAGGTGATTGCCTAGACTGACATTTCTTACTGAACTCTTCCAGAGCCTGGCCCAACTAGAGAATCTGTGCAAACAGTTGTATGAAACAACAGATACAACCACTCGACTGCAGGCGGAGAAAGCCTTGGTTGAATTCACCAACAGCCCTGATTGCCTGAGCAAGTGCCAGCTGCTCCTCGAGAGGGGAAGTGTACGTAAGCATTAACAAGTCCTAAAGAGTAACAAGAATTAAGTAAAATGCTCTGGTTCTAACTTTAGGGATAGACTGGGATAGTCTCTGCTCTGAGTCTAAAGGTATCTGTATCCGTTTTAGTCGTGAACACTATTGTATCAATCAAATTGATAAACTCTTTACACATATTTCTGTCCTGCAGCAGATTTTATGCTTCAGTGTCACTTCCTGTCCCTTGTAGATATAAGGGAGTAAGTACATAAGTCCTTGTTGTACGTACTGTGTTCTCCTCAGCTCTCACTGCCTACTGAACAGATCTAAGAACACATCACCATGACAGTGGAAATTAAAGTGTTGTTTTGTTAGTTTTTTGAGGCAGTCTCAAAACAATATAGGGTAGCCACAAAGGAAGTTTAGGTTTTAGAATTAGAATTCCTGACAACTGAGGCTGAAGAGGTGGATCAGTGGTTAAGAGCATAAACTGTTCTTGAAAAGGACCCAGAGCTTGCTTCCCAGCACCCATGTCTGTAGCTCTCAAATACCAGTAACTTCAGCTTTAGGGGAGTCAACACCTGGCCTGACTTTCCTTAGACAAAGGAACAGCATAACTTAAATTTTTTGTTTTGTTTTTCTCTTGTAGCCTTAGCTATCCTAGAACTCTTTTTTTTTTTTTTTTTTTTGAGCATACTATCTAAAGTCAGAAATCTGCTTACTTCTGCCTCCCAAGTGCTGGGATTAAAGGCACGTGCTGCCACACCCAGTTGAGTCCTGTTTTTTTCTAGATATGCATACCTATATTATCTTTTCTACAGATAAAAGGGAAGAAACTAAGAAAAGACACAAACACTAGCTGTTTTCCTGTGAGCCTGGTGGAGGTGGAAATAGAAATGATGGTGCAGTATTGTTTCTGAACAAAAGTGTATCCCTAAAAATTTATTAGAAATACTTCAGGGGCAGTGAGTAGCTCGTGCCTCCAGTAATCGTAGCAGTGAGATAATTGCCGTGAGTTCAAGGCCAACTTTGGCAATAAAATTAGACCCTGTCTCAAAAAAATAAAAATACAAAGTAATAATAATTTACTTCTAAAAAATATCCTTCAAGCCAAAAGAACATAAAAATGTGAAATGGCTAATTTGTTGAAAATTAAATTCTAATTGACTTACTGTTTAGTTTTCATTAGTATTGTCAAAATGTTAATGTAATAATTAAATTATAGTTGGTTAAAATCACCCTTTTTTAAACAACCTTCAGTTCAGGGATCTGTTAAGTCTGGAGCATAGCCCTAGCCCCTGGCACCCATCCCAGCCCCTTGGCCTGGGAGTTGCTTTAGTCTGGACTCCAAATCCAATGCCAGGGAGAGGTCAGGACCACTCTCACAGGATATTTAGGTGGGTTCCCAGAGGAGAAACACGGGGTTCCGGGTTTGCATGTGCTCCTCGCTTTCCTGTCTCCCCGCCATGCACTCAGCACTGTATTTAATAAAACGATGGGCAGTTTAATTTGGTTTGATCTGACCTAATTGTATTTCTTTGCACCATCAGAGCCGCTCGTCTTAGGATTTTTTCCTAACAGATCTAACCCTTTTTCTAAATATTTGAAAATTACAAAGTGATGTCAGACTGAATACTGGTCTGACTGAAGGTTTCTGCACATAGCATCTGCATTTTCTTGTAGTCACTGTGAACTGGTATGGAGCACATGTCTCGGGAGACATTACAACCAGCTCTTTCCTTCCTTGCTCCCAGAGCCCACATGCACTCTGAACTGTTGACGCTAGTTTCTCACTGACAGTTAACAATATAGACAGAAGCGGAATGAAAACAGTAATGTTGGATTCCTTGTATTTAATCTGTGTAGACTTCTTGGTGATTTGGCAAATCTATTAAAATTATGAATAAAACTTTACAGTAAACTGTGTTCAAGTATATGAGTACAGATCACATCCAAGTTACTTTTGTAACTTTTTTTCTGTTGTTTTACTCGTTTTGCTGTTTTTGAGATAGGTTCTCCATGTATATAGCATTTAGCTATTTTGAACTCACAACTGTCCTCCTGCCTCAGCCTCCTGAGTGCTAGGATTGCAGGGATACACCACCAACAATTTTTTTCTTAGTCTTAAGAATATTTTTCTGCCTGGTAATGTTATATAAAAATATTAACATGAATGGATGTCTTTTAAGACTTAGTTTCATGGATAATTATTTTTGACCCTTAGCTAGATTATTTTCAATGATTCTGAATCTGTTCCTGTTGCATGATTTTATGTAAGGTCACCATACATGATTCCTCTTCATGTTATGACCAGTTGGGATGTTTTAGTGCTCTGAATCTAAAATTCTTTAAAAGCCACACTGTGGAGAGTAAGATAATACTCCGTTATTCGGACCTAGTTTTTCTCAGCAATAATTTTCTGAAGTTTACTGTAAAGCTATCATATGCATTCCCCCAGAGCAATGCTGATGGACATATAAACTACGCAGTGCGGCGGACTATTCTGTCCAATAGTTATTTTCTTTTTATTCTGCAGAAATGTTCCAAGGTGAAACTTTGTGAAACATCATTAAAACATCTCAAAACAGAAACCTGCAGCTGATTATGTGGTACTCTCAATGCTCACTGTTTCTTCTTCTCTTTTTCCAGTCATCCTACTCCCAGTTGCTAGCAGCTACATGCCTTACCAAGCTTGTGTCACGAACAAACAACCCACTACCATTGGAACAGCGGATAGATATTCGTAAGTACAGAACTTTCTGCTTTGTCTTAAAGAAATCTGGTTCATAATGTGCTAATAGTAACTAAATAGTTAAATAGTTGAATGTGATTAAGTGTATCTAGGATCCAGGCTTTTCCCAGAGTTCTGTAAACCATCCCTTTGGTTGCTAACACATTATTTTATTCACTTTTTGTTTTTAGTTTGTTTTGGAGATGGGGCCTCACTGTGTACCTCAACTCCTCTTGTCTCACCTCACACCTATTAGGTTTATAGTGATGCACCACCACACCCAGGCTCTTTCATCTTTTTATTGTCACTGATACCTTAGGGGAAAAGTTGTGTTTGTTTTTTCTTTTTTTAGTTTTTCAAAATAGAGTTTCGCTGTAGTTTTTAGAGCCTGTCCTGGAACTAGCTCTTGTAGACTAGGCTGGCCTTGAACTCACAGAGATCCGCCTGCCTCTGCCTCCCAAGTGCTGGGATTAAAGGTGTGCGCCACCACCTCCCGGTTAGAAAAAAAAGTTTTTAGAGGATTATTTTAGTTCTACATATTTAGCCATTTAAGAGTACATTTAAGGCTGCTATAACTTCAGATTCTTCATTATGGTGTTGTAAAATTCTAAATTCAAAGGCTTAGAGCTCTTTTCTGAAAAAGAAAATCATGATTTTAGCCAGGCGGAGGTGATACACACCTCTAATCCCAGCACTTGGAGGAAGAGGCAGGCCAATGAGTTCAAGGCCAGCTTGGTCTACAGAGCTAGTTCCAGGACAGTTAGGGCTGTTACACAGAGAAACCCTATCTCGGGGTAGGAGGGAACTGACCCTCTGTATTTACAGCCTCCTTAACATGCAGACTGTTTCATTTTTGTAGGGAACTATGTGCTCAACTACCTTGCTACTCGGCCAAAGTTGGCTACTTTCGTGACACAAGCACTCATCCAGTTATACGCCAGAATCACAAAGCTGGGCTGGTTTGACTGTCAGAAGGATGACTATGTCTTCAGAAATGCAATCACAGATGTCACAAGGTTTTTACAGGTACAGTGTACTTATGTGAGAGAGAGAGAGAGAGAGAGAGAGAGAGAGAGAGAGAGAGAGAGGGAGAGAGAATGCACGCATGCATGTGTGTGCATGTACACGTACTATAACAGAAATGGGGAAAGCAACAGAAATAGATTTGATGCTTATCTGCATTTTTACATTGCGTAAACTATCATCTGAAATACTCCTCTCCATCTTTTTTTATCCTATGTGTGACCTTTTTTGCATTTAGCATAAATAAATACTGTCTAAATAAATTCTGGAGATTCCTACATATTGTGTCAAGCTAAAATGCTATAAAATAATTAACTGGTATTCTACAGATGAGCATTTAGTTTGCTTCAATTGGGGGCTGTCAAGTATTCAGTAATTACCCCAGCACACACATCTTGTCACATATTGAATACATTTATCTGTCAATGGACTCCTAACCTTGAAGCTGATCGATCAGGATAAAAGTATTTATAGCTCCCAAAGATATTTCCAAATAATCTTCAAAAGAGTTCAGTTTTTAAGAGTACCCTCTTTTTATCTCATCCCTATAAGGTAAGCATTTTTTGTTTTTAATAACTTAGTACGTCTACAGAGAAACCCTGTTTTGAAAAACAAAAAAAATAATAATAATTAGTAGCATTGTTTGAGTTATGGATGAGACAGAACAAACTATGTTAATTTACTACTTTATTTGTTCTTTCTGTGTAATATACATAGGTAATTAACTGCAGAGACCAGTAGAGAGGGGGCTTTGAACTCCCTGGGACTGGAGGAGTTACAGGTGGTTTTGAGCCTCCATGTGGGTGCTGGGATTTGAACCCAGGTTCTCTGGAAAACTGCTAAGCCATCTCTCCAGTCCCCCTCTTTACCTTTTTCTTAATGGTATAAAAGAAATTCCCTTTAAAACTTGGTTATGTATTTGTGATTTGCCTAAAGATATGCTTTGCAGTTTCCTTTTCAATAATTTTTATGCTGTGGTGCTTTGGAGCACTTTCATTAAAACATTAATAAGTTTAAATGCAGCAGTCTTTCTTTATGGAAGGTGGTTTTTATTTTCCATAAGGCAGCAGGTTGAAACTATTTTCGTGCTGCCTTCTCTATGCAGTTTTCCTAGTGCAAAAAATTACATACTCTGTAATTAAATAGTATGAGTGCATTGCAGAGCCAGGCCATGCCAACTTTCTCCTGTGCATTTTCTTACTAGGACAGTGTTGAGTACTGCATCATTGGCGTCACAATTTTATCTCAGCTCACCAATGAAATTAATCAAGTAAGTGCTACAGCCTTCCTTATTGAAGTAAGTGACACATTTTTTTCCTTAATATTGGTGCTTTCTGCTGTGTGTGGGGTGATGTTTTTTGGCAGTTGTGTGCTTTTGCGGTAAGTGATTAATGCCTTTTTTAAACAAAATAGATCCATTTGGTTTTCCTCTGTAAATGCAGTCCACATCACTCTTTTTTAATCAGCCTGCTTCTGAGATCACCAGTACTCTCCCATATCAGTTTTTGATAATATCAGTGTACTTCTTAGGATGAGAATGATGTCATCTAAAGCTATAACAGAATGTGGGAAGCTACGGAAAGAGAATCATTATGAGTTTAAGGCTGGCCTGGGCTATGTATTAAGATTAAAAAGAAAGGAAATAACTTCCTTATGCTAGTGAAAGAGTTTAATTATAAAATAGCCATGTTAAAAGTGAAATCAGTGTCATGCTTGTGGCCCATCTGCTCCTGTATACATTATTATCTGCTAAAGCTATTTAAAAATCAGGAAGTGGTGGCATGTGCCTTTAATCCCAGCACTCGGGAGGCAGAGGCAGGCGGTCCTCTGTGAGTTTCAGGACAAGCTCCAAAGCTACAGAGAGAAAAACCCTGTTTCAAACTCCCTCACATCACACCACTCTCACTTCTCCCCCCCTCAAAGAAAATTTTTTCAGTTCCCAAGTTTAGGGTTGTTGCTCAATGGTAAAGTGCTTTTCTGGGGCATGCATCAAGCCACACCTTCCAGGCCTGGTGATGCATTTCTATAAATCCCAGCACATAGTAGGTGTAGACAGGGTGATCAGAGTTTAAGGCCAACCTGGACTAGATACCCTGTCTCCAAAAAATAGGTAATATAAAATACAATTTTAAGGCCGGGCGGTGGTGGCGCACGCCTTTAATCCCAGCACTCGGGAGGCAGAGGCAGGCGGATCTCTGTGAGTTCGAGACCAGCCTGGTCTACAGAGCTAGTTCCAGGACAGGCTCCAAAAACCACAGAGAAACCCTGTCTCGAAAAAGCAAAAAAAAAAAAAAAAATACAATTTTAAAAATATAAGTGAATATAAGTTTCCATGTATTACTACTAAAGATCTTGCTGGTGTTCTTTTGGAGTGAATAAAATGTTCCTTTTCCAGTTATTCTTTCAAGTAGCCATTGATGTCACCAAGTATTACAGAGGAAACACCAATGGTTGTTTTCTTCCCTTTTTTTTTCTTTTTCTTTTCACTTTTTTTCCCATTTTTGCTCTGGCTAATATCATTTTGGTTGTTTGCTTCTATATTTAGCTAGAATTTTATAATTATTGAATAAGTCAGTATTGATATTAGTTGTAACATCTCACATTAAGTTGCCAGCATATTAATTACATTGGCGTTGCCGTTGCTATTGCTAATAATTATGCAGATGTTTTATTAACCCTGAGAACTTTTGAATGAATTGGTGCTCTTTTAATGCTCTAGATTATAGCTTGTTCAGATTGGGAGTCTATATTATATTAGATGGAGTTGCCATTATGAGCAGTAGTTACAAAGTATAAATAGCTTAGACTTTCAAGTAACTATGATAGGCCTGCCACCATTCTAAGCTCTAAAATGAAAATGTGCTGATTTTATTCTCAACAATCTTGTGAGGTGGGTATTATAACTGTCCCCTTTTCTGGATAAGAAGACTGATAGATGATAATTTGTCTACAGTCTCACAGTTACTATTTAAAGATAGTCTTATACCAGATCCTGTGTTGCTAACAACAGAATGTTCAACCACTGTGTTACCTGTACAGTAAAGAGAGCATCCATTAACCAAATACAAAAACCATAGGCTTAATGTTCTCTCAAAGCTCGCTCCCCACCCTCTAAATAACATGAAGGTTAGTATTTAACAAAAAGGTTTTCACCGGGTGGTGGTGGTGGTGCACACCTTTAATGCCAGCACTTGGGATGCAGAGGTCTCTATGAATTTAAGGCCAGCCTGGGCTACAGAGCAAGTGCCAGGACAGGCTTTTGCTATACAGAGAAACCCTGTCTTGAAAAAAAAGAAGAATTTAAGAAAAAAAATTTTTTTCCTCTGTTTTACTTAAGTGATTGAGATGTGGCATGGACCATATGGTGACCATTGCTGCTCAACAAAGTTCTGTCATTTCAACTTTGCCGAGCACAGTTAATTCTCCAGCACCCTTTTACTTTTGTTTTTAATGATTGTCACTATTATACCTTTCCCTTTGGCAAATTTTGTGTAGACTTCGGTGAAGGATAATAATACATACAATGGTAGACTTTTTAAACAAAGTAATTCTTTGGGAAAAATCCCCAACACCTTGCAACCATATAGCATGATAACTTTGCCTAGTCCCATTCAAGTTAACAGCTTATAAGTAACATATGCTTGGTATTTGATGATCAAGATTTATAAATTCCTAAAGCCTGCTCATGTTCAGAGTAGTGTTTGTCTAGCTTCTTTGCTCACTTTTAAATTTTAGCTATTTGGATAAACTAAGAAACTACAATATTCTATAAGGAGTGTCTGATCCCAAAATGCCCTTTTCTCAAGGTCAGGTATTTAGTTAGGCGAGCAGGGGCTTGAAGAAGGTACCTGCTTACTAAAAAGGAGACAAATTCTTATTTCTGGGTGGGGAATTTGTGGCCCTGCCTATTGTCAAGGTCAATGCTAGATTCCTCAAGCCACACCCCAGCTTCTTACGCAACTATAGAGTTTAAAAGATGGCAGCCTTATGGACTCACCCACAAATCCCGTCTGTCTCCTACTCCATACATCTTCTTTGGGACCTAAACCCCCAGCAAAGCTGGTCACTGGCAGAAGCGATGGACATAGCTCCATGGTAGAGGGCTTACCTACAGGCACAGGGCCCTAAATTCAGTTGCCAGTACTGGTGGGGTTGGGGGATGAGGCAGTAAATGAAAATGGGCTTGACATAGGTAACATTTTTTTTTCTTTTTTTGGTTTTTCAAGACAGGGTTTCTCTGTGGCTTTGGAGCCTGTCCTGGAACTAGCTCTTGTAGACCAGG
>NC_022019.1:16620141-16623501 GCF_000317375.1 Microtus ochrogaster | reverse complement strand
TGGTCTCGAACTCACAGAGATCCGCCTGCCTCTGCCTCCCGAGTGCTGGGATTAAAGGCGTGCGCCACCACCACCCGGCTGGTAACGTGTTTTTTATGATCACTACAACAGTATAGTACTATGTATGTATAAAATTTAGCAATGACGTAGCATGGTGGCACACGCCTGTAGTCCAAGGACTAGGGAGGCGAAGACTTGGTGGATCTCTGCTAGGTCAAGGCCAGCCATGTCTACGCCTACAGAACAAGTTCTAAGGCATCCAGGGTTACATAGTGAGACCTTGTCTCAAAAACAAACAAAAAGCATAGCTTCATCATGTAAGACATACACAGCACAGTGGTATGGACAGTAGAATTGGAATATTTTGAACTTTAAGTAATTTTCCATTATTTATTGGTTGGCACATTCAAATCAGAAAGTATACTTTTCTTTACCATTCCTGTTTGAACCTAGAGGTAGCATTTGAAGGTTTGCTATATGACTCTTCAGTGTGACTGAAACAAATGAACCCCTCTTGGATGTGTTGACCAGTAAATCAAAGAAATTTAAGTTTCAATAAGTATCTAGACTACAAATACTATAGACAACCTTAATTCTTTTATTCTACTTGTTGAGTGTCTACTACGTGTTAAAAATGCAAGATATACTATTCTATAGCAGCTGAAAAAAACAGTGGAATGAGAGACCCTTAGAACCATTTAAGATCTCATTTCCAGAGCTGAAAGATGACTCAGAGGTAAGGAGCAGTGGCTGCTCTTCCAGAGGTCCCGAGTTAAATTCCCAGCAGAATTAGATTCCCAGTAGCCATATGGTGGCTCACAGCCATCTCAGAGGGATCTGGTGCCCTCTTCTGGAATAAAGGCATTCTTGCAGATAGAGCACTCATACATTAAAATAAATAAATAATTTTTTTTAATCATTTCTATGTTGAAATAGGTTAGAGAATGAAGTGAGGCCACAGGTCATCCATTTATTTTCAAGTTCATGGCCATTTGTGACTTTTGTAATTGGGCAGTTGTTTCAGCCTTGATGATTTAACTTACCAAAGCCCAATCTTGCTGCTCTGTCTGGTTTTGTAGCTAAGCCACAATACAATGTGACAGTAAGTGCTGGCTATAAATACTGACAGTTTGTGTAGTTTTGTTTTTTCTCTATACCCTAGAGAGAAATGATCATGGTGGCCACGAGCAACACTCCCACACACCCCATTCTTCATATCTTCCTAGATCTGATTTAACAATAAATTAAGCTATAAAATGAATTTTGTTTTTATATTTGCATTATTGGAAATCCTTCTGGTTTATTTGAAGTCTACATGAACCACCCTCTATCTAGGAATTAATTTTAAAACTTGCATTGGCTTATTCTTTTCTACACAGGCAGACACCACCCATCCTTTAACCAAACACAGAAAAATAGCCTCTTCTTTTCGAGACTCGTCACTGTTTGATATCTTCACACTTTCCTGCAATTTACTAAAACAGGTATGGTTATATTCAGTCCTAATTCCTGTTCCCTTCTCAAGAGTAAGAGTGGGTGGGATTTGTTAGAGATCATCTGACTGAGACCATCATCTCTCACATTACACACATCTGGAGGAAAAACAATTAGCCAGGTTGATCACTGACTAAGAGGAAGAATTGCATGGTTTCCCCTATTTAAACGCTATTCATCTAGGTTTGAAAAGCTAAGTGAACATTTATTCCTTGTTCCTGTCTTCAAGGAATCTAGTTTACTATAAAGTTGGAAATGTGTTACTCTATGGCCACATAAAATGTTTCTATACAGAATGGAAGCCTGTTAGCTTTATGGTGTTTAAGATTCTTAAGTGTTCTGTAAGCAGGTTCAGACTACATTGTTACCATACAAAACTAGGTGACTCTCTGTCCCCTGCTGAGTTAAAAGAAGCAAATAAACAAGCAACATCTGTAAAGAAGAGTAGGTTTTGAATTTTTCAGCATCCACTTAGATTTAATAACCTAAAGGGGTAGACAGTATCATATAAGGGAATTATCTGCTTTAAATAGAGAACTGATTTTAATTTCATCCATTTATAGCATTAAATTTAATCAAAAAAGTTAGGTAGACTACTTACCATGCTTGAGAGCCTGAGTACAGTCCCCATTGTCACAGAAAATGGTAAGCCTGTCACGATGCAATATGCCTAGGCTACAGAATCAAAGATTAAGGAAGGGAGCAGGGAGAGTCCTACTCATGTGTAACAGTGGTCAGGTGACTTTTTCAACATGGGAAGTACTTGAAGATAGCCTTTGGGTTTTTAGGTTCACTTTTATGTGTTTGTATTCTCATTTTCTGATATTTCCCAATTTTAGCTCTAGAAACAAATTTATATTCTTTCTGTTGCCCCCATTAACAACACCCATCATTTACTCACTTGACTATACTCCAGATTTATAAACGTTCCATTGTCCAGCACCTTGCTGGACAAAGCTCTGACATCTGAGAGAAATAGCTTTTGAGAAAACTAAGGATCAAATTCTTCTTCATGCTATCAAAAATAATTAGCCAGCTCGTCACTGAGGGCCAGCTAGTAGATCCTTGGAAACTGTTACCACAGATACTTAAGGACTGGTATCTAGCTGTAAGTCTACAGATATGTAATATACAGGAGAAATTTTTTGTTTTAATTTTCATTAGGAAAGTGTTTGGTAATGATAGTTTTACAAAGAGAAGGGAATTGTAAATCTTACTGTGAACTCTATCCACAGCTTAAATAAACCACGCCTAGAAATACTAAGATTGCAGACCCAAACACCACATCTTATATTGCTTTAGGATTTTCTCAGTGGCCATTGTGACTACCTATGAAAAAGAAGTATTAACCAGGGGATTTCTCTAAATATCAATTTCATATTTTTACATATGTGTTAATACTAAAAGAGTAGATTTTTTTTCATGATAACATTGTTAATAAAAGTGCAACATCTTTCTGGAGTGAAAAACATTTACTGTGCTGAAGAAGGGCCCTCCTTTTCCAGCTTAGCAGCCTGCTTCTGAATCAGGGGAAAGAGAAGTGTTTGGAGTTCATTCATTGTGTGAAAATTTTTTCAGGCATCAGGAAAGAACCTGAACTTGAATGATGAAAGTCAGCATGGCTTGCTGATGCAGCTGCTCAAACTCACTCATAACTGTCTGAACTTTGATTTCATCGGCACATCTACTGATGAGTCCTCAGATGACCTGTGTACAGTTCAGATCCCCACCAGCTGGAGATCAGGTAACAGAGAACTCCAACCTAAGTCTAAGTCTGCCTGCCCTGTGTCTGTAGGATAATCCAGAGAGGCCCTGTAATTCTTGATTTCCTTTGAACAAAACTTAGTGTTTTGTTTTTTTTTTTTT
>NC_022019.1:16614715-16619591 GCF_000317375.1 Microtus ochrogaster | reverse complement strand
AGACCAGGCTGGTCTCGAACTCACAGAGATCCGCCTGCCTCTGCCTCCCAAGTGCTGGGATTAAAGGCGTGCGCCACCACCGCCCGGCGAGGTGTTTGTTTTTTAATTTTATGTATATGTGTGTTTTGCTTACACGTTTTTCTGTAAACCACTTGAGTGTCTGGTGCCCTCAGGGGCCACAAGAGGATATTGGATTTGCAAGAATGGAATTACAGACAATTGTGAGCCACCATGTGGGTGCTGGGAACCAAACTCAAGTCTCTGGAAGAAGTGCTCTTAACTGTTTAGCCATCTCTCAAGCACTCACTTCAGTTATTTAAAAACAAGATTTCATAAAGTGTCACTTACCTGTGGTCATCCTACTTGAGGCAGGAAGATCCCAGGTTCAAGGCCACCATGTACGTGGCAAGACCCAATCTTAAACAAACAAATAAAAAATAGCTCTGGAGAGATGGCTCAGCAGTTAAGAGCACTGCCTGTTCTTCCAGAGGTCCTGAGTTCAATTCCCAGCAAACACGTGATGACACATAACCATCTGTAGTAACATCTGTCACCTTCTTCTGGCCTGCAGGCATACATGCAGACAGAACACTTTGTACATAATAAATAAGTAAATAAATAAAACCTTAAATAAAATAAAAGAATTTCAATGTGTGGTTTTTTTTTTCCCCTAAGGACAAACTGTGGGTTAAGATTAATAGGGGTTCTTTCAGAGTCAAAAGGATAAACACTTCATAGAGGAGTCAAAATCAGTGCTTAACCTAAAGGGAAAAAAAGAAAACAAATCTCACTAGTTTATCACTTTCTAAGAAAATAGGTATTTTTGGACAAATAATCAGAAGATTATGGCCCATAATATATGATGCTGGGAAGAGTAGACTTGTGCAACCATGGTAAAGTCATATCCTTTGTATTTTCCCCTAGCGTTCTTAGACTCTTCAACTCTGCAGCTGTTTTTTGACCTGTATCATTCCATCCCTCCCTCATTCTCACCTTTGGTAAGTCAGAACCACGGTTTCTAAAGCAAACGTGTTCTAGAAAGTAGCATTGGTAAATAATCTTTAGGTCTGTTTTGTTTTGCAAAATCATAGAAATAAACCAAACATGATGGCTAGACGATCATTGTGAGTTCAAAGATAGCCTTGTCTACATACCAAGCTCAAGGACAGCCAAGGCTATATAGAAAAACCCTGGAATTGTTTTTGGTGATTTAGTTTAGTTTTTTATTGTTTTGGGTTTTTTTTTATATGGGGGGGTGGTAGTGGTAGAAATATAGCATAGGTATACATTATGTACGTTATGTACCCAGCATGCTGATGCTGAGGTTATAACCTAAAAGTTCTAGCAGCAGAGTCTTGATTGTTTTTAACTCGTCCTGTCTTGTCAGGTTATAGCTAACTGTCAAGCTCTTTCTGTCCCATCTGTAACCCTAGTTAACGCCACAGGCTAGTATGTGAGATATTGATACTTGTCTAGCTAAACATTGAGACTGGCATAGGACAATTTTTAAATCCTTCAGGCACTTCTATAATCCAGGCACGTGGAGACCACTGTATTGGGGATTTAAAATCATCCTATCTTCCACATACCAAATTTGAGGGAAAGAAGAAAAGAAAGTCTCTGAGGCCAGAGTTGCATATTGATAAATGATAAACTAAAAGGCCTTTCTCCCAAAAAGAATTGGGATCGTATCTAGCATTAACATACCTTAAATCACAAGATTATTCAAGTTTTAAAGCCTCATTGGTCTGGAGATTTTGGACTTAAATAATATTCTACATGAAATGTACATAGGAACACAGTCAAGTAAGTAATGGAGGATCTGGATGGTGTTTCTGCAGTAGATCACTCTCCTGGTAATTGTACTTTTCCAAACTAACACAGGTCTTCCTTTTAGCATGAATATAAATTCAGTGTATGTGTATCCTTAAGTCACTTCAGAAAAAGGAAGCACAGTCCAGAGGGGTAGTCAGTGAAAACACTGTTTATAGTTGAGCATACTCACAGTGACCCAACAAGGCATGGTGACATGTGCCCTTTACAGCTGGTGGGAATACAGGCCTGGGAGAGCTCAGCCTATATACTAGGAGACAGCTATACAGCAAACACTGTGGCAGTTTATAGAAGAACTGTTTGTTTGTAGTCCAGCCAGAGGGTTGAAAGGAGAGCATCTTTGCCTTTCTACCTTCTGACCTCCCTAGTGCTTCTCTGGCTGAAGCCAGCCCAAAGGAAAAATTAGCACAGTGGGAAAGAGAAGAAAACTTTTTTTTTCAGGGTATAGATTTGACCTGATTATTTTGTCATATAGTTCTGTGAGCAGAACTTGCTTTTATTAAGACAAAAAAAATCTAAACCTCAAGCTTTATTGAAGCAATAAATTACTTGACATTTTTTGTGGCTTAAATATATAAGAAAGAATCAAAGAAGTGATTAGAATAATCAAAGATACTAAGAATAATTTCCAAGCTGAATGTAGCCGTGGGCCTTGCTCTGATGAATTTGGATTGGATGTTTCTTTCTTTGATAAAGCTAATGAATATTGTAGGAGGCCATGGCTGCCCATCTTACTAAGTGTTTCTGTGCTATGCCTTGCTTGCAGGTATTGTCCTGCTTAGTACAGATTGCCTCAGTCCGGAGATCCCTATTTAACAATGCTGAGAGGGCCAAGTTTCTCTCTCATCTCGTTGATGGTGTTAAACGAATACTGGAAAATCCACAGGTAAGGTTTCTGAGAATGTGTGTATACATTTAATACATGTATGACTGAAATCTGAAGGAAGATTATCAAGAGCTACACATGGCAGAAATCCCGGGAAGGAGCATAGTCTGACTTCTGAAGATGTGTGGATAGTTGTGGGTGCATTTGCTGCAGAGAGGAACATGGGTCCTATAGCTCTAGAATACATGGGAAGAGGTCATTAGATACAAGCCAGCAGAGGTGGAACCAGCAATTCTTACTTCCTCAAGAAACTAAGAATCTAAAGATTGGTTTTGTTTCTCAGTGTTTAATATTGACATGAGTAACCTAACATAGAAGGCTATCTTTTGGTGGGAAGGGAAGTATTTCTTTTTCAAAGATACAATCTATAATTTGATGAATTTTCTTTTCTTTTTTCCCCCAAAATTCATGTAATAACCACTTTTCTTTCAAGTATTCTCTATAATTGGGAAAAAAAATTCTAGAAGCAGTGTACTTTAAAATATACTTAAACTGTTTAAAATGCCTTTTTTTTTTCAACAAACTGTATTAAGACTTACTTTGTGGCATGATTTTGTATATGAACAAAACAAAGTTTCTGCCCTGATCATTAATAAAGAATAGTAAGCTGGGCGGTGGTGCCACACGCCTTTAATCCTAGCACTCGGGAGGCAGAGGCAGGCGGATCTCTGTGAGTTCGAGGCCAGCCTCGTCTACAAGAGCTAGTTCCAGAACAGGAACCAAAAGCTACGGAGAAACACTGTCTTGAAAATAAAATAAAATAAAATAAAATAAAATAAAATAAAATAAAAGAATAGTATTCATAAGGAAATACAAATATACTGGCACCTTTAAATTCCTGTAGTACTGATATAGTTATATACTAGTATACAATAAATATCTGATACTTGTGATACAACATGAAAACACTTGTGCCACTTTTGTTTATAATAACTAAGGTGCTTCATTTAGTGATCGTTTCACATATGTTGAAATTAATTAATCCCTTTGGTCTATGAGAAGCAAACACATCAAAGATGGTGTCCATTTCTGCCATTGATCACCTTAAAACCTTAGGCAAGTAGTGTGATCCTTCTAGGTTCTGTTTCTTACTCTACGCTTGAAGCTAATGATCCCATATCATGGGTGAATATTTTGAACTGATGTGATAATAAATGTGATCAAACCTTTTTAAAGTACTACTTGACTTGTGTTGAAGCCTTCTATACCTGTGTTCTTAATCATGGATTTGCAGCCGGGTGTTGGTGGCGCACGCCTTTAATCCCAGCACTCGGGAGGCAGAGGCAGGCGGATCTCTGTGAGTTCGAGGCCAGCCTGGTCTACAAGAGCCAGGACAGGAACCAAAAGCTACGGAGAAACACTGTCTCAAAAAATCCAAAAAAAAAAAAAGATCATGGATTTGCAGTCCAAAAGCTGAAAAATAAACTTTCCCATGCTGTGCCAAGCACACAGCATTCTTGGAGTGTGGTGATCATATTTTCCATTTTTATTTTCTTTCTATGCTGTTGCCAGAGTTTATCAGACCCAAACAATTACCATGAGTTCTGCAGACTACTGGCCCGATTAAAGAGTAACTACCAACTGGGAGAATTGGTAAAAGTGGAAAACTACCCTGAGGTTATCCGGTTGATAGCCAACTTCACAGTGACCAGCCTACAGGTTTGTCTTTCACCACTGTGTCTTTCTGTTTAATTATTGGGATCTCATCTCTTGAATCTTGGTTTTAACCCTATAAAAATATTATTGGAGTTTGACTATAACTTGGTGGTTGAGCACTTTCCTAATATGTATGAGGTACTGCTTCAATCCTCAGAATCACAGGAAGCCATAAAGAGTATTTTATTATACTCACACATACCTATAGCATACTCTGCAAAGTAGTTCCCATTGAAGACTACTTAAATTTATAAGAGTGTAAGGAAAGGATTGGAGTTGTAGCTCAGTGGTAAAACACTTGCTTCATATTTGTGAGACTCTGCATTTGATCCCAGCACTACAAGAAAAACAAGTTTAATAACTTTGGTTAGAGGAACATGTAGAAATTATAAAGGGCTAAGGACATAGGTCTCTAGTAGAGTGCTTGCTTAGCATACTAAAAGCCCTCCTGGGTTTATTTCAGTACTGAAAGAAGAAGTCTTTTTTTTTTGGGGGGGGGGG
>NC_022019.1:16601459-16614615 GCF_000317375.1 Microtus ochrogaster | reverse complement strand
TCCTGGAACTAGCTCTGTAGACCAGGCTAGTCTCGAACTCACAGAGATCCGCCTGCCTCTGCCTCCCGAGTGCTGGGATTAAAGGCGTGCGCCACCAGAAGTCTTTTATCTCTCTGAAAAGCACAAGATAGAACTGGGGGGCCTAGACTGAAGAAGAAACTCAGCCCTCACCTCACCCTCTTGTCAGCTCCTGGCACAGTTAGGGTCTCTTGCTGTGTGATTTACATCACAATCATCTGAGAGCTTGAAGGACACAGGGTCTCCTCACTAGGCTCTGGTTTACAGAGACTAGTGATTCTCCTGCATTCTAATGTCTTAGACCCACTCCCTGCATCTTTCTTGTCATCTAGATTTATAGAGCCAGCATAGACCCACCTTCTATCTCATTAAACTCTTAAGTCTGAAATAACTAACAGCAACCTACAGAAGGAAGAGTTTATTTTCAGAGGGATGAGTCCATTATGGCCCAGGCATGGTGGATCATATCTTAATCTCAGCACCTAGGAGGCAGAGGCAAGTGGATCTATATGAGCCTCATCTACATAGTGAATTCCAGGTCATCTAGGGCTGTGTAGCGTGACCCTGCCTCAAAAGAAACCAATAAAAAAGAGTCCATTGTGGTAGAGAGGCAGTTAGCAAGAGACAAGCATGATAGGGTCAGGAAGCTGAGAGCTCACATCCTCAACAGCAAAGAGAATGAACTTGGTAAAGCTATGAACTCTCAAAACCCTGCCCATGACATGACAGACCTCCTTCAACAAGGCCATATCTCCTAAACCTTCCCAAGCAGCACCGCCCACAGGGAACTAAGTGTTTAAATATCCAAGCCCACTGGAAACATTTATCATTTAAACCACCACTAGTAGCTGCCTCTTAAATGAGTTACCATACACAGATTCAGGCCCCCAGAAACTTGGATTCAGGCCCCCAGAAACTTAGCTGTTTTGTTATTCTTTGTATCAAATAGCTTGGGATTTTTTGTGCAGAAATAAAAAACTTTCTTTTATTCTTTTGTTGATCCTCAGCACTGGGAATTTGCCCCAAATAGTGTGCACTATCTCCTGAGCCTGTGGCAGCGGCTGGCAGCCTCCGTGCCATATGTCAAAGCCACCGAGCCCCATATGCTGGAAACATATACTCCTGAGGTCACCAAAGCCTATATCACATCCCGTTTGGAATCTGTGCATATCATTCTAAGGTAAGGAAACATGGACTACCACCACATTCCCTAGTCAGCAACCTTGTATCAGACTTTCTAGAAGTCAGATCCCAAACTGACAAAGCTATGTTTAGTTTTGGCCGCCTGTCTGTCTTTCCTTCGATACCTTGTTCATGTCCCCTGATATTACCTTCCCCAGCAATGTCTGTGATAGAAATGCATTGCATGTGCTTGCCCTTACCACTGATTTTCTTTAAATGTTTCATTAAATTTTTTATTTGCTGAGCCATCTCACAGGCTCAAGTTTGTGGTCTCACTGTTTATGACAAGACATTTCAAAATATAAGTATTCATGAAGTTCACTGGAAAGCCTGTGTTCAATTCATCTAGCTTCCAGGAGACAGTGGTGGAGGGTGGAGAAATGTGTAAAGAGTCTAGACCCAGGAAACTGGTTTTAATAGCTTATACTTTTGGGTATGTTCCTGCAGTTCCTTTTTTTGTAAACTACAAATAGTAATAAGACTACCTTGTGATCTTATGATAACCAGTATAACCTAGCATTGTACATAGCATGTGGGAAACATACAGCAGCCAGCTCTTGACTGCTGCTGCTTCTGGTCCTGGCATGCTACAGTAGAGCAGTACAGATCTCACCATAGGGCAAGGTGTCCTAAAGTCTGAAAACCTGTAAGGTAAGGCCTAGTACAAAGCCACGATTCTGAAATCTGAGGTGGGAAACTATATCATTTTGGTACCAAATATATATTTGGGGAAATTGGGTATAAACCAAGCCAGTTTATAGTCTTTGGGTTTTTTAAATCCCATTTAGCATGATTATTTTTATAGTTATGTGTTTGCTGTGTAACAAGATTGAGCTTAATAAAATAAGGGGTTCATCAAAGTTTTTGCGTTGCTAAGAGAAACATACTGCCTTCCTCATGAAAGTTTTTGAATTTCCTGACCTCATTTAGCCACAGTAACTTCAAATGCAGGATATGTACTTAGAGTCCCAAAGTATACAGTAATCAGAAAGATTGGCCAGGGGCACTTAGGGTAGCTCAGCAGTAGAGTACTTGCCGGACATGCACAAAGCCCAAGTTCTGTCTCAGCTCCATAAAAGTAAATTTAAAAAAAGAGGGAAGAAAAATTACTCCTTACGAGTTTCAAGATGGCCAGTGAATATAAGGTGCTTGTCTCCAAGCTTAACTACTGGTCAGTTCCCAGGCTCATGTGGTAGAAGAAGGAAACTGACTCTACAAATTATCCTCTGACCTACATATATGTGTCCTTGGGCATGCATGCATACATACAGAGTTACAGTAAAAATGTAATCTTAAAACAGTTTTAAATAAGCTAGCACTTGGGAGGCAGAGAAAGGCAGATCTCTAAATTCAAAGCCAGCCTGGTCTATAGAAAAAGTTCCAGGACAGCCAAGGCTACACAGAGAAATGCTTTTCTTTCTTTATTTATTTCTTTATTTCTTTCCTTCCTTCCTTCCTTCGTTGTTGTTGTTGTTGTTGTTGTTGTTGTTATGAAAGAAATAAGACACTGAATGCCTACAGCTCAAAGGGGTAGAAACATAATACTGCCAGGTTCAATGGCAGACAAATGCTAAGGTATTGGTAAGATTCTGTGGCAACAAACTTTTTAAATTTCCTTCCTTAGCAAAAATTAATATTGATCCTCTATTGTTGGTGAGAAAGAGTTGCTGTATCAGAGAAATTAATGGGCATGTGTTTTTAAGCGGGTGCCTTCTTTCTTGGGAGTAGGGATGGCCTGGAAGATCCCCTGGAAGATACAGGTCTGGTCCAGCAACAGTTGGACCAGTTGTCCACCATTGGGCGTTGTGAGTATGAGAAGACCTGTGCGCTCCTTGTGCAGCTGTTTGACCAGTCAGCCCAATCCTACCAGGAACTACTGCAGAGTGCCAGTGCCAGCCCAATGGACATCGCAGTGCAGGAAGGTAAGTGCAGTGTCCAGGGAGCACAGAGATACTGTCAGCCCCTTCACCTCTTGCTTCTTCCATTTGTGGTAATAAAAAGAGATTATTCAGGCTGGGCGATGGTGGCGCACGCCTTTAATCCCAGCACTCGGGAGGCAGAGGCAGGCGGATCTCTGTGAGTTCGAGACCAGCCTGGTCTACAGAGCTAGTTCCAGGACAGGCTCCAAAGCCACAGAGAAACCCTGTCTCAAAAAACAAAAAAAAAAAAAAAAGAGAGAGATTATTCATTATTACCTTCATGTACACAGAGTAAGTGAATGAATGAATAAGTGTCATAGGGGCCTAGGGTGGAATAACAAATCATACCTGTAGCGGGTTGTTTCAAGGAAGTACTGCACTCCAAAAATAATGGTCTTGTCTGATATAGGAATACTACTATCTGATCAGTTTCCCTCTTGGTATCAACCTTACTAGAGTAGAATGGTAGCCATTCTCTATCAGAAAAGTAAAATTTTATGGCTTCATTAGAATACTCTTTTAAGATTAAGGAGTCTTGCCAGGTGGTGGTGGCGCACATCTTTAATCCCAGCACTCAGGAGGCAGAGGCAGGTGGGTCTCTGAGGGTTGGAGGTCATCCTGGTCTACAGAGTGAGTTCCAGGACAGACAAGACTACAGAAAAACCCTGTCGCAAGGGGTTGTGAGGGTAGGGAATTGAATAGTCTTCTGGCGAGAAGTGTCTTTATAACATTAGCAAGGGGACACTAAGGAGTTTTCTTCCTACTCCAGGACGACTGACATGGTTGGTTTACATCATTGGAGCTGTGATTGGTGGCCGAGTTTCTTTCGCCAGCACTGATGAGCAGGATGCTATGGATGGTGAACTTGTCTGTCGGTAAGTGTGCCCCAAGGAAGCCTCTTATTCTCCTTGACAACTCAGCGCCTGCTGGGGCCCTTCTGGTGCTTCTTAGGCAGCTGAATGCCCATGAGGATGTGGACCTACTATGCTAAGCCAGCTAGCTCTCTTTTGTGCATGCACTAAGAACTCTACATATGATTTATACTAAATTTTAATCAGTAATCAACAAGGAAATGTTATGTATGGAATTGGGGAAACTAATGGAGGGGAGTAACTGTTGATTTATTCAGGGGTCATTATAGGGATGATCTATAAGAGTTGGAGAATATGGGCTGTATTTGCAGTGCTGACATGATCTAAAAGGAAACTGGTTCATTGATGTCACTTCTGCAGCCTGTCATACCACTGGATTTTACATTATTTTGTATCTGTGTTCTCCTTTTGTTAAAAAAAAACTCTAGGTGAGTGTTAAAACTTACTGAAGATTTTCCAAGTTAAAATGGGGAGGCAGAGGCAAGCAGATCTCTCTGTGAGTTTGAGTCCAGTCTTGTCTACTTAGCTCTAAGCCATAGTGAGATCTTGCCTCAAAAAAAAATTCTTTTTACTGTAATAATAAGCCCACTGCATGCTAACATAACCTTCTTTCTTGTTTATTTATTTACTTGTTTCAGAGATTGATTCCAGGGTCTTATGCACATGCTCTACTACCAAACAGTATCCTTAGCCCCTTTTTCCAAAGGAGCTTTCCATCTCAGAAACAAGTAAATAAATAAACAAATAAGAAAGATGTTTATGAGAAGAATAGTCTTATCTACAATTTCAAACCTTTGTCATGTATAAGATAGCTGGAGTCTCATTCCTGCATCAGTCTGTGGTGATACTGCTCATCTTGCAGCTTCTGGAAAGCTACTGTAGATTCCTACAGGAGTGCAAGTAGGAGGGACCAGAATGTTGCCATGTGTTTTGAAGTTGTTGTAGGACCATACAGAGAGCTGCTATTGTTAGGACTTCTGAACTTTTCAGATATCTTCCCTAGGGATGACCTACAAGGAACCTGGTGTTTTACATTCTATTGGTCCCAGACATCTCAGTCTGTAAATCTTAGTTTTCTGAAAAATTCCCATTTGGAGCTAACAGAATCACAGTTAGCTTCATTTCTCCACTCTCAGGTGTGGAGGGAACAGTTGATCACGGTTACAATAAGCCTCCAGATTTCCAGTATTAAAATAATCCAAATGTAGTCTGTAGAATTCTGAGAATCATCAACAAATTGGGCCTGTTTCTCTTTGTACCCTGTATTGTTTATCAAATGTTCTTTTGACTTTGGGTGTCCTAATTGTGACAAAAGTGTGCATGGTATTACCCCACTAGCACTTTTTAAAAGTAGTGAACAAAGATTTCTTAAAAATGAAATCTAGTACCTTTCAGATACCACATGTGTGTCATAATAAACTCAGTTTAGACAATGTCTTGTAGGCTGTTCTCTTGGATGTTGCAACACAGTGAGTCTAATTGACTCATAATATGTCACAAGTAGTTGCTATCTTCATTCTGTCAAATGCCAAAGACTCACTTGTAAGAATAGCATTCTTCAGCTGGATGGTAGTGCACACCTTTAGTCCTAGCACTCGGAGGGGCAGAGGCAGGCGGATTTCTGTGACTTTGCGGCCAGCTATATCTACAAAGAGAGTTCCAGGACAGTCAGGTCTACAAAGAAACCCTATCTCAAAAGAGGATACCATTCTTACTCATTCATCATTGGCCACATCCTTTGTTTGGAGAGAGAAAGGTCCAGAGCAAAGGATTAAAGGCACAGGTAGTAGTACATGTGCTGCTTGTTCCTGAAAGTGGTCCTTTCGACTGTGTGTCTCCCTTTCTTTCATGGCTAAGTGAGAAAAAAAAAGATTGAGAAGCACTAAGCTGGCTAGTTCAGTCCCATTCATCTGTATAGATGAATTTGCATGCAGAAGATCCACAATCTCACAGAAGTTTCAGAAGACAGTTACCTTTCTATTTATGTTTTACCACTGTTTATAAGTAGAAGTGGAGACTTTGTTTCCTCACCACCATTTAGAGCCTGCAGAGAAGACAGTTCCCAAAGTGGAGGGATAAGAAGAGAGATGTGTGATGACTTTGAAGTAGCTTACATTGTTTAGAATGCCCAGGATATCCTGCTGTTGAGAGAATCATCACTCTTCTTCCTCCAGGGTGCTCCAGCTTATGAACCTGACAGATTCCCGCTTGGCTCAGGCGGGTAATGAGAAGCTAGAATTGGCCATGCTGAGCTTTTTTGAGCAGTTTCGTAAGATCTACATTGGGGACCAGGTGCAGAAATCCTCAAAGGTAACATACTCACTGTCAGTTTCATTTCTCACTTCTCGGGTGTGGAGTTGCATGGAGGGAAAACAGTTGATCACAGTTACAATAAGCCTCCAGATTTCCAGTATTGGAATAATCCAAATGTTTTCTCTTAGTCTGTAGAATTCTGAGAATCATCAACGAATTGGGCCTGTTTCTCTAGTGCTCCATATGGTTAACAAATGGCCAGTCAAAACATCTGTTGTACTCCCCCAAATTGGCAGTTCTTAGTCTCTATACATGAATTAATGTTGAGAACAGCCGGTAGTTTTGGCACTGTTTGGAGAATTTCAGGATTGAAGGGGCCCAATAAGAGAACACAGCCTCTATCTAGTATTTAGAACATTGAGGCTAGCCTATCCCTTTAGTCCATACTTCCCAGAACTGTAGTACATCTTTCACCTGAGTGTGGGCATGTTTTAGAAAGCTCAGGGTTGTGATTTTTCTAATCTATGTCATCTGATTATTTTCTCTTACTTTGCATGACATCAGCTGTACCGCCGACTCTCAGAAGTTCTGGGGTTGAATGATGAGACGATGGTGCTGAGTGTCTTCATAGGAAAAGTGTAAGTGTTGTGGCTCACAGTCAGCAATAGGCCCTGCAGTCCTGTTGCAACTGTGCAGTGACCCAGGCACTGTGCTGCCACTGCCTTGCTATTCCAGCCTTGATCGTTTGCGTCAGAGAATTGTGCATTTGAGTGTGTGACACGCTGTGCTTAGAGATATGGCCCGGCCCCAGAGCATTCCAGGCTTGTGTAGAATTTTACCAAATCTGCTCTTTAGCCTCTGGAATCCCAGTTGAAATGCTGCCAGGCATTCACAAAATGGAGCTCCTCCCTGGTGATTGGTAATTGTCCTCTCACTCTCGGTCACTCAGATGTCCAGAATGCCCAGAGTAGGCATTTGTTTTCTGGTGCTGATTTCCAGTAGGAATGCCTGCCCCTCCCCTATGGGGAGAGCCTCACTCTCACATGGGCTTACTCTTCTCAGGAAGCATCATACCCTCCAGGAGTCTTGATCTCTAAAATATGCTCCTGCTGTTTGAACGCTTTCAAAGTTGGTGCTTCTAATTGGCCCTTTTCCTGTTTTTGTTTTTGTTGTTTTTAAGTTATGTCCCTTAGTTACATTTTCCCCTTTTTAGGAGCTCAATTTATCAAAGCACACACTAGGACTCAAATACTAATAACCCAGGGCTGTGTGCAAAGTACCATTTTGCTTCCTTGCAACTGTCCCAGCCTAAACACTGATCTCCATGAGCTGGTTAATAATTTAAGATGGAAAAAGCAAAGGGGGTCTAAAGGACTCTACCAGCCAAGGATCCAGAAGCAAGGGCTACTAGAGTTCTGCAGCTGACAGTGGATGGTGCAGGTGCAGAGTTGCATACGTCTGCATGTTATCACTGCCGCAGAAATCTCTTACCCTTGCTGCAGAAATCAGCCCTGGAGTGCCCCAGAATTCCAAGGGCCTGGGTATGGGCCAGTGTAGCTTTGGAACCAAGTAGTGAAGATTATCTGAAGGATAATTTTTCTAGTCAACCAAATGTAAGTACAGAGATTTTATACCCTTTTTTTTTTCCTGTGGTCGTGATGTCTGTGAATTGGTGATACAGATGTGTGATGACTTTTGATTGATGCATTTCTTCTTATGTCCTTCAAGGAAATCAGGTGCATCAAAAATTTCTCTTCTTTTTTTCTTGTTTTTTCCTCCAGCATCACCAACTTGAAGTACTGGGGGCGTTGTGAACCAATCACCTCCAAGACGCTGCAGCTTCTCAATGACCTCTCCATTGGATATCCTTTAAGCTAGACTTTGAGGAAGTTCAAGTCACTTTTTTTTTCTGCTGCTGCTTTAACTTGGGTGTAGCTTGGACTCAAGTGTCTTCTTCCATTTTCCTAGGAGCCAAAGGCAATATACACAGAAAATCTAGAATAATTCCAAGTCCCTAAAAGTGAGGCACCACACAATATAATAATTGACTATAAATGTATCCCTGACTGGTCCTAAGATTGATAAATACCAGGAGACCTAGGACCTGGCTCACTTTTCCACAGTGGTGGCTTCAGCCCTTGATCTGAATGACATCTACTGTGAAGTTTGGATTGCTCCACAGTTAGGAGCCAGTTAAGGGCAAAAAACACTGTACATTTCTTCAATAACTTTCTCATGCCTTCAAAACTTTTCATAGCTAGTCCCTTTCTTAATAAGAGAGGAGTCTAATCACAGTGCACAGTGGGTACTCATGCAGAGCTTTAAGTCATAAAGTCCCTCTTGAAATCTGGGATAGTCTGACTCTAAAGAGAAATTGCTTGCTGTGGTATTGATTTTCTTAAAAGTAGCAGTTTGGTTTGAGTGTTCTCTTATTCATTAAATGCTAACAAGCACTTTGTACTCTTTGGCAGTATTGCACTCATTTGGTTTAGAAGATAGACTTTCTAGGAAAGTGTACTAACTCTAAACATTTAGTCTTAGTTTGTGCCACACTTTCCTTGACTGTGTCCTTTGTCTTTACATACAGCAGTGTAAGGAAGCTAGTGAAGCTTAGCGCGGTACAGTTTATGCTGAACAATCACACGGTGAGTGCCCTCAGTCCTGCTCCCTGTCCTTCTCCAGCCACCCACATAGACTTCTCAGCACTGCAAAGCAAGTGCTTCAGTTGAGGCCCTGGGTCCTGCATCTCTGCCAGATTACACTCCCACCATCAGCCGCGCAGGATGCCTGAGCTGTAGTAAAGTCACCTGCTGCTGTATATACTTGGGATAAACCAGTACAGCCAATTTAATTTTAAAATAATTAAAGACCAATGTATCCTTAAAAAGTGACCATTGGGCGCTAGTGTGCAAGGACTCAGTAATTCTGATATTACTGGCTTCCATTCTGTCTCTAACCCATGTTTTTACCTTTTTAACTTGTTTTCTTTTTTTTTAATAGAGCGAGCACTTTTCATTTTTGGGTATTAACAATCAGTCCAACCTGACAGACATGCGGTGTCGGACTACCTTCTACACAGCACTTGGGCGTCTCCTCATGGTGGATTTAGGTACTGCAACAAACTCTAGTGGCTCAAGAAGTATCTGGCCCTGTACTAAATTTTTTTCTGAGGACAGAGTAGTAGATGTAGGAGAACTCCCTCTCTGTTATTTCAACAGTTTAAAAAAAAAACAACAAAACAACAACAACAAAAAAAAACACATCATGCTGTCATGCTCCCTGTACTGGAAAAGTGTGATAATATGCAGCCAAGTTTTTATCTTGATATGCCATGGCTTTAAAATTCTCCTCAAGCTGGACACAGCTTGCACCTGTTATTCCACTATTTGGAAGACTGAGACAGGAAGTCTGGGTTTGAGACCAACCAGAGCAATATAATGAGATACTTGTCTAAAATTACTTTTTTGAAGCATATAAAATTCTCCCTTTGATAACCACATCTGTAAAATAGGAGAATTATTGAGATTGGTAGGTGCATCTTGTTGGCCAGAACCACCTCCACCCCACAGTAATAAATGAACCCACCTACTCGGTCATCAGAGGCTTAGTTATGTGGGTCTCCAGTGCATAGGAGCCATGGAAGTTTAGTCTCCCGAGTAGCACTGGTGGTCCAACTAATCACTGATGGTGATGCTCAGTGGCATTTGTCATTGTGGGCTTTAAGCTACTTTAATCCTACTAAAATGACCGGAGACCTAGGTTTATGAAGCACTGCTAAGGAAAGTGCATGTAAATAAAGCCTCCGGAAGCATCTAACCTGTTCTAACACAGCAGCCTCGGGCTGCTATGTTCAGTGTGTAGTATCTTGTACAAATGCATGTTTCCACTAACATTTAACTTTTTATTTACTACTAACACCCGTTGGGATAGTTAAGGGAGCCTTTGGATTGTGCTGGGACCTTCTCTTCCACACCATTTTATTCCTCAAGCATTCACAGCTTGGACTTGTTGACATCAGAGTCACACCTAGGGTTATTTCCCTTGTAGGAGAGGATGAAGATCAGTATGAGCAATTCATGCTTCCACTCACAGCAGCATTTGAGGCTGTGGCCCAGATGTTCAGCACTAACAGCTTCAATGAACAAGAGGCAAAGGTGAGTCCTCCACCTATGAACCAGTTGGCTTCTGGGCAAAAGCAGAGCCTGGTAAAGCTGGGATTGGGTAGCTGCCAAAAGGGCACAGCTTATCTACAAACTATCCCCTGGTTGGCATATGAATCTCTTGTGTTCTTGAAACTTAAATTGAAGATCTAGTAGTCATAAAGTCTTTTCATATTAAAGTATATTCTTAAAGCAGTGATTAGGGATTGTTGTGTATATTTTTAGGTATATCAGCATGAGGTCATGGTTTTCTTACCTTTTGGATCACTGCTATATCTTGTATTATGTCCCATTTTAATTTTTAATGGTATTTATTAGTAATTTCACTTTTTCTAGAACAATTCTGTAGGTGATTTGTCTTTGCAGAAAAAGACTTACCTGTGTTTTCTACTCTTTGTTTTTTTTACTTTTCTTGGAGTAAATTCAGTTCTTTTTAGCTCTTTCTTATTGTAAAGCTGTAAAACTATAAGTATTTCTAGGCATATTCCAAAAGTTTTTCTTTGTTTGAATGTTTTTTAGTTTGACAACCGACTATATAATCTTAATTATTTTACCTGTTATAGTTTAGGTGTTTCTCCATTATCATTCACAAAACTGATTTTCCTTCTTTTTTTTCCTTTTTATTTCTTTTTTTGGGGGGGTGGGTATTCTCTCTATACTAGCTCTAACTGTCCTGGACCTTACTCTGTAGACCAGGCTAGCCTCAAACGTACAGAGATTCTCCTGCCTCTACCTTTGAGTGCTGGGATTAAAGGTGTACACCACCACTGCCCAGCCAGATTTTCTTTTTTAATTGGAAAAAAAATGTTTTCACACCATATATTTTGTTCACAGTGTACTCTCCCAGAAGAAGGATCTTCTTCCATACCCTTCCCACCTCCCCCACACCCACCCAAAACAGATTTTCAAAATCCCGGAATTTTGATTTGACATTTTTACTATCATTGTGTTCTTTGTACTTCCTTATTTCTGTAAGGAAATCTTTTGAGGGGCCTAGGAATTGTGGTTTTGTGGTAAGACGTTTACCTAGGGTGCTAGAAGCCCTGGGCTAAAACCCCAGCACCACAACAGAACAAACAAACACAGTAAGAATAGTCTTTGAATTTCCTTAATTGATGTGTAGAATTTCAAGTCAGTTTTTTAGTTTGATTTCTGGCTCTAAAGTTGTCATTTGATTGTTAGCTCTCCTGTTATTAGTTCATACATGCTTACTCTCCTGGCCTATAGATACCCATACCAAACTGGGAATACCTGAGGATGTTAATGTTGGTCATAGTGCTTTCTACAATATTCCTAAGAGCACCCAGGCTGAGCAGAGACACCAAATAGCAAAAGGGTGTTGATGGGGGATAAAGGTGAGGTTTTACTTGACAGTTCATCTTGTAAAACCCTCCAGGAACCAGCAAGGTGGGTAAGGACATTTGCTGCCAAGGCCGACAAACCTGAGTTCTGTCTCCATTGCCCACACAGTGAAGGGAGAGGACCAACTTCTTCAAGTTGTTTTCTGACATGCAGTGTGACATGGATGTGAACACACATCTGCATACATACACAATGAATGAATGCTGTTTGAGAACCTTTTTAGTTTCGAAAGATGGAAATCTAAGAGACTTTACAGCAAGGCAGTCAGAGAACAGTATCATTCTGTATAACTTCCTCAACTTTGTACTTGTGTTTGGGCATCTGAGCCATTCTAAGGGGAGTACACTATTACAGAACATACCAGTGATTTAAGCTACAGTATCAGCCACCAAGAACTTAGTTAAGAATATCAGTGAGTGGGGGCTGGAGAGAGGGCTCAGTGGTTAAGAGCACTGTCTGCTCTTCCAGAGGTCCTGAGTTCAATTCCCAGCAACCACATGGTGGCTCCAAACCATCTGTAAAAAGATTTCCGGCGCCCTCCTCTGGCGTGTGGAGGCAGAAAGTTGTATACATAATAAATAAATCTTTAAAAAAAAAAAAAAAAAGAATATCAGTGAGTACTAGCTCTGTCCTGTAATCTTAGTTCCATTCAAAGCAAGTAAAATTAGTAAAGAGGCCAGGCTGTCCATAAACTGCAGCGGTCACCCATTATTTCTGTCATGATCCTTGTAACAAGTCTTTAATATTGATGTGTCTTAGGCTAGAAAGTTGAGCTCAATGGTATCAACTCAGAATTGTTTACTTAAAGGAGACTGTTCAGAATATAGTACAGCAACTTTTGCTAAACAAGAAAACGTTCTCAAATTCCCAGGGATTTCAATAATATAATAAATTTTTAAAGCAGTTGTTCTGTTAATCAGGATGCCCAAGTAGAAATTCTATTGAGAAAAAGAATGCTGGATTTATAGTGTAGGGGTGATTGCACATGCCACAGAGTGTATGTGGAGGTAGGGGACAGCTTTGTGGAGTCAGCTCCCTTCTACCTGTACATGGTCCAGGGATCAAATTCAGTTCACCAACTTGCACAGAGAGTGCTTTTACCCCCTGAGCCATCTTAACCAGCACCCGATACAGGATCTTGAGTAAACGACACGCCCTACTCTGAGAAGCAGCATGATGATGGGAAAGCTACTAGACGTCATCCATAAATGGAGAGTACGACACTTTACAGCTCCACACATTCAGCCTTATTTCTAGGTACTCAGGATCCAGGGAAGGCACTATGCATACTCCCTTTCTTTTCCCCTTGGTAGAATGCATAATTGAATTCCTTTAAGATAAAGAACTAAGAGAGCCGGGCAGTGGTGGCGCAGGCCTTTAATCCCAGCAC
>NC_022019.1:16585080-16601022 GCF_000317375.1 Microtus ochrogaster | reverse complement strand
TGTGTGTGTGTGTGTGTGTGTGTGTGTGTGTGTGTGTGTGTGTGTGTGTAAGATAGATATATAGATATCTTGAGAATGGGATGGGACCCAAGTCTAAATACAAAAATCACTTGTGTTTCTCATATACCTGTGCACTTGGCCTGAAGGTACTTCTATGTTTTTAACTATTGTTTATGGGACGTTTCTTACTGTTCTGCAGTAGGGCACTTAGGGCTCAGAGCTCTGACCTGTCTCCCCCGTCCCTTAAGTCCATATGAACAGTTTCATCATGTAGCATTCTCCACTTACTGGGCATGCTGAAAGTTATTTTGTATTTTGGAGGATTTTAGATTTCGGATTTTGTTACAAGAAAACGTGAGCCTGTGTATCAGGTTTCCAGAACTAATTTTCCAGGTGAAAAGATTCCATTCTAGCATGAAGAAATGGATTTGTGGGGGAGGGTTGCTATAAAAGGAAAAATTTGATTGTAATTGTGTGCAATTCCTGTCAGAGGGTTATAGTTGGGGTGTTTCTTCTTTTTCTACATCCTGCTACAGAGAACTCTTGTTGGCCTGGTGAGAGACCTGAGAGGAATAGCTTTTGCCTTTAATGCCAAGACCAGCTTCATGATGCTCTTCGAATGGATGTATCCTAACTCATACTAGAAACATCTGCCCAAACAATAACTGAAGGGAAGCTATGTGTTAGGAGTGGGAAGGGGAAGTGGGAAGAAGTTTGGTAAGACAAGAGAATGATTTTCCAAAAGGTCTGCTTTTTTTGTTTGTTTTATTGTTTCTTTTTCAAGATGGTACTTCTCTGTGTAACAGCCCTAGCTGTCCTGGAACTAGCTCTTGTAGAGCCTCAAACTCCCAGAGATCTGCCTGCCTCTGCCTCTGCCTCCCAAGTGCTGGGATTAAAGACTTGTGCCACCTGGCTGTGGTCTGCTGTTTTCTGTGAGCCATACTACAGTGGGCTTAGGTCACATGCTGCCCTCTGATCAGTACATAAATGAGACTGTCTCCCAGTAATGGAACCAAGTACCAATGCCACGCATTGTGGTGCATGCCTTTAATACCAGCCCTGAGGGAGGAGACAGAGACAGGAGAATCCTTGAGTTCGAGGCCAGGCTAGTCTACAGAGCAAGTTTCAGGGCAGCAAGGACTACACAAAAGAAACCCTGTCTCAAGAAGTGGGGAAGAGAGAAAAGAAAAAAGAGAAAACCAGACATGGTCTCCCATACCTGTAATTTCAGCACTTGAGAGCTAGACAGGAAATCACGACTTTGAGGCCAGCCTGGGCTATGTCGCAAGTTCTTCTAATGAAAGAAAAGACGGGCAGGAGGGAGACATAAAAACTTGTAGAGCTAGGAAGGAAGTTTGATCTTGAAACAGTCACCAAAATCTGAGGACCTGTTTTTCCAGTAGTTTCACTAATATAAAAGAAATAGCTAATCTCCTGTCATGTATGTGGTAAAGTATAAGTAAATACAAAATACAAGGCCTGGAGAAATGGCTCAGTGATTGAGAATACCAGAGGACCCCAGTTCAATTCCCAGTACCAGTGTGGCAGCTTACATACAGTCAAAATGCACATAATATAAAAATATTTAAAAAATAGAAAATATGCTGTGTTCTTCAGAAGAAAGTCACTGAGAATTGAAATGTATCCCTCAATGCCTAGTGTGTGTAGGTGTGTGTGTGTGTGTGTGTGTGTGTGTGTGTGTGTGTGTGTGTGTGTGTGTGTACATAGAAAAACTCCCCAGGTTAGCAAACAAGACAGGAAAGTAAAGAGCTATAATACAAGTTTGTGTTTGAGCGCTGAAAAGTAATTTAAGCTCTGTGTCTTCTGGATTCAGAATTTCTTCCTTAGCATTTCCTTTGTAGCTATCCCTCCTACATGCCAATTCTCCAGCGGGCGATTGAGCTCTGGTACCATGATCCAGCCTGCACCACACCTGTGCTCAAGCTGATGGCTGAGTTAGTTCATAACAGGTAAGCAGTATGGTAACTGCTCGACTGCTTGAGAACCCCTAAGATGATTGATTCACTTTCTTGTGCCCAGGGCAGATTGTAGAGCACTGCTATCAAATTTGAAAGCTTCTAAAAATGTGTGTATTCTTGTTTGAAAGAAGGATACTGCCAGCCACACCAAGCTATTGCTGTCTACAGGAAATAAATCACCAGATGAGCTCGGGACGTGTTTGTTTGTTTGTTTGTTCGGGGGTTGTTTTGACACAGGGTCTCAGTAGCCCAGGTTGACCTTAAACAATATATAACTGAGGATGACCTGAAACTGCTGATCTTCCTGCCTCTCCTGGGTGCTAGGGAGGCAGAAATGTGCCAACATAACTGATTTTTTTTTTTTGAACTATCAACAATAGGGAACTTTATTGCAATCACATGAAGGGATACATTTGATTTAAAAAGTTATTAGCCTTAGAGTTGGTACATCAGACTCATTTCTTTCTTGCCAATATTCTCTTCTCAGTGTATTGCTAAGAGTCCTCACAACTGGAAGATGGCTGGAGGTGGTTTTGTTGTTACATGTGCATGCATATCAGAATCAGCAAATACATTTGTTAGAGCTGCATCACATGGATGCCAAGAAATCCAAGGAAGATACAATCAATGTGGTCATTGTAGGAAAATCGATTTTCATCTCTAAAGGCCATGACTGTAACCTGTCATTTATGTGGTCTCTCTAGTGAGAACATAACTGATTTTTGCAATGCTGGGGCTTAAACCAAGACTCCCTGCATGCTAAGAAACACTCTTACTAGCCAAGGTAGATCCCCAACCCAGGGTTTCTATCCCCTTTTTTTTTTTTTTTTTTTTTTTTTTTTTTTTTTTTTTTTTTTCCTCCTGCGTCACCAGGCTAGACCTTTCTGATAAGAACTGGGCTTGGCAACCCAGGTTTGTTTTGTTTTTCTCTCCCTGCCCGAACATACACGAGTTGACATTTGGTGATGGTACTCTGTCCGTCATATTTTAGAATAGTGATATATAAAAAGGATATACTTTGTTTTATTTTTTCACTTTTTCAAATCAGAGTTTCTCTGTGTAACAGCTTTGGCTGTCCTAGAACTCACTCTGTAGACAGGGCTGACCTCAAAATCACAGAAATCTTGCTTGCCTCTTCCTCCCGAATGCTGGAATTAAAAAGGCGTGTACCACCACCACCAGGCTGAAAGATAAACTGTTTTGAGTATCTTTTTTTTTTTTTTTAGAATTTATTTTATTTTTAATTCTATGTATGGGTGTGTACACGAGTGCATGTGCTTGCAGAGGTCAGAGGCATTGGCTCCCTCCAATACTGGAATGTAATTACATTCCATCTGGAATCAGATGAGCCACCCGACACTGGCAGCCAAACTCAGGTACTCTACAAGAACAGTATATGCTCCTTAACTGCTGAGCTATCTCTTCAGCTTCTAATTTTTTTCTTTAAACCTTTTAATGGTGGCAAGTGACTCACACTTATCCTAACACTCAGGAAGCTAAGCAAGGAGGATGGTCATATGTTTCAGGCTAACCTAGCCTACAAAGTGAGATCCTGTCTCAAAACAACAGAAAGGGCTTGGGACCTGGCTTAACAGGTAAAGTGTTTGCTGTGCAAACAGGAGGACCTGTGTTTGTATTCCCATAAGCCATATAAAAGTTAATTGTGGTTATATATCCATAATCCATACACTGAAAGGACAGAGATAGGCAAATTCTTATGATGTGCCAGTCAGCCAGTCTAGGCACAACATTAAGCTCTGAAGTTCAGTAAAATACTTTGTCTCTAAATTTAATGGAGGAACCAGGCATGGTAGCACATACCTTTCTTTAGTCACAGCACTCAAGGAGCAAGGCTAGCCAAAGCTACATAGTGAAACCCTCTCTCAGGGAGGGGGAAACGAGGTAGAGAACAGTGTAAACAAGATCCCTGTCTGAGCCTTTGGCCTCCAAACACATAGGCAAAGCACACATGTACGCAACACAAATAGTTGCTTATTAGCCTAACTGCAGCTATAGCAAGATAAGAAAAAATTTCAATACACCAAATTTTAGATTTGTCTTACATTTTAGAGTAAAAAGAAAAAATATAACTAGTGCCTTAGCTTTGTGTCTGAGTGTATTCATCAATTTCTCCTAAGATTTTTTTTAAAAGTACTATAGTGAGGAAGTATGAAATACTCAGAAGGGACATAACCTTCTATGAAACCTACATTCAAGAGTTAATTATTTATAAAATACGTATCTGAGAATGACCGGTCTTTGTCAAGGAACTTCTTAGCTGTTATGAACAGAATCTCTGCCCTCAACTCATGTAGCATGTAGTAAGAAAGACACTAAAAATGAGTTCATGCTGGACAGATGGGCTACTATGAATTTAAAGTCACACTGGGATATAGTGAGTACCAGATCAGCTTGGGCTGTAGCATAGACTCTCCCCCCGCCACCAAGTACAAAGTACAGAAGAGAATTTTAGCAATGATTAAATGCTGTTTTAAAAAGTAATAGAATTGAAAGGAATAGGAGGGAGGTCAAGGAAAGCCTCTCAGAGAAGCTGATGATGTTGTTGTTGATTTTTTTGAGACAGGGATTCTCTGTGTAACAGCTTTGACTGCCCTGGAACTCACTTTGTAGACTAGGCTGGCCTCAAACTCAGAAATCTGCCTGCCTCTACCTCCCTAGTGCTTGGATTACAGGTGTGCGCCATTGCCGCCCAGCTGAGAAGCTGACGTTTAAAATGGGATCTGAATGATAAGATTCTGATAGAATTCCAGTGAAAGCTGTTGTAAATAGTTAATACTGCTGCAGATACCCTAAGGTAGGCCAAGCTTGCTGTAATTTGAGGCAGAGCTTGTGGCTGGATCCTAGTGAGTAAGCAGAGGACTTAAAGGAAGTCAAGTTTGTGGGCAGAGGTGCCTTTGCCTAGAACCGTGGCACAGTAGTAGTGAAGAACGGACACTTATCCTCACTGCACTAGGAAGTTACTAAACATTTTATGCAACTTTGTCAGTGATTTTCGTTACATCATGTAAGGGTGCCATAGCTACCTGCCATGTGAAGAGTAGACTGTAGAGAGGCAGGAGGGGGAACGGAGAGCATGTAGGAAATGAGTGGATTCAGAACTTCTTTTAGAAGTAGGTCTTGATTGTGATTAAACAGGCAGGAGTGTCAAGAAGAACCTCTAGGCCTTGAGTAGTCAGGTGCCTTTCTCTCCAAGAGAGCAGCTAAAAGAAATTCTGGCCTCATGAACAGTCAAGGACCACAACTAAGATTATTAAAATGTAGTCTTCGGGCTGGAGAAATGGTAGCATTGCCTCCTCTTCCAAAGGTCCTGAGTTCAGTTCCCAGAAACCAAATGGTGGCTCACAACCATCTGTTGTCCTTTTCTGGCCTGAAGGCATGCACGCAGACAGAATATTGTATACATAATAAATAAATAAATGTTAAAAAGATGTAGTCTTCCTTGCCTAATATTTGAGTGTTAGAGCGCTTCAAGTCCCTTCGTGTTCTTAGAAAGTAGTAACAATGCTTGCACCCCACCTTCTCTTGCCACCAAAACTGTGGGTAAATGCAAACCCACAGAAGGATTGTGAGTTTGTACCAACAAATGACTGATAAAAGCTATACCTTACATAAAATTGAGAATTTAAAAGGGTTAATTTTATCTACCATCCTGTTGTTTGGTTGTATTTTAATGTTTTCATTGTTTGAGGAGCAGAACCTGAACCTAAAATCATGGGCTTTAAGAAATAAGTACCGTTGGCCTGGCCATGGTGGCACATGCCTTTAATCCCAGAGGCAGGTGAATCCCTATGAGTTCGAGGCCAGCCTGGTCTACAAGAGCTAGTTCCAGGACAGCTAGGACTGTTACACAGGGAAACCCTGTCTCAAAAAACAAAAAGAAAAGAAAAGGAATAGGTACCGTCACTGAATAAAAAGTTTGGCTCTCCCCTCAGTGGAGGAAGCAGTTTGTAGCAGTAGTGCTGAGTCACCTGTGGAGCACCGGTGAGAACCTGATCTGCCAAGAAAAAACTTTGATGTTTTGTCCTTCTGTATTTCCTGCTCAGATCTCAGCGACTCCAGTTTGATGTCTCATCTCCCAATGGCATCTTACTTTTCCGAGAAACCAGCAAGATGATAACAATGTATGGTGAGTGCTTTAGAGAGGCGTGTCCCTGACGTGAGTCCAACTGTTTGTGCTCTCAGGTTAGACTAACAGTGGCCAGGAGAGCATTCCCATGGGGTGTTGTGTTTCTTATACGAAAGTATTAGACTGCCAAATGTCACCAAAGGCCTGCTGAAATGTATTTTGTCTGTGCCTTTAGAATGGGAGGGTTGGCATGACTTAAAATCTGTGAACACCAGGTGTGGTAACAAATGCCTTTAAGTACTCAGAAGGCAGAGGCAGGCACATCTCTGTGAGTTCAAGTTCAGCCAGAACTACATAGTAGGACCCTGACTACAGTAAAAGTACTATGAACATGGGTGTATAAATATTCCCTGTTTTCTCAGGCAATCGTATCCTGACACTAGGAGAGGTGCCAAAGGATCAAGTCTATGCTTTGAAGCTCAAGGGTATCTCCATCTGCTTCTCCATGTTGAAAGCTGCTCTCAGTGGAAGTTATGTCAATTTTGGGGTCTTCCGTCTCTATGGAGATGATGCATTGGAAAACGCCCTACAGACTTTCATCAAACTGCTCCTCTCTATTCCTCACAGTGACCTCCTGGTAAGCCCCTGAGCAGCATCATGCTCAGATCATGTTAGTTTTGTGTGCCTGTGACCATGACTGAATGTTTTTCCTAAGAAACCACAACCTCATGCCTTTAATCCCAACAATCAGGAGGAAGAGGAAGGCAGATCTCTGAGTTCAAGAACAGCCTGGTCAACAGCAAGTTCCAGGTCAATCAGGGCTATATAGAAAGATCATGTCTCAAACAAACAGGGAACTGCAACCTCATTCCTTTCTGCTATAACTGTCTTTTGGTTTTCCCAACTGAAGGAACTATTTTGTTAAAGACCCTCTTCCTTTGTGCTAAAGTACAAAATGATTCAGCTGATTCTCTTCTCTTTTGCCCAGGATTACCCCAAACTCAGCCAGTCTTACTATTCACTACTGGAAGTCCTGACCCAGGACCATATGAACTTTATTGCAAGCCTGGAACCTCATGTCATTATGTACATCCTCTCTTCTATTTCTGAAGGACTTACTGCACTTGGTAAGGACCTAGGATGTCTGGTGTATGCCATTTATCAGTGTCTAAAACCATTGTTGATGTAAAATGTTGGACCTTGACAACGCAATATGATCCTCATGGTGTAGTCTCATCAAGCAAGTGCTTACTGATCCTGGCACAAGAGCCACTTTGAGACAGTGACAGAACATACTCCTTTTCCTTCCAGAGTTTTTTATCTGGTGGATAAGACAGATACCTGATATTCACCATAATTACTCCTTACGTAGTGTGACAGGGGTGAGTATGGAAGAATAAATAAGCTCCTGGTCATGAGAAGATGAGGTCAGGGAAAGCCTGGCATCAAAGTGTATGTGTAAAAGCTGGATAGGAGGTCCATGACAGTTGCAGGAACAGCAAGCACTAGCATTTATAGGCAAGAGAAAACCAGGAGCTCCAGCTGGCTTGTGCAGAAGGGTTATAGAGGAATAAGATCACACTGAAAATGAGCAGAAACAATGTACACGTGAGACAAGGTTCCCTTGGGCGCATTAGGGGATTGGTACTCTCTTTTGAGCATAGTAGAAGCTATGGAAGTGGAACTATGCTCAGATAGTTCCCCAAATTCCCTTCTAATCCAACCATTTTGGTATTAGGCTGAGCAGTCATGATAAAAAGGACTTTTAAATTATATATTGTGAGACCAGGTGGTGGTGGTGGTGCACGCCTTTAATAAAATTGAGAATTTAAAAGGGTTAATTTTATCTACCATCCTGTTGTTTGGTTGTATTTTAATGTTCTCATTGTTTGAGGAGCAGAACCTGAACCTAAAATTGTGGGCTTTAAGAAATAAGTACTATTGGGTTGGAGAGATGGCTCAGAGGTTAAGAGCACTGACTGCTCTTCCACAGGTCCTGAGTTCAATTCCCAGCAACCACATGGTGGCTCACAACCATCTGTAATGAGATCTGGTGCCCTCTTCTGGGGTGCAGGTTCACATGCAGGCAGAACACCGTATACTTATAATAAATAAATAAATCTTTTAAAAAAAAAAAAGAAAGAAAGAAAGAAGTACTATTGACTGGGCCATGGCGGCACACGCCTTTAATCCCAGCACTAGGGAGGCAGAGGCAGGTGGATCTTTGTGAGTTCAACGCCAGTCAGGTCTACAAGAGCTAGTTCAAGGACAGCTAGAACTAATACACAGAGAAACCCTCTCTCAAAAAAAAAAATGTATTGTGAGCTATCCACACCTCACTGCCACTTCCATGATACATTCATACTTCTTTCCAGGTCAGAATCATATCTAGGACAGTCCATCCCCAAGGTATCAGACCTTGCCTTGAGAGGCTGCCTACACACTGCCGGGTTTCTCAGATAAACTGTGACCCTCCCCAAGATGCTTTAGAGATAAAAGCCAGTACATAGCCAATTTTAACCAAGGTCAATATTGACAGACCATATAAAATTGGATTTAATGATGCCCTCCACCACCAGTAACTCGGGCTCATACTTCAGGCCCCTGGGTTCTACAGCTCTTTCTGTTTCTAGCAATATGGTTTTAAATGAGTCTCGTTATCTCTCTAAGCTGGTGTGTCTGTTGTCAGAAGCCACACTTACATACCTCTTAGAGTTCTCAAGAACATATATTAAATAAAGTACTTGTAAATTAGTGATGGCCCATGCCCTTAATCCCATTAGTCAGAGGCAGTGGCACGTGGATCCCCTGAGTTTGAGGCTAACCTAGTCTTCAGAGCTAGTTCCAAGACAGCCAGGACTACACAGAGAAACCCTGTTGTAGGGGAAACATTTAACAAAGTGTTTGGCATAAATATAGCACTCGTTGAATAGGAATTTAAGTGAAATAAAATATATTAAGCCAATAATTTAATATTTCTATTATGGATTACACTCCATTGCAAAGTTAAACTGGGCCTTTTGTATACAGAGACCTTGGCTGAGGTCCCAGTCTGAGTACTCTTATGGGAGTGCAGCCAATATTAATCTATTTGCTCAAGTCATCACCAGCTCAATATTCCTGCCCTCCTACATCTTTCTTCCAGACACCATGGTATGCACAGGTTGCTGTTCCTGCCTGGACCATATTGTGACATACCTCTTCAAACAGCTGTCACGAAGCACCAAGAAAAGGGCAACACCCCTGAACCGGGAGAGTGACTGCTTTCTGCATATCATGCAGCAGCATCCAGCTATGATCCAGCAGGCAAGGAACCAGAGGGTTAATTGGCAGTGGTGGTATGTCGCACAGTGGATGAACTTCTACAAGAGAACATCTCACTATGTTCATGTTCTTAAAATGGCAGTGGATTTTGAATTTTCTTGATCTGGAAAACATCTGAAATGATCTGAGTGTCACCCACCCCACTCTTTGATTCTATCTCATGAGCACTCACTTCCATGGACATTACTCTTCTCCCTCACTGCTGAGAAATGGAGCTTGAGTTAGCCACACCTAGCCTTCTTAGAGCATGTGGTCCTTTTTGCAAAGTAGGAACAAGAATACAAGACAAAGCCAGGCGGTGGTGACACATAGCTTTAATCCCAACACTTAGAAACAGAGGCAGTTGGATCTCTATAAGTTCATGGCCAGCCTGGTCTACAGAGCAAGTTCTAAGACAGCCAAAGCTACACAGAGAAATCGCCTCCCACCCCAAAAAAATTGCAAGACAGGGCTAAGATGCACAAGGCCTGGGGTTCAGTTCCCAGCACTGCCAAAGAATACAGAGCAAAAGAGTTAGCAAACAGAGAAACAGTCTGTGTATCTGTTTCTGTTTTATAAGTTTTTAAAGTAACTTGCAAAAAATACAATGCCAAACTGGGCAGCAGTGGCCCACACCTTTAATCTCAACCCTTGGGAGACAAGGCCAAGCAGGTCTCTCAACCTGGTCTGCAAAGCAAGTTCCAGAACAGCCAGGACTGTTATACAGAGAAACCCTGTCTTGAAAAACAAGAGGAAAAATAATAAAATAATAATAATAATAATAATAATGCCAAATAGGTAATAAAGTAGCATCAGGTCAGTAATATGACATGTTTAAGCTGATAATGTCTAAGCCAGTTTCACTATTAATTTATTACTCTCTAAAAGTAGCAGTAAAATTATTCACAATTTAATCACATTCTTAAAGTGTCATGAAATTGTGTTCTCTAAGACCAGTAGTTGAAAAATAATACACAGGGAGCTTCTGCTTGTTTAAATTCTCCCCATCTTATTCCCCACAAGTCAGAGTAAACAGGGAAAGACTTTACATATAAATAAAATTTTACCATAAAAATTTTCCTTGAAACAAATGGCCAAAATAAAGATTCACAAATACTTTTCTAGTTTACCCTGCATAGAAAAGGCCCATTTGGAGCCTGTCCTCCTACCTCAAGTAGCTAGATGCACACTGACTAGATCTCTGCCCTCTTGCTGCTAGATGCTGTCCACGGTGCTGAACATCATCATCTTTGAAGACTGTAGGAATCAGTGGTCTATGTCTAGACCCCTACTTGGCTTGATACTGCTTAATGAAAAGGTAGGCAAGGACCAGCAAAAGGCTCAGGAGATACAGTACTTACACCAGCCCTGACAGCCTAAGTTCGGTCTTTTTAATGAAATCTCTTCCTTATTTTATGTGTGTGGGTATTTTGTCTGCATGTATGTTTATGTGCCACTTTTGTGCCTGGTACTCTTGGAAGCTAAAAGAGGGTATCGGATCCCATGGACCTGGTTGTAAACTGCCATATGGGTGCTGGGAACCAAACCAAGGTCCTCCAGAAGAACAGCCAGTCCTCTTAACTATTGAACATCTCTCCAGCCACCACCCCTTCTTAAGAGAGAGCGTATGTGTGTGCTGTTAGGTGTAGTGGTGCACAATTTAAACCCAGTGCTCAGGAGGCAGAGGCAGGATAATTGGAGTTCAAGGCCAGCCTGGTCTATACAGCAAGACAACCAGATAGTGAGACCCTGATTCTAAAAGAAAGGGGGTCAGCAGAGAATGCTCAGTGAAGAGTGTGTATGCTGTTCTCCCAGCCCCCATCAGGCAGCACTCTACCATTTGTAGCTCCATCTCCAAGGAATCTGACACTTTCCTGTCATTTGAGGGCATCCAGACACATACACATACAGAATAATAATAGCAAGGTAGGAAAGCCAGCTCCTCTCCCAGCCAGAGGTTTATACAGTAATAAGTCTTCACATGACTGTCAGTTGGCAAGGGGGTATGGGCCCTTGACTAAATATGTCCTGTTCCTACTTGCCTCTTGAAGTCTGCACAGTAGATTGGTGGCCTATTCCTATAATCTCAGCATTTGGGGGTTGAAGGCAGGAGGGTCAAAAGTTTAAGGTCATTCACAGCTATGCAGTGAGTTTGAGGGCAGTCTGGGATACATAAGACCCTGTCTTTAAAAAGAAAAAATCCACAAGTGCCAGTTAATGGAAAGGAGAAGTATAATGGTATGTTATTTGTATTTTGATAAATCTTGTCTGAAAACCAGGGACAAAGCTAAAGCCACTGAAGGTCAGACAATGGTGACATACACCTTTAATCCCAGGATTTGGGAGGCAAAGTCAGATGGGTCTATGTGACCTCAAGGCCACCCTGGGCTACACAAGATCAATACAGAAACATATCCAGGTGGTGGTGCCTCACCTTTAATCCCAGTACTAGGGAGTCATACACTCTTAATCCCAGCACTAGAGGGAATATAAAGTGAGAGGAGAGGCTTGGGCTGCTTAGTCTGAGGTCATCCAGTCTCGGTAGAAGTAAGACTTCTGTAGTGGCCTAGCTGCTTTGCTTTTCTGGTTTTCAGGTTAAACCCCAATATCTGTCTCTGAGTTTTTATTATTTGTGCTACATGAAGGAGCACTTGCCTTTAAGTAGTGAGATTCGTCCTTTTAAAGGGGAAAGTTGTCCCTAGACATCAAAGGAGCTGAGACCTAAGCTCTAGATCCAGCTGAGATTTTCCTGAAAGGGGATCTGAAGCCCGATCTGTTAGCACACACTTACAACCCCAGCCCTTGGGAAGAGGAGGTAGATCCAGAAGTTCAGGGTTGTGATGAGTCAAGGGCTTGGATTTTAGAATGTAAATTGAATTGTGGTAGACATTACCTTCCTTGGAGAACATTCATCTGCCTTCTCTCATTTTCTGTTTTACTCCTTGACCCACAGTATTTTTCTGACCTAAGAAACAGCATTGTCAATAGCCAACCACCAGAGAAACAGCAGGCCATGCATCTGTGTTTTGAAAATTTGATGGAAGGCATTGAGCGGAATCTTCTGACGAAAAACAGAGACAGGTAAGTATCTGGATCTTGCCAAGAAGTGTTGTTATTTTTCAAACCATTGAAACAAGGGCAGTTCCATAAACACCTCTGTTCAGCACATGTGATCTACCTAAAACAGTGCTTGTCTAGTAGAGAGGCAAGCTGTGTGTCGAATTTCTCCATGACAAGTGTTGGTAGTAACTCAAGTAACCCAAAACGTCTAAAGTTATGTCAGTATATGATGTTGAAATTGAGATGTAAACTTTATTTTACTAAATCTTTAGAGCCATATATAGATTACACATACCTGAACTGAAATGCTAAGTTTTTGTCAAGAAACACCAAATCTGAATTACATTTTATAAACTTAACACAGATTGATAGATTCCTGTACCCTGGTAATGCAAAATATATTTCTAAGTTTTCTAAGAACTTTATTAATTTTCTAGATTATCTTCATTTTATTTAATTTTAATGAAAACATTTTGACATAAAATTTGTTAGACTAATGGGGAATCAAATTTAAATATTATTAAGTTTGATTCAGCTCACAGTCTGACTGCTCACTAGCCATCTGGTTAGCAGCTTCTACATTGGACAACATGCTCTATCTATGTTCCTGGTCTTTTAGCACTGAGCTTCCTAAGGTTAATTCCCATCTCTTGTCGAACAGTTATTGTTGCCTGTGATGCTACCATGAGCCCAATGTGGCCCTCCCAGCTCTGGTTTGACTATCTCTGGCCTGCTGTGAAGTTGCCAGGAAAAAGTAGAAGCATAAACAAGGCCACCTTTCCCTAACAGTCTTAAGACTAAAGTTAACTGATTAGACACAGTTCCTGTGTTCTGCTTCTCAGTAGCTATTTCTGTGCCTAGGAAAACTAACATTTCAGGCAAAGACCTCATTTCTGCCTCCCCCTCCCCCAACCCCATGCATTCTCTCTGCAGGTTCACCCAGAACCTGTCAGCATTCCGTCGAGAAGTCAACGATTCAATGAAGAATTCTACTTACGGAGTGAATAGCAATGACATGATGAGCTGACAACTCTCGGACTCTACCTGTACAGAGCAGCGTCCCTTTGGTCTGGTCCAGAGGTTGAACAGTTGCAAGGGAGAGGGCCTGACTGATCCCAGCTCCTTCCTCCAGAGGTGTGGGGGAAATGGCAACGGTCAACTAGCTATTTCCCCAGGAAATACGGGGGTGTGCGTGCACTCACTAAGGGGCAGGGCACTGCTGGTTCCTGGGGGTCTGGGTGGGAAGGGTGGTGGGAGGAGACAGAGACACAAGCATCTGAGACTCCAGCCCCCTCCTGGGGCCACCCAAGCAGGGAGAGCCCAGTGTCCTGCCACAACCTGCCTTGTATAAACATGTACATTTTTTCATAACATTTTGAACAAGGTTTATATTGACTCAAGTTTAAAAACAAAAAGTGTGACTGAAAAATTTTTACAGAGTCTAGTGCACCAATGCTGATGTGAGGGGTTATGTATGGCGAGTGAAGAAAATGTGTATTGTGGTGGCCTGAAGCTTTATTGGACAAGGATGTGTGAAAGTGCAGAGATATATTTAGTGACACAGTGTAGAGAGGCAAAAAAGGAAAAAACTCCAAATGTATATTTTTTCTTAATGCCCTTTTCCCATCCCCAATGATGCGTTCCTGTTGCTGTATTAACCCTTGTTATTAGGAACTCTGAGCCATGGGGGAGCACCATCCTCCCATCCATGGATGCTGCCCTGGGTCCCCCAGCCTCCTGCAGTGACACATAATTTCATAAAAATTTCTGATCTGCTTATCTCCATCCTTTCTCCCATTTTACTAACCCTCATCCTCAGACAGATGCCTCTTGCTGTTAAAAATTGGATTTATGTTTTAGGATTCTTGGTCTCTGTAAGGGAGACGATGGAGAATTGAGCCATTTGCTCTCTTGTTGAGCAATTTGCATGAGTCCACCAGAGGCCTGATGTGTGTGGCCATAACTTTGTCTTCCCCAGCCCTTGAGGCAGTGTGTGTGGATGTATGTGTGGATATTTATGTATGTACCCTGCACTCATGAATGTATGAACTGGAGGAAGTTACTACAGAGGAGGGGTTCTTAATAACAAGGTCTACCTAGCATGAAGTATTTAACATTCTCCCTTGAAAAATATACATTTTTATAAAATAAAAAACATAATAAATGTTTTGAATATTAAAAAAGAAAAGTGAACCTACAGAGGAAAATTCAATGGAGAAAGCTATGCCTTGTACTTTTCCACAACTGTTGCTGCTAGTTGTACACATCTCTAGTTCAGCTCTTACCCATGGGACATTAATCAATTAGGTTTTATTTTTCTTTTCTTCAACCCTCACAAACAAGCCTGTTGACTTTCCTTCTCCTCTGGCGACTGTGTGGTGAATCTTTTCTTGCGTGATCAGGTTGCGGATAGACTTGTAAGGGTGTTTGCTGCATACAGTGTAAGCATTGTGACCGCCAATAAACTTCAGTGGTTTCTACTGACATGGTTTCAGCAGTCAAGTGTAGTGTGTCCAGGGATGTGTCTCAATTAAACATGGAGATATTTAAAAAGCCATGCTTTCTTTTCTAAAAGCAGTGGATACAGAAGTCCCTCTGCCTTATAAAATTAACTCAGACTGTATTTGACTCAACTCTTTAAAAAGTATGACTGGTTCAGCTGACATACTTGACATATAGTGTTATATTCTCCATTCTTCCTCTTACCAGGTAATGAAATGACTACCTGCATATAAACAGTAGCTGAAGAAAGCTCCTTTTTGTTAGTTCTTCTATCTGCTTCTCTGATATAGGCTGGGGAGATGTTTCCCCTGGAATACCACAGAATGCACAGGCTAGAGGAAGCGAATAAAGAACACTAGTTTCTGGGGTTTATGGTGCTGTGCTGCACAGTGCTTTCAGTACGAGGGATCTCCACTGCCAGGAAGTGTACTTGTCAGAAAAGTACAAGACAGTCGTGTGCACAGCCCCAAATGCCAATCCTGTGCACATCCTTAGGTGTACTAGTTAGTGCCTTTCTTGCTGTTTGAGCCTTTGGGAGTCGGTACTGCCTGCTTATTCCTAAAAGGCAAAAACCTATGTTTTCATGTTTATAAGTAGAGTGTCGAGAATTTTGAGGTAACAGTTGGTCAACAAAATCCCAGTGTCCTTTCTTCTTTCCCACAAAGTAATCCCAAAGGCAAGAAACTCACTAGGGATGACAGTGTCTCTGTTGCATCACAGTGGAGTGTCTATGGCTAACATCTTCCACAGCCCCACCAAACTTTGTAAACCTTAAAGTTGTTACTCTTCAACTGACAAAGTTTCCACCCTGCTGTGGTATTGAATGTCTTTTTAACCCTAGCAATTGGGAGGCAAAGGCAGGTAGATTGAGGCAGGACGATGTCTCAAACACACAGAAAAAATGAAAACGAGGATGAATTAATTCAAGGTAGTCCATGAAGGCTACACTGCACGGCCATTCTGGGCTACATGATCATGGTCTCTCTCCATTCTGGGCTACATGATCTCTCC
>NC_022019.1:16581004-16584170 GCF_000317375.1 Microtus ochrogaster | reverse complement strand
TGCGCCACCACCACCCGGCACCATATTTACACTTTGAATTGAAGTCTTCATAAAGCCCTCAACACACAGACGCACCTAGTAACCTAATCCATCTCATCCCTGGGTTACAAAAGAGTGCAGTCTGAGTAGAAGAGAATCACTTAACACTGCTATTGAACCACAAGTTACACCAGTCACGCAGTGGGATTCAAGGTCTGGAGAACAAGCCCATAGGATTAAAAAAGAGAGTAAAAACCAGAGATGCTGGCTCATGCCTGTAATGACAGTGATTAAAAGAGGATTCCCATGAATATCAAACCAGCCTCAGCTACAAATTGAAATCCTATCCTATCTTGGAGGGACAGTGTTGGAGACATGGTCAAAAGCAGTTACTGCTCTTGCTGACAATCCGCGTTCACGCCCAGCACCTACATCAGGCAGCTCACAACTGCCTGTAACTCCAGTTCCATAGGCTCCAACTTCTTTCTGGCCCTGCACTCAAATGCACATATATACATACTTTTTGTAATTAAAAAAAATTTTTTTTCGAGACAGGGCTTTTTTTGTGTGTAACAGCCCTAACTGTTCTGAAACTTGCTTTCTAGACCATGTTGGCCTTGAACTGAAGTCTACCTGCCTCTCCCAAGAGCTGGGATTAAAGACGTGCATCACCCACACCTGGCTGTAGTTCAAATTTTTTAAATAAATGGCTAATGGACAAAGTCTTAGCTTAAGCGTGGTGGTGCACACCTGTAACCCACGCAGTAAGGGAGCTGTAGAGGAGTTAAATCCGGATTGTGAGTGCCTCTCCCCGTCCCAAAACTCCCACCAGGAAACACAACAGGTACTCCCCACAACTACTAAGGGCGAGAATATAGTCTTAGAGTCAGAAAATACGTACCTCCCTCCAGCTCTCAAGAGCAGTTAGTAGTAAATCGTCCAAAGCCCAATTCAACTGGAAGATCAAGGTAACAAGAGGGGAAGTGAAAACACTGAACACGCCAGCCATGACGTCATCTGATTAACCACCTCTTAAATCCAGTCTGGTGCACGAGTCACAAAGAATATTGAATTAGAAACTATTGACAGGCTATAAACACTGCAGCAGAACCGTTCCAATCTAGACAGGTTCAACAGCGGCCTTCGCAGCCACACCCTTCCACGTGCCTTTTTCGTCTGCAAAGCCAACTTGTCAGTAGACTATGCTCTTTGCTTATCTGCAGGCCCAGAGACCCAAAAGTCCTCCATCCCCTCCGCCCCATCCCTAAAGTGTTAGGGCCCGTTTGTTTGTTTGTTTGTTTGAGATAATCCTAATCTTGTCTTGTTCCTTATCTGTCCCAGCAAGCAAACAAAATGTGCTTCCAAGACAGGACCAAAGGATCAGGTCACATCATGATGGATAACAAGGATGTGGCTTATGGGACGCAGTTGCGTTTGCTGCAGACAGTAGGCAGAGGGTGGAAAGTAGTACGGAAGTGAGTGAAGTCCCAGCGGGGAACCCAGCTTCACCCGCTGCACCTGACACCAAGCAGAGCAGCTGGAACCAAAACCTGCAGGTGCGCGGCCCCGGAAGTGATTCCGCGCATTCCTTGCGTCAGAAGGAGACGCCGCGCCTAGGTTGCAACCGGGCTGCGCAGAATCCCCAGTTCAGATCCGGTCCTTGTTCTGCACACGCGCAGTAAGGACTTATGCGCCCAGTGGTTTCTGGCTGCTACCGAGGGGCTAACCAACGCTGGGAAGACCATTGTCTGGGCCCTGTGCTGGCAGAAATCTGAGTTCATTTGCATAGCATCCTCACTCTATCCTCAGCGGTAGTCTCAGAGTTCCTGTCCCAAAGTTGGAGTGCTGAACCTGTGGAGGAAGTAGCCGGCGCAGCGGGGGTTCTACGTAGTACTGCTCCCAGGGAAGCCCTCCCTGACCAGATCAAGAAGGCGCGAAAGAAAGGCGTGAAACACCTTCCAATGACTAGCAGAGATAATATGGCCAGAAGGATAGTGCAACCTTCTTTTGTCTCAGTGAAGAATTGGCCTGTAAGAGGTTGGGCTTTGATCCAAAGACCGGCTTCTAAACCTCCAAAGACACAGCAAAAACAGCTCTGTAACCAGTCCCTAAACCAACCAGCCTAATGGAGAGGACGTGTGAGCCCAGACGAGGGCTGTGAGAAGTAGAGGAATCTTGAGAGGCAGGTCAACACAACTTTATGACCCCCTGGATCTGAATGATTCTCCTCTGATTCCCTAGTTCCAGAATGGAGCGCAGCTGACTGGGAAAGAGGGAGCACTGGGCAAAACCAAGGCGCGGGTTGTAATGTAGCGCATACTGGGGTGAACCTGAGAGAAGACCCCACTCCTGGAGATGTCAAAACATTTCTGCAAAATGAATACCAATCACACAGAAACTCAGGAAAACTTCGTTTTACTAAGCAAAAATTCCTCAAATACAAAGACCAAAGACATTAAGGAATAAAATAAAAGAACGTTTAGGGATCTGGGGAGATGATTCAGCAGTTGGAAAGCAGTAGGTGCTCTTGTAGAGGACCCAGGTTCAATCCTCAGTACCCACATAGCGACTCACAACCGTCCAAACCTCCAGTTCCAGGGACCTTGAATAGGTCTGACCTTGAGCCAAGATGTGCACAGACTTAGAAAATATCCATCCAGATAAGTTATTTTTAATTTAAAGCTTTTAGAGTAATATGAATTTAGATACATTCTTACCAAAATGTAAATGTGTCAAAATCAACAATTTGTAAAAAGGAATAATACGACATGATTACGTGATTACATGCGGCTGAGTCTAGGATGCAAGTTTGATTTAACTTTCAAGAATAAGAGACCGGAGTGATGGCTCGGCAGTTAAGAGTTCTTACTGCTCTGCCAGAGAGCACTGGGTTCAACTCCCAGCACCCACATGGTTGCTCACAACCATCTGTAACTCCAGTTCCAGGGGATCTAACTGCCCTTCCTGGCCTCTGTGGGCACCAGGCACTCAGGTGCCCAGATCTACCATACAGACAAAACACCCATATAATTTTTTTTAATATTCTATAAAAAGCACAAATGCAATACCATATAAACTAAGGAAAAATTAGAGACCATCTCAGTAGATATAGAAGTAAAATGTGAAGAATTTTTTTTTTTTTTGGATTTTCAAGACAGGTTTCTTGGTTTAGTTCTTGCTGTCCTGG
>NC_022019.1:16578183-16580136 GCF_000317375.1 Microtus ochrogaster | reverse complement strand
ATACCTAAAAGTCAATTGTTTGCTCATGGATTTTTTCTTTCCAGGCTGTTCTACAATGGCTTTCTTTATGGTTCTTCATACCAATGTGCAGCACTTTCTTCTCGTTTGTTCCTCTCCCACATGTCGCTTCCACATCACCCAGGGAACTAAAACTGCCAGTTCCCTTCCTTTCCTACAAAAGCCAGTCTTATGACATGCTTCTTTAACCTGCCCAAGACCCTCGATTTGCCTAAGTTTGTTTTTGATCACTGATGGGGTTAATGAAGGTCATTTGTACGTACTAAAAATATTGGATTAAATTTTAAAAGATATAACATTTTTCATGGCATCCAAGAACATGAAATATATATGAATAATTTTATATCTAAAAGCTATTGAATAATGCCAAGATGGATTAGACTGTGATGTGTTCATAACCCGCTGACTCCAAAATCACTGTGATGTCGATTGTCTTCTTGGTGGGCTTTTTGGTGGTTCGTTGTTATAGAGACAGAACACAGGGCTTCATACATACTAGGCAAGCACTTTACCATGAAATTACATCCTCTAGACCTGACACTGATCTCTGTATTCAATAAAATCTGAAAGTTTTGGCTGGGAAGTGGTGGCGCACACCTTTAATCCCAGCACTCAGGAGGCAGAGGCAGGTGGATCTCTATGAGTTTGAGGCCAGCCTGGTCCAAAACTACAGAGAACCAAAAAATAAATAAATAAACGAACAAATAAAATAAAAAGATGCCGAGATGAGTGGACAAAGGCAAAGGAAAGGATGGGCTTTTTCAGAACTGGTGTTATAGGAGCTGGCTATGCATTTGGGGGAAAAGCAGGAAGTGAAACGTCAACATTGAACCTTTCCTACTACATTAATAAAAATGAACTCAAGCTGATGGAATAGCACAAGTCTGGAGTCCCAGATACTCTGGAAGCAGAGGACCAAACGTTCAAGACGTTATGGAGTTCATGACCTCTGGGGAAATCAATCTGAATTATAATTGGTTCAATCTATTAAAGCTGTTAGCAAGACAACAATCTCTGAGCCAAGGTTGGGATTGCTTCCTGAAAGGGGGAGAAGGGAGAACTCCCCCCCCCCCCAGGGCTGAGGACAGAACCCAGGGCCCTGCACTTCCTAGGCAAGCACTGTACCACTGAGGTAAATTCCCAGTCTTGAGGGGAGGATTTGTAAAGGTAAAAAACACAAGAAGACCTGGAGCATCTGCACAGGCAAGGCAAGAGCTGTTCTCTGTCAAGAACAAGTAGTCAGGGTGACCACAAAATAGTGCTGAATGCCTACAGAAACAGGTTCCAGAAGTCTAAAAGCAGTATAGCACAACTATATATGTATCCTTGTTTTTTATGATGTGTGTATGTGTGCGTATGTGTGTTTTGTTTGTTTGAGACAGGGTTTCTCTGTGTTACCCTGACTGTCCTGGAACCGGCTTTGTAGACCAGGCTGGCCTTGAACTCACAGATCTGCCTGCCTCTACCTCCCAAGTGCTGGGATTAAAGGCCTGTGCCACCACACCCAGCCAAGATTGTATATTTTTGCATGGGGGTGACTAAATCAGGGTTCCTGGGAACTTATCTTCCAGGGACTGGAGTCAGAGACAAGCGGCTAGTGGGTACCAGGATGGATGCCTAGCGTAAAAGGAAGTTTCTTTAGCAATCATGACACCATCTCAGAAAAATTAACTCAAAATATATCATACACCTAAGAGTCAAAGCTAAAATTAGAGTCAGGTGTGGTGGTTCCTACCTATAATCCCAAAACTTGGGAGGGAAGGGCAAAAGAATCTTGAGTTCAAGAACAGCCTTGCCACATAACAAGACCTTGTCTCAAAAAGGAAGGAAAGAGCTGGTTATGGTGGCGCACGCTGGTAGGATTTGCTGAAGGAGGCAGAGGCAGGAGGATCACGAATTGAAGGCCAGCCAGGGCTACACATTTAAAAAAAAAAA
>NC_022019.1:16539511-16577893 GCF_000317375.1 Microtus ochrogaster | reverse complement strand
AGACAATACATAATTTGGAATGAAAAAATTTTGGAATACATATATTTGGCACAGAACAAATATCCAGTCTATATCAAGCACCTCTGGGGGCTGGAGAGATGCCCCAGTGGTTGAGAGCATTGGCTGCTCTTCCAGAGAACCCGGGGTTCAATTCCCAGCACTCATATGGCAGTTCTTACCTGTCTGTAACTCCAGTTCCAGGAGATCTGATGCCAATTCACATAAAATAAAGTTAAATAAATTTTTTAAAAAAGAACCTCTATAACTCAATAAGAAAATAATCTCAAATAACTCCATTTTAATAATTGAGCAGGCATTTTGAAAATGTCAGTTTGCTCATAACCAACAATCACTAATATTCAATATATTGAATAGTATACATCCTTTATCATCAAGGAAATGCAAATGACAAACTAAAATGAAATACCAACCATCAGGCCGAAGATAACCTCAGTGGGAGAACCTTTCCTTGGAGGGAAAGAAAAAATAAATGAAAAACACCCTCTAGAATGGCTAAATCTAAGAACACCAGCAATGCCACACATTGGCAAAGATGCGGAGCGCCTTACAACTTTCAGACCCTGTAGGTAGAAACGTATGGCGGTTGTCATTGCCGGTGTTTCCTGCCAGAAGACGGTGTCTCCAAGTAGCAAAGATATCCTCTCTCTTGGTTACCTCAGTAAGTCCCCACTGGCTGTGAACAGTGGTTCTGGCCTAGGGCCTCTTTCTAGGCTAACAGCAGCAGCTTTACCTGGAAACTGGGAAATGCACATTCTCGTGGCCCCACCTAAACCAGCTCAATGGGAAACACTGGAGGTGATGCTCAACAGTCAGGTGCCAGGTAATTCCAGCTCAGCAGGGGGCTAAGGAAGGAAGAAGAGCTACCTCTTTAAGGCTAATTGGGTACCTCCCCTCCTCTTCCCCAGGCTTCTTAACAGCCTGGTGTGGGAAGCTGGTCCTTAGGTGAATCTCTGAAGTCAGATGAGGACAGCAGTTCAAGGTATGACCCACGCCTGGAGCACAGTAAGCTTGAGCAGGGGATGAGTCGGACTTGGAGCCAACTGGACACAACCCTGGTGTCTGCTCCCTCACCACGCTGGGGTTCTGGGAGGGGCCCCAAGGCTGTCAAATAGTCTCTCTGCAAGCTTCCAAGCTTGGGCTAGACAAAATCACCATTCTCTCCACTGATGTTTTGAGTGTTTGTCTCAGATCTGGGAATGCTCTGATCAGGTCCCCGGGGAAGAGGGGCGGTGGGGGGGTGGACGACTTGGCCTCTAGGGGTTTTCAATGGCTATCGGCTATAGCCATAATTCCCCAGGCCTCAAACAAGTTTTCCTTACAGAGAGAGGGCTGAGAGCTTAGCTTCTGCATTACTCAGGAGATAGAATAGTTCTGCTCCAAAGCAGAGACCCAAGACCCTGCCTTACCCCTGACTCGCTTCTGTTCCCCAACACCTGCATCAAGCTACCCAGGAAAGCTCCATGAGTTTCCAAAGCACCAGCAGTGGGATGGAAAACACACCAAAGACCATGCTTTGGGGTAAGGGTAAGACTGTCCCCAGCAAAGGTGGAATGGGGTTGCTGGTGAACAGTGCCGCTGATGTGGGGGGAGCCCACGAGCCTCCCAAACCCATGCTGCTTTCTTCTCCATGTAGGCGGCGAGCTCAATCAGGACAAGCAGACTTGCACCTTTAAACCCCAAGTGGAGAGGAAGGACAGCTGTAAACTGTTGCTCAGCACGGTGGGTGTCTCCCCAGGAGGGGAGAAAGGCTGGCCCAGGAGCGGTTCTCTGGTCTCAACAGGTAACAGCTTTCTCCCATCATCCTTCTCAGATCTGCTTGGGGGAGAAAGCCAAAGAGGAGGTGAATCGCGTGGAAATCCTGCCCCCAGCAAACCAGGAAGACAGAAAACTACCAGTCACCATTGCCTCCCTGAAGGCCTCTGTCCTGCCTATGGTGAGTCTCTCCCTTCTGGCCCAGGGAAGCTATCTGCTCTAGCGTCACCCTTCAGGGGGCCTGGACATAAATGGAGGTGCCTTCATGCCCTGGGCTTACAGCCATGTAGCATGGCCCTGACCACAGTGGACAGCCATCCCAATTCCCGCTTCCCAGAAGCAAACATGAACAAGCCAAATAGCCTCTCCAACAGGGTCACATTTGAGCCATTTACTACTAGTCAGCGAGACCTTGTTGGGAGCTGGTATTTGGCTCTCGTGTGTCTGGAGAGGCTCTTCCTTCTAGCAATGAATCTCATGCTGTCCCACAGTGAATCATTATTCTTGAATAATGGCAGGTGTGTAGTCTGGAGGTTTTAAAAAATCCTTCAGGGGTGGGGCAAGTGTGTGTTTCCGTAGCACGTGGCGATCGGAGGACAGCTTTCCAAGAGCTGAGTCTCTCCTGCTGTGGGTTCTAGGAATCGAACTCAGGTTGCCAGACCTAGGCAGCAAGGGCTTATACCTGCCAAGCCATCTCGCCTGCCCTTGTCTGTTTGAGACAGGCTCTCATAATCTCAAAACTATAATTTTCTGGCCTCACCCTCTCTGGTGCCGGGATTACAGATAATATGCCAACACACTGGGCCCTTTTCCCTTTCCTAGAACCTCACTGCCTTGCCCCATGGGCTCAGACTTTTGGTATAATACAAATGCTCCCTGACTTAAAACTAGGTTTGTAAGTTGAAAACTTTCACGACTGGGAAAAGCATTTACTATGCTCATCCTGTGACGCACCCTAGTTTAGCCCCCTGACTTGCTGTAGAAGCATCATTTGTTCGCCTTTGAGAAAGCGGGGTGGGGAGAGCAGAGCGTCATGAAGCTCCTTGCCATGGCCCTGACTACACAGGCTCCTATCACAATTATCACTGGCCTAGGAAAAGATCAAAATTCAGAATGCAGGTGTGTTTTCCATCAAATGGGTTTAACTTTCACTTCACCGTAAAGTCAGATCTCCAGAGTGATTGGGAACTTCAATGAGATAAATGTGAGCTGACGATCTTTCCTCTTCCTTGATTTGAGATGACTCTCCATGAGATGATTGACAGATACCCTTCACCAAATGTATGAAGCCCCCATCTAGTCCTCCTGGGCTTTAAAGCTTTTACTTTTATTCATGAGTAGGGAGTTTAAACGTCATCAACTGCTTTTTAATTTTTATTTATTTATTTATTTATTTATTTATTTATTTATTTTTGGTTTTTCGAGACAGGGTTTCTCTGTGGCTTTGGAGCCTGTCCTGGAACTAGCTCTGTAGACCAGGCTGGTCTCGAACTCACAGAGATCCGCCTGCCTCTGCCTCCCGAGTGCTGGGATTAAAGGCGTGCGCCACCATCGCCCGGCTTCAACTGCTTTTTTTAAAGAAGATTTTTACTGATTTCTATTTTTCCTGTGTGAGTGTTTTGCCTGTGTATGTCTGCACACACATTTGAACCTGGTTTCCACAGAGGCCAGAAGGGGGCCTAGAAACTGGAGTGGTGGGTGGTCGTGAAACACTGGGTGGGTGTCCGCTCCTCTTGAAGAGCAGCCTGTCCTTCTTTCCAGCCCCTCAAATGTTTTTGACTCCCTTGATCCCAGGTCCTTCCTCCACATCCCATTACCCTGTACACATCATCATGTTGAGAGAATAGCATTTGAGCCTTTTGGGTCCTTTACTTAATCATGTGAATTCTCGATTCACTTTAATACATTGACATCTTTTGGGGGGTGCAGAGTTTGAAGACAAGGTTTCTCTGTGTAGCTACGGCTGCCTTGAAACTTGCTCTATAACCCAGGCTGGCCTCAAACTCAGATCTGCCCACCTCTGCCACCCGAGCTCAGCTTGACATCTTTCTTTACTTAAGGATTCCTCTGGGGGGCTGGAGAGATGGCTCAGTGGTTAAGAGCATTGCTCCTCTAGGTTGGGGGGGTGGTGAACATGGCACAGCTCACATGTGGCAATCAGAAGAGCTTTGTGGAGTTCTTCTCCCCTCAAGCCTGCTGTGAGTTCAGGGCCTGAACTCCGACTGCCAGGCTTGCTCGGCAGGGCCCTTTCCCCCCTGAACACCTACCAGCTGAGCCATCTCACTTCTTCCTTTCCTTTGTGTTCATTTTGTTCTTGTTGTTCTTTGAGACCCAGTCCAGAATGGTCTCAGACTGCCAGTGGTCCTTCCGGCTGTCCCTCCTCCCACGTGCTGGGATACAGGTGTGCACCACAGACTTCCTTTTTGTTGTTGTTGTTTGTTTGCTTGTTTGTTTTTTAAGACAGGGTTTCTCTTTGTAGCCCTGGCTGTCCTGGAACTAGCTCTGTAGACCAGGCTGGCCTTGAACTCACAGAGATCCACCTGCCTCTGCCTCAGTGCTGGTATTAAAGGTGCGCACCACCACCAGCTTTTTTTTTTTCTCTTTTCTTCAGTGAAAAACAGAAAAGAGAATAATTCGGTGTGGCCATATTGTGAAGTGGATCATTTTGTGTCTGGGGTTGTTTTGTTTTGGATGGTCTCACTCATGTCACCCAAACTGGCTGGAACTTAAAATCCTCCTGCCTTTGCCTCTTCCATGCTGGGATGACATCATGGTGTGACCAGCCCCTACCAGGGGGCCGGGTTGAGTTCCCTGTGTCTCCTATGTTGTTCTGATGTCCCTTCCCACCACAGGTCACAATGACAGGTGTGGAGCTTTGTCCCCCAGTGACTTTCCGGCTCCGGGCTGGTTCAGGACCTGTGTTCCTCAGTGGCCAGGAATGTTATGGTAAGTTGAGGTGTCCTGGGTACCTGAGGCCTTAGGAGAGTCTTGACTTTTTTTTTACGACTCCTCCAAGGGCAAATGACTGCCAGTGAACTAGAAGGCTGTGGCAGGGCTGTAGCTTTAACTCTTCACTTGCCTCTCCATGTTTGCTGTGGGCCTCAGGCCTGAGCTGTATCCGAGAGTGGTGTGGCCCTTGTTTCAGCTTCAGAGACTATTGCAGGATAAGCAGGGTCTTCCAAGACTGGCCATGGTGACACAGCCTGGAATCTTAGCTCAAGGCCAGCCTGGGCTACATGACGAGACCCTATTTGGGAGTATTTCAAAGATGGCTACTAGAAGGCATGAAGCTATAGCAGTAACATGGCCAACAACACAAGCCGCCTGCCATGCTGTCACCTCTTAAGATCCCCCTCACAGCCTGGTGATAGTAACACATACTTTAATCCCAGCACTCAGAATGCAGAGGCAGGTGGATGTCTGAGTCTGAGGCCAGCCTGGTCTACAGTGAGTTCCAGGACAGCCAGGGCTATAGAAAAACAAACAAACAAACAAAAAAAAAAACAAGAGGATCCACGTCACATTAGACACCACCTCTGAACAGGTTCCACCACCTCAACGTGGCACACTGAGGACCAGGTTTCTAGTCCATAAACCTTGGAGAGCCAAGCCATACCTTAACCCCACCATCTACATCTCCTTCCCTTCTAGTCTACCTTTAGCCTTGTCCCAGTCAGTTCTTAATACACATCCTCCTCCTGCCTGCTCTCCTTCCCCTAGTCTGCATGGAGACTTCCTGTCCCCTGCTTCACCCTGGGCTCTACCGGAAGAAGGGACAGAAAGGATATGGCTTGCTGCAGATGGTGGTCGCGTGCTTGCGTGGGGATAAACTTAGAGCAGAAAGGGATGGTGGGGAAGGAGCTAGGCATTAACTCAGATGTTCTGGTTTCTCCCTACCCTGCCCTATTCCTGCCTACCTCCCATGCCATTACAGAGACTTCAGACCTACCCTGGGAAGATGACGAGGAAGAGGAGGAAGAGGAGGGGGAGGAGGAGGAGGAGGAGGAAGATGAAGATGTGGATTTGGATTTATCAATAGAAGAGACACCTACCAAACAAGTCAAAAGGGCTGCTCCCCAAAAGCAGACAAGCCTGGCTAAGGTTTGGGGAAAGAAATGAGATTGGGCATGAGGATCCGAGCTAGGCCTCCCAGGTTGGGCATTTGGTGCCAGCTAAGGCCACCACCACTGAAGTTCTGTGGGTCTGAGTTGGAACTGCTCAGTACCCGAGTGTGTTCTGGTTCTAGGTCTTGGGGTTGACTCTCCAAATAACACTTGGTTTTTATTTCCAGAAAAAAAAGCTAGAAAAAGAGGAGGAGGCAGCAAGGTAACTCACCCTGTTAATTCCCCACCATGGTCACCACCAAGGATTGCAACCAAGGCTTCTGGCATGTTAAGCAAACAGGGTACTACTGGGTTACAGCCCCAAACTTTGTGTTTGGCTTCGTTTGGTGCTTTGTTTTGTTTGAGACAGGGTATCAGTAAATTGCCCATCCAGGCCTTAAACTCACTGGATAGCCCTGGCAGGCCATGGACATGTGATCCTCTTGCTTCAACCTCCCTGGGAACTGGGATGACAGGCCTGGGTACCAGGCCCAGCTGAAACAGCAGAAGGTCTTCTGTGAGATAACTAGTCCTGGGGAGCAGCTATAGGCAATGTGTTTCCACACATGTGCACGTGGGGATCCAACAGCTCCGGAGGCTGACACAGCCCTTAAAGCATGAATAATCCTTCTGACCCCACTCTACCTGAGGTAACTCCCCTCAGTTCAAGATCTACACTCAAACTCAAACTGGCCTTACCTGACCATCCTGGAAAGAGTGGCATTCTAACTGTCTGCCAATGAGAGTTGACCAAACAGTCTCCTATTAATTTTTTTTTTCTTCTCTGTGGAGTAAGTCAAATGGAACATATGTTGTCTTTGAAAGCATGCTAACAACCTAGAAAGGGACATAATTAAGAGAACAGAGCATGGGTTTGGGTTCATTTGATGTCTTGTATTTTAGAAACAGCTTGGCTAAAGTTATATAAAAGATTAACATTGGGTGGGCTGGAGAGATGGCTCAGCGGTTAAGAGCATTGCCTGCTCTTCCAAAGGTCCTGAGTTCAATTCCCAGCAACCACATGGTGGCTCATAACCATCTGTAAAGAGGTCTGGTGCCCTCTTCTGGCCTGCAGGCATACAAAATATTGTATACATAATAAATAAATAAATAAATATAAAAAAGATTAACATTGGAAAGTAATGAAAAGCATAAGTAATTTATCCTCATGTCTGTTTGCTAAATTATGTGCAGTGAGTGAGGTTAACATTAATTTTATAGTAAAAAAAATCTAATATCAGCCCTTCTTTAAAGTATATTTAAGGGACAACTTATTCATCCAGACCGGACCAATTTCAATAAAACACCAGTCTCAGGACGCAGAACAATAAGCCACCAAGACTAGAGACCTCCACCTGAGAGGAACCAAGGCAAATCCCTGAGGTTCCCAAGGCTGTGGAAGCCCCCTCTGCTAACCAGAAACTCAGACTCAATCCAATCCAAACCTTCGTCCAACCAGAGAGCATTCTAAGTCCCTTAACCAGCCAGCACCATGGGGACGGCAGGGTGCATGTGAAGATCAGGTATCTGAGGTTTGTCGAGATAAAACACTTGAGCAGTTTAAAGGGGTGAATGGCAGACTGGATGGAAGGATGGCAAATTCTGAAGAAAAAAAAACTGAAAGAAAGGTGGAGACTTTTCCTCTCTGCTTACATCGGCACCGAAGTCCCAAGGCAAGAGTGAACTGGTCTCCAGGATGAAAGCCAGTAATGGCGGCGCAGCAGGCAGGACCATCAATAAGACACTTATGACACACACCCCAGGAACGTTTCAGAATCCCTGGAGTTCTGGAGTCGCTTTGGTTTGTAACTCTGAGGACGAATCTCTTCATTCCCCACCACGTAAGTCATGTCAACAAGCCTCTTAACTGTACCAAGATCCCGTCCAACAGTCTAGCAAAACAACAGCCTCAATCTGCCTGTCCTATGATTGAAAGGAAGGAAGAAAAAGAGACCAAAACATTTTGACGCTGAGCGTGGTAACACATGCCTTTAATCCCAGCACTCAGGATGCAGAAGCAGGTGTATCAGTTCTAAGCCAGCTGGGTCTTCTCTATAGGAAGGATGTCCAGGGCTACTGATAGACCCTGTCTCAAACAAAATGCATTTAAGTATATATATTGTCTATTGAACCTATACCCCTGTACCTCCTAACCATCCCTTTTATACCATCCCCCTCCCATTATGAAAAAAAAAAAAAGGCTTTTTTGTTTTGTTTTTCAAGACAGGGTTTCTCTTTCTCTATAGCCCTGGTTGTCCTGAAACTCGCTCTAAAGAATAGGCCAGCCCCGAATTTACAGAGATCTGCCTGCCTCTGCCTCCCGAGTGCTGGGGTGCACCACCACCACCAGGCGATAACGGTATTCTTTCTCATACCTGAAAGAAAAACAATAGGAAGTCTAAGAAGAAAACACTCTTAAAGAGACAGAACAGAAAAGGAAACAAGCAAAGCTGCGGCTGAGCTCAGCGACAGAGGACTTGCCTAGCATGCTAGAAATCAAGTCTGTTCCCTTCCCGCAACACCGCCAAAAATTAGATTCAGATGTGGGTTGGGGATAAGGTTCAGCGGTGGAGCATTTCCTTTGAATGCATAAAACCTTAAGTTCAACCCTTAGCACTGAAAAAGAAAAAAAAACCAACCCAGGAGGGAGCAGGAGGGGGAGCCAGGTGGAGGGGAGCCAGGTGGGGGGGAGCCAGGTGGAGGGGGAGCCAAGTGGAGGGACATTCCTGCACCTTCAGCTGTCTGAGTCCGCCCCTCTCTAGATGAGCTGCCCAGCTCTGCTCCTGATTGCAGCTCCTGGGAGGGCTCATCTATGGCATAAAGCTCCACTATCTCTCGCCCACTCTGTCCCTATTCCTTTCCAGGCCCGGCCCTCCGGAAAAGAGCCTCTGGAGGAAGGTGATCCATGAGAAGGTGAGCCTTGAGAAGGAAGGCTGCCAGGGAGGGAGGGAGGGCGGCCAGGAGGGAGAAAGACTCTTCAGTCTCCCTCATCTGCACAGGGGAAAGCTACACCCAAACCTAGGAAGTCAGCATCCAAGAAATGAAGAGCACCTTGGTATCTCTCAAGTCCCAGGGAGGTGACGACCAGCTGCTCTGGTGCAGGTGTCCAGCCCCTCCACCTGAACCTAAATGTAATAGTGTTGTGGGGGCCACACAGGAGCCCTACAACCCGGCCTTTCTGTTTCAAAAGGCTCTTGGAGAAGAACCCCCCACAAGCGTGCATAAGCCACAATAAAATTTGCATGATCAGAATCTCCCTCCGTCCTTTCCCTGGGTGGATCTCCTTGTCGCTGCACTAGCTCATGTGCCCAGCAGAGGGCAACCGCGAGCAAGAAACTGGCCCCAGGTTGCTCTTCCTGGTTTCCACCCCAGGATTGGGTGAAGGCCTAGGCATCTGGCCTCTGCCCTGTCCTCTGTGAGCTGGGGCAGGTGAGGTTTACAAGTATAGAACTCTGGGACCAAACCAGCTTTTGCTACCAGGAAGGGCCTGACCCAGGCCCAAACTGCTCCATTTCTCTCTTAGCAGGCAATTGTCACTGGGGGACAATCTAGGCTACTACAGTTGAGACTAGGCCCATACACTTAGCAGGACACAGGCTTGTTCCAGGGTGAGACCAGCTAACAGTTGGAAAACAGCGGGTGGCTACTGCTTGGCTCTGGCTCTTTAGCCTCCTTAGCATGTTGAGGTAGCTTTGGAGCCTGTTCACGGAGGGTGGTCAAGACGTCATCCCAGATCTGAGTGAGACACAAGACAATCCCAGAGGCTGTGCTTGTGGGGGAACCCGTGCTCTTCCTGCCCCACCCTGGCATCCCTATCAGCCAGGTCAGAAACAAGCTGACGAAGAGCTGTCCCCACGTATGAGTCCCAGGAAGTGGCTTCAACATGATTTCAGTTCCTGGGAAAAGCTTTGGAGGGAGGAACCCAGCGAAGGAGGTTCCTGGGAACAGGCAGCTGCCATGAAAGGAAGTGGGGGGAAGCTAACAAGGCTGTTCCTGTGAATCTGGCTGAATGGAGGAAGGAGGCGGCTCCAAGCGTCCACCCAGAAGGAACGCAGCCATGGCAGCAGGAGCTACAAGCCTAGGGTATACAGACTGTCCCAGACTTGCTCCTTTAGCCATCACAACCATCCCCCAATGTGGATGATATTAGCTTCACTTCCTAAAGGAGAAAAGCAAAGCCGAGAGGCTAGCAGTCTGCACCTAGGTCAGGGAGCAAGAGGAGGAGCAAGGGTGTCCAGCCTCAGAAGCTTTGCCTTGAGCACTCTACCCATGAGAGGGTTTCCTGCCAGTATGCAGGAACTCTTGTAAGCTGAGGGAGGGGGCTAGAGGGCAGTCCTCTGTGTGAGGGAAGCCTGTTCGGCCAGGGAAGACATATCAGGGACTTCCCTCCTGCAGCCCCAGACAAGGCTCTACACATAGGGCGCTTAAATATACCCGTTCCACACATGGGGCTGACCAACAGATACAGACCACCTGCCTGGATTTGCAGGCCTGTAGCAGGGTCAGATATCAGCCCACATTGCTAGGGGTGCCCTTTGGCCTGACCCGACTCCCAGCCCCAGTGTTCCTACGGGAAGAGCATGGCTAGGCTGAGGCCAGTAGCAAGTCTGCTGCGGGAGATGGGCTGTGCTAACAGCAGCAGGGTCATAAGGCACCTGTGAGACAGCCCCAACTGGACTTGGCACTGAGGGTGGAGACTAACTAGAATTTTGGTACCCACCTCTCGCTCTGCTTAACACCTCTCAGTGCCCTCCGTAAATGTAAACAGACCCTCCCTCCCTAGCTCACTCCATCAGTGGAGACAAGCCAATCAAAGTTTAGGTAAACTGAGGTTGAACCACAGAGAGAGCCATTTTCTCCCTTTCCCTTCCTTGGCAACAGGAATCCTTTGTCTCAACTGATATTCATGATGGCAGCCATTGCCTTTTTCCAAAAGAGAACCTAGAGCCAGAGAAATGAACTTTCCAAGTCACATAGTAAGGGATGGAGATAGCTCCAGAACCCACTCCCCATTCCCCCCTCTTTCTCTCCTGGCCTGCTACTGCCTCCCCCAGGACAGTAAGAGAGCAAACCTGAAATCCAGGCCTGAAAGAGCCAAATGACAAGGGACGAGATGTCAAGGATACTTCACACAAAGCAGGCCACCCTACATCCCGCTGGTACCAGACTCTGGCTGAGCCTCAAGACTAAATTTCACTACTGGCATCTGTTACCATGGAGACTTCAGCTGCACGAAGGGCTAGCCAGTGAATGACAACAGGCCCTGTCCCCAGTGACCAGAAACAGGTGCTCAGGCTCAGAAGCCTTGAGTTCTCAGGCCTCCTGGCGGATGAACTCAAAAACACAGGGTATTGATGCCCTGGCCTGTGTCTGTCCTCTGCTTCCAGATGACACCACACCCGTTGAATTCCAAGTCTCTAGCTGTCTCCTCCCTGTACCTGACCCCTTCAGCATCAGCCCACCTGATGCCCTGGACTGAATTCAGGTGGAGGAGAGGCCTTTAAACACCCTGCCCGGGAGCGAGCAGGCCTGGGTGAGAATGAGATCATATGGGGGGGGGGGTGTGCCGCAGGGACCGAGAGGTGAGCAGGCTGGAGCTGCTTCTAAGAACATCAGACTGTGTTGCTGCACTGTACCATGCTAGGCACTGGGTCCTTAGCCCCTTGACCCAGCCACACATCCTGTTAGAGATGAGGTATCATTGACCTTCCAGTTTTGACTTTTTTTTCCTTTTATTTTTGGAACACAGGGTTTCTTTGTAGTCCTGGCTGTCCTGCAATTTGCTCTGTAGACCAGGCTGGCCTCATACTCAGGAGATTCCCCTGCCTCTGCCTTGAGAGTGCTCCAACTAAAGGTGTGTGTACCACCACACCCAGCTCTGACTTTTTTTTTTTTTTTAAGATATGGTTTTGCGTCCCAGGCTGGTCTCAGACCTGCTGTGTAGCCAAGGAAGCTGATGACCTTGAACTGATCCCTAGCTGCTTTCAACCTCTGGAGCACTGGGATTGGAGGGGTGCAAACACACCTGGTTGAAGCAGTGCTAAGGATGGTACTCAAAACTTGATGAACATTAGACCAGCCTACTACCAACTGAGCTACATCCCCAGCCAACCTCAGCTCTAATTTTCTTTAAATTTGATTCCAAATCCCTCGACTCTCCCTGATAATTCCCACCCTCTTCAAATATACCCCAGACCCCCTGCAGAGGCATTTTGAGTCTGCAGAAGAGAAAGTGGAGCTCTAAGGGACCCAGCCAGGTAGAGCTGAACTGAGCCCCTGGGTGGGGAGCAGGGGAAAGAAAGTATATCTTCTAGCTTGCTTGGGAGGTGGGGGAAGAGGAGGAGCAGAAGGGCAGATCACTTTGTGGATTGCTAGAACTCAGAGAGGTGAGAAGGGAGTTGGGGGAGAATGTCACCTTTCCAGTCGGCAACGGCAAAAATAAATCCACCTCCTAGCTGCTCTGAACTCGGGAGCCAGAGCCAGAGCTCATTCAGCTGGGTCCGCTGTCAGCACCGGATCGCTCCTCCTTCCAGTTCACCACCCGCCCACCTTTCTGTAAGGAGAGAACTGGTCAGCAGCTCTCAGAACCTCAGCTGTCTGTCACATTACAATCCAGTTAAGCCTGTCAGATCCGGTGGGGCACACCTTTAATCCCAACAGGGGAGATGGAGGCAGGTGGGTGTCTGTGAACTGGCGGTAAACCTGGTCTACACAGTGAATTCCAGGCCAGCTGATGCTGCTTAGGGAGGCCCTGTCTCAGAAAGAAAAAAAAAAAGAAAAAGGGAAGAAAGGAAGAAAGAAAGGAAAGAAAGAAAAAGAAAGGAAGAGAAAGAAAGAAAGAGAAAGGAAGAGAAAGAAAGAGGAAGAAAGGAAGGGAGGGAAGGAAGGAAGGAAGGCAGGCAGTAAGGTCTCTGAGCCCAATAGTGAAAATAAGGCCTCTGGCAGGTTGGACCCTGGGGGATGAGGTCACAGTTCCAGGGAACAGAAAGAGACTAGATTCTGGAAATGCGGCGCCTTCAGTCACCAGCTGGCTTTTTCTGAACAAATTACCTCCCTGTGGGCCTGTTTCCTATCGGCTTGGGTACCCCAGCTCCGTGAGACTAGGGGTCGTATGTCCATACTGCTGAGCACTTCATCCCGGGCATCTGCTAGGGGACACTTGTAGATGGGACCTGAGAGCCTAAGGCTGAGTCTCAACCCCCAAATAAGGGGTTTCCACGTCTTAGAGCTTCCCACACTGGCTCACTGTCCTCTCATTTGGCCCTCCAGTACGCCAGTGACTGTCCCATTTTTCCACAGGAGACTGCACAGGCCCAGGCAAAAGTGACTCCCACTTCTTGGGGTCTCCGTCTCAGACCAGTTTTTGTGACCTTCCAAGACCCCTAGCTACGCCTGACGCCCCACCTCTGGCCCCAACCTGTTGCACCCACTGTTCGTAGCCTTACCCCTCTTTCCTGGTGGCAAGGGGTGACAGCAGAGAAGCCAAGCTAGCAGTCTCTCAAGCCAAGCCCACCCCTGCTCCCTGGAGGGAGGCTCCTCCTTTAAAGGCTGCTTCAGGGAATTCCCACCCCGAGCCAGAACTCGAGACCCCAGCCCCAGCTCGGTACCTGCAGCTCATTCTTAAAGAGATGAGGTTGGGGCATCAAACCTGAGGGCGGGAGCGGCTGACCCTGAGAGGGGGAGGGCAAGGCGCCTTCCTCCCTGTGCCTGCCCCACGCCCCGCACTTCGCCGAGGCCGGCAGGTCCGTGCGGGTCAGGAAAAAATCAGAAGAGATCGCAGGGGCCAGCCTCCTGATAGAGGACACTCCCGCAGCTCCATCCTTTGCGCCCGGGGACCCCCGCTCGAAGCTGGCAGCCCAAGGGTGCGAGTACGCCAATCGGACCAGCTCAGCTTAGCAGCCTCCCTGGCCCGGAAGGTGGACACCTCGCACCTCAGTCTCCCAATTACGCCCCCCTCCCCCGCACTCCCCTTCGCTAGCTTCCTCCTTCCCTCCGTCTCCTTTCATCCCCGAAAACCTGTGGCTCCGAGAGACCTGGGTTTCTCTGGGACTCTACCCCAGGCGTCTGCCAACATCCGCTCCTGAGTTTGGGGGGTAGAAGGGCAACCGCCCCAAGAAGTCTCTCCAGCGATGGGAGCCGCCCGCCTGCTGCCTAACCTTACTCTGTAAGTGTGCTGCCTGCGACTGGAGTTCGTTTGCCATTTCCAACCCCAGGAAAATTATACCTCCCTGGGACTACCATCCGGCAGATGGGGCAAGACAAAGGTGGGGGGACGGGTGTGCCTGGGGTATTCACACCTGGAACTGCATTGTCTCCCCAAACAGGTGCTTGCAGCTCTTGATTCTCTGCTGTCAAACGCAGGTAGGCACCCCAGCCTAGCGCCCTCTCCCGCGCCCCCCCCCACACCTTTCCCACGTCACCTCAGAGGTGGGGAGGCAGGACTGGCCTCTTCCAACCCAGCAAGTGCTGGGATTTGGAGGGTCAGTTTAGAAGGTGGGTTGGCAAGACAAACAGGATGGTGGACAGACTGAGGTTTGCCTCTTGGGCCCTCTGAACCACCCTGCTTGCTGGCTTTCCCTGGGTCTCCCCTCTCTCCATCCCTTTGTGATGGACTTCTGGATGGTTAAGGGCAGTGTGTTGTTTAGACTTGAGGGATAGTGCCCTGGGGCGGTTAGAAGCCAGTGGAGGCCATTGCTCGGGTGAGGTTTGTGCTGCAGGTACCTGAAGGGTTTGGGTTTGAAACCACTTGTTTGGTCCATTCACCCACCATCCACTCTTCCCGACATGCTTGGACTGTAGGTGCCCAGGGACTCGGGCACAGTTGGAGTATCTAACCGGATAGGGAAACCCATTGCCTCTAGAGTTACTAGGTCAAGCCTAAGGGTTTGTTTGGGATGGATTCGGGGCTTACCTCTCCACACTCCCCACACACACACACCTCCCACCCCCAAGCCCCCAGCCCAGCCCGAGACGAGGCACAGTTCCTTTTTTGTGATCCCCCATAAAAATGCAGCTATTAAAATGCACTGGCCCAGAACCGCTCTGGGGAGAGATGGCCTGGCTTTCCCAGGCCAGAGGCCTGTTTCTCTTCCCATCCACTGGGGACTTTTTTTTTTTTTTTTTTTAAGGTAAATGCCTTTTCTCTGGAGTGGGAAGGGGCTGCCTTTGAAGCAGTGGGGGGGTGGGAGAGAGACAACACCCCCCTTTTTCCTTCCCCCTTTTGCTTCACACATCTAGGGAGAGCAAGAAGAAAGCCCCCAGCCTGGCAGGGAGGGGGCTGGGGGTGGGTCCAACCTGTTCTGGAAAGGGAATTAGCACAATGGTGCTGCTGGCCTGGGCGTTTATGGCCTGGCTGAGGCCCCATTCAGGACTGAGGGAAGGTGGCAAGGCTGTCCTTTCCCCTTGAAGTGCCCCCTCACCCCCCTGGGAGGGGGGGCAACAGGCTGAACCACAGCCATGCTTGAGGGGCTGTCTGACAAGCAGCTGTCTACCGTGGTGGAAGGGGAGGTCCCCCCACAGCGGGGACATGAAAGGAACAGGCAAGGTCCTGTGGGAGAGGGACTTGTGGGCTGTGGGCTGTGGGGGGTGGGGGAGGGCGTGGGCTACTTTTGTGAAAGACTTGAAGGGGGACAAGAAGAGGAGGGGGTTTGGGGGGCTGCTATCTGCCCCTGACCTGGAAGAGACTGCCAGGAGAAGGCTGCCCGCCAAGTGGGGCGGACATCCTGAACCTGGGCCAGAAGGCTAAGACTGAGATAGACAGGAACCCACCCCTGGCAGGGAGGCCTGGGAGGGTTAAGCAGCCTATTCACCACCACAGATGTTAGCCTCGAGTTTCTCTAGGGTGGGATGCATGGTTGGTCCCCTAGGATGCTCCCATTCTCCCAGAGTTCTGGCAACTCTTGGCCTTTAGGAACTGGAGACAGAAGAACTGGAAGGGGTCAACCCTGAGCAGGTTATACCTTGGCCGTGACGTTAAGGTTTCACTACCACCACCCCGATACACCCCACCCCTCTATCGAAGAGAGAGTAGCCCCTAATGCATACAGAGCTGGTCCTAGCTCTGCTTTGGATCAGGCCTGAGATAATTACACTGAGCATTAGGAACAGGGAAAGGTTTCCTGCTGAGGTGAGGCTATAACCAGCATCTGGCAACGTCACCCTCAAAGGCACCTCGGAGGAAGCAGGGCAGTAAGTAATGTTGCTGTCCCACTCAGGTAAGGCTGGCTAAGGCATGCTCCAGGGTTGGAGATGTGGCACCAGACTGGCTTGATGTATGGTCAAAATGGCCCCTTTTACCACCCAAGGAGGCAGGCCACTGAATGCCTAGGAAACTGCCCCAGGCCAGCAAGGAATCAGGAGAGCAGTCACTGGTACTCCCTTTACTGCTGCCTCTACCTACTCCCCTACACTAGAGAAGTATCTCTCTCTCTCTCTCTCTCTCTCTCTCTCTCTCTCTCTCTCTCTCTCTCTCTCTCTGGAGATCCTCTAGGACACTATGAACCTAAGGGGCCAAGAAATGCCCTCCAATAGTAAAGCCCACGTATTTAACACATCTGCTCTGTGCAGATGTGCTGGCTCTTGGACTTTTCAAAGCTAGTGGGGTGGGATGGGGGGGCATCTAGTGGTCCTGATTAATGGAACCAAGACCCCTGAGAAAGAGAAAGGAGGTCTGGTTTTGAGTTACGTGTCCCATGTACCTGTCCTATGGAACATGGGGACAGGACACACACAACCTAGGTTTCTTCTAGCAGCCTGTTATGACTGAGAATGTATGCTGTCTCACTGTGTTTCCCCAAGACTACCAGCCACGAGTCCCCAAAAGCCACAGCTGGCTCATGCAACATCCCGGGACAATCATGGACACAGGCACTCTTCACCTTGTCGCCTACACTGCAGGGCCCAGGGCCAGCCCCACTTCACTTACCTCTTTACCCCTCTCCCCAGATGGACCAATGGTGGTGTCACCCAAAGCAAATTGACACTATTTTTCCCTTGGTAACCGCAAAGGGGGAGAATCACCCGTCTCCTAATTTTAACCAGTACGTGAGGGACCAGGGCGCCATGACCGACCAGCTGAGCAGGCGGCAAATCCGTGAGTACCAGCTCTACAGCCGAACCAGCGGCAAGCACGTGCAGGTCACCGGGCGTCGCATCTCCGCCACCGCCGAGGATGGCAACAAGTTCGGTAAGACCTAACCCTTGCCCAGACCACATATACCCCGCCCAGCCTGGCCTCCTGCTTTCTTCCCAGCTCCCCGGTTAAGGGTTTTGAGGTATGGTGGGTGGGTAGAGGAAGCCTCTTGGTCCTTCAAGCCTGATCGTACACCATCCCTTTGGTCCGACTCTGAAGGGGCAGACTGCTGGCAGGGGGGGGGGGAGTAACCCTTGCACAGTCTGTGAGCCAACATTCTTCCTTTTCCTCACCATAGCCAAGCTCATCGTGGAGACGGATACATTTGGCAGCCGGGTCCGCATCAAGGGGGCGGAGAGCGAGAAGTATATCTGTATGAACAAGAGGGGCAAGCTGATTGGGAAGGTGAGGAGAACCGGCACATAGGGCGGCAGACAGATGAGTCTCCCATACTGGAGTAAGGGCAGGCAAGGCCGCAGAGATGAACCTCCCTCTTGCCAATGACCTAGCCCACCTGGTTAAAGGGGGAGAGGGAGGTCCTGCTCGACAGAATGAGGTCTTATTTTCTTGACAACCACTCCATCCCCAATCTTTAATTTTTTAATCTTTCTACAGATTTACGTATTTTTATTTTATGTGTATGAGTGTTTATCTGCATGCATGTCTGTGTACCACATGTGTGCCTGGTGCCTATGGAGGTAAGAAGGGATCAGACAATCGGAGATACACATGGTTGTGAGCCGCCTGCCATATGGGTGCTGGGAACTGGACCCAGGTCCTCAGCTGGAACAGCCAGTGCTCTTAACCACTGGGCCATCCCTTCAGATCTCTAATTTTTTTTAAATATTTATTTATTATGTATACAACACTATGTCTGTGTGTATGTCTGCAGGTCAGAAGAGGGCACCAGACCCCATCACAGATGGTTGTGAGCCACCATGTGGTTGCTAGGAATTGAACTCAGGACCCTTGGAAGAGCAGGCAACGCTCCCAACCTCCAAGCCATCTCTCCAGCCCCCTCTAATTTTTTAAGATATTTATTTTTCTCTTATGTGTGTGGGTGTTTGCCTGCATGGATGTCTATGCGGCACATGCTTACAGCATCCAAAAGAGGGTGTCTGATCCCTTAGAACTGGAGTTGCGCTTTTCAGCCTTCATGTGGGTACAAGGAATCAAAACAGATCCTCTGGAAGAGCACCCAGTGATCTTCACCACTGAGCCTTCTCTCCAGCCCCCTCCCCCCTCCACAGGGAACCAGTTCTGATGTAGGGACTATTTCCCCAGCAGCGGTCAGGAAGGATCTATCCACTATATGATGTTGTATGTGATGTGCTGGAGTGGCAGCCCATGTAGGGGGCTAAACCATGATAAGGGTTGCAAGTCGGGGGGCATTCACGTATGGTAGAAGTTCTCCCAAGGTCAGTGGCGTCCATGGATGTGACCGGCAAGATACACTTACTGGTAAAGCCGCAAAGCACTGTGGGTACACAGTAGAATTGCCTGGTCTTGACTTCCAGCTCTGACTGGTTCTCACCAGGCATCCTCTCTCTTCTCACCTGTAAGAAGGCAAGGCATGTGGGGTCAGGTGTCCCACCGGCTCTTTCTGACCCCTCTCTCCACCTTGTAACAGTTCACCCAGAGAGCATGGAATCCTCCCGGGCCATGTCCGCGCCCCCACCCCACCCCCAGCCCTGAATTGCATACTACCCTGATCTTGAGCATTTGAAGAAACAGATTCAATGCTTTCTTAGCGCTTCCTCAAGGGACATAAATGCCGAATGGTTTAAACAGCAGCCTGTGCACACTGCTCACGGCTGCCTCACTAGCAGAGGCGCCCATCTCCCCAGACAGTTTCCTGGGGGGCACAAATGGCTTCTTGCTCCCACGTGGCTCCTACACAAATAGACCCACAGGCGAACAACTCAGCCAGGGTGAGTGGACAACCTCCCCTCCTCTGCTTCTTTCTTCCATAGCCGAGTGGGAAGAGCAAAGACTGCGTGTTCACCGAGATCGTGCTGGAGAACAACTACACAGCCTTCCAGAATGCTCGGCACGAGGGCTGGTTCATGGCTTTCACTCGGCAGGGCCGGCCGCGCCAGGCCTCCCGAAGCCGCCAGAACCAGCGCGAGGCCCACTTCATCAAACGCCTCTACCAGGGCCAGTTGCCTTTCCCCAACCACGCGGATAGGCAGAAGCAGTTCGAGTTCGTGGGTTCGGCCCCCACCCGCAGGACCAAGCGTACTCGGAGGCCCCAGCCCCAAACGTAGTTAGGGAGGCCATAGTGAGCAGTGTCGGGTAGATGCCCCTCAGCAACCTTCTTTCTCTTCTCTAACTCATCCAAAGATGGGGGCTGGGGTGGAAGGTGGGGAGCCAGACCCCCAAAGGACCCAGAGGGCATCTGATTCCCAGCTGGGAAGAGACAGCACTTGTGTACCCCAGGGTGGGCACCACACTCTGGTACAGGCTCTTTTGAGGCCAGGGGCAGATTCTAGACAAAGAAGTAGGGTCTTCCCCGACCTAAAATGCCTGCCTCCCAGCGACTGCCTTAAACAAGTGGGCAGGTCAGCAGAAAACTATTCAAATCTTGCTCCCAGAATCTCGCTCAGTTTGAACCAAATATCCAAAACTTCTGACCAAACAGTAGGAAAGGACTTTTGGTTTTGTTTCCAGAAACACAAGAGAGAAATCAATGCCAGCCACTCTTCCTATTTCTCGCCCCAGGCTTGCCTTCCCATCCCAAGCCCCAGAATAAAACCATTTTCCTGCAACCGGGTCCGCTGAAGAAAGGTGGGCAATCAGACCACAGAATTCAACCGCAAAGTGTCTGGTGCTGGCGGCACCGAGAAGCCAGGCGCTAGCTGGGAAAGATGGGCACCCGGGCACACAGGTGCTGCAGCCTGCGCGTCCCGCTGTGCGGTGCCGGGAGGCCCAGGCCCGGGGGACTGGCGGCCCCTCCCTCCGCGCGTTCCGATGTCCAGGCTCAGGCGACGCGTCCCTGCTACCTGTAGGAGAGAAGAAAACCCAACCCCTAGGCGCCTCCCTGAGCGGCCGCTGGCCGGGACAGGCGTCCTGTGGGGCCCAGGCCCGGGGGAGGGGGGAGGTGGTAGCAGGAGCGCGGCCCGGGGACGCCAGAAGTCACCTCGCGGGGAGCAAGATTGCTTTTTTCCGGTGAGCAGGGCTGGGAGGGGGAGGAGGTCTGGGACGAGCGGAAGCGGGTGGGGGCGAGAATGTGTCCCCTTGTTCTCCTCGGTCCCCACTGGGGGCGGAGGCGGGGGCCACACCTGAGGGCAAGCCTCAATTAGAGGCGGTCGCAGGCTGGGAGTGGAGAGGGAGGGCGCCCAGCCCCCACCGAGCTTCTGGGGTGGGCTTTCCCAGAGGCTTCCAGGTGTGCGGGGTGGGGGGGGGAGCGAGGGTGGAAGCCGTAAAACCGCCTCTCCTACGGTGCGCTGGTTTTTAATCTTGTCAAGGGGGAGGTTATTGTGTCTGGGACCCTCCTCTCCTTTCTCCTTTCTGCTCCTGGAATCTTCAGCCTCAGTTTCCCCCTTTAAGAAAATGTTGGGGGGAGGAGTAATTATGAAGAGAAATGGAAAAGATTGAAAGCTAGCCTTCTTGCCACTTCTCCCAAGAAATTACTTCAAAAAGTCCCGAACAGAAGTTGTAGGGCCGGGGCCTGGTTTAGTCTGAACCGGAGGTGGGCTGCCGCAGACAGAACCAACTCAGAGCTGGAACAGGGCCTGACCCCCCAACCCCGGGGCCATTTAGAAGGTGGAGCCGACAAGAGCCAAGAGGGAGGTCCCGCAGGCCTAGGATTGACATTCTCCTTCCAGTTCGTCATAATTGCTTTTCACCAGGTTGCTTTTTTTCTGTCCCCCTATCACAAAGAGCCTTAATCCCAGTGAAGACCGCCGGACGCGCTGGGGGTAGTTTTCTGGGGTGTGTGTAGGGCGGGTGGTCTGGGGCTGCAGCTGATAACTGGCGAGTTCAATGGGACTTTAAAACTGAGGCAACACCCAGCAATTACTTGAGGACAAAGAGTTGGGGCCCCCAAGGTGTGGAGTATTGGGGCTTTGGGGGGCTGGGAGGACTTTGAGAAGGAGGGGGGCTCTGATCTCTCTGATTATCGCAGGAATCTGAGACATTCTTAAGACTCTAGACTGCCTCTCCAGCCGGGCCTTGGCCCACCCTTCACCCTCCCTCTTGGGTTAGAGGCAGCTTCAAAGGTGGACTGGGCCCTTTGTCTGGCCTCGGCTTTCTTCTCAGGCCTTTCTCGGCCCCTCCCTCCCTCTTTGACCTCCCCAGCACAGACAAGCCTCTCGGGGCCAGCTCCAGAAAGCCCTCACTGTTTCCTTTCTTGCTTTTTGAGGTGAGGCCTGGCAGGCAGGGACAGAGTATGCCAAAGAGAAAGGACAGCTTTTGGAGGGCAGGGTTGAACCGGAAGCCAAGGGGCATCTCAGAGAGCCTTCAATCCAGCCCATCCCTGGCTGGGCTGAAAACCCACTCCTCACCACACCTGTTAGCCGGCAGGCTCCTTACCCTAGGTAGAGTTTCATAAACCAGAGACTTCTGGACAAGGTTAACATGGAAACTCTACAATGCCGAAGCCAGAGCCAAGCATGCTGACATACCCCAGTAATCCTAGCCCTCCGGAAGCTAAGGCAAGAAGATTGAGTTCTTGCCTGGACTACATGAGACCCTGTCGAAGATAAATAAGTAAATAAAATGCATGGGTCAAAAGGAATTGATCTCCGGTGATGACTTGGTGGAGGGGCATAAAGGGTTTGTGGTAGGGAAGGGACTTCCCAACGATTTCAGACCCACATAGAGACTTTAGCAGCCCTGGCTGCTTCTGACGATTCCTAAGCAGATTCCTGACAATAGTCTCTTGCTAGAGAGGGCAAGATGAACCCATCCAAGGAGAGAAGGTGGAGGGAAGCCACAGGGAGCGGCCTCCAATCCTGTATGATGTAGTATTACCATATTCTGAGAATATCCTCCACATCAATCTCTTTTGCACTGTCTTGCCCCTTCACCATCTGTCCACTAAATTCCAAAGGAGCTGGTGCAAGGAAGTCAGGAATGATGTCCATCTAGTTCAGATACCACATGGCTGCTTCTATTTTAAGTCCCACCGTCCAGCAATGCCCCTTGGATGCCAGTGGCCAGGGGCCTCCCCGTTACCAAGCCAGAATCATCCTCCAGGCCTCAGCCTTGGATTATAGTAAGCTAATCTCCCTGGCTTCACTGCCCTGTTCCCATAGAAACTTCTCTAAGGGGGGCCAAAGAGATGGCTCAGCAGTTGAGAGCACTGACTGTTTTTCCAGAGGACCCAGGTTCAATTCCCAGGACCTACATGGCAGCTAACAACTATCTGTAACTCCAAGATCTGACACCCTCACACAGACATACATACAGGCAAAACAGCAATGCACATAAAATAAAAAAAAAAAAAATAAGCCCTTCTATGGGTTTCCCTCCTGAGTATTGTCCTTGGAAGCCATGGGCAGGCACCCCTGGTAGGGCTCCCTGGGCTCTACCTACCCACCCACTTGTATGCATCCACTAATTTCCAAACACACAGGTCTGCGAGGGCCATCACTAACAAATCCCCTGTCCAGCCTTACAGACACTAGCAAAACAAGGACACTTGCCTGATGCGTTTATCTAATTATTCTTTATCAATAGGAGTTTATAGGAGTCAGATACTCCTATCTGCCCTCGGTCCTCCAAAACATCTATGGCTAATTTCGGTCAGCTGGTGGCTAGCTCTGCCCCCCGACACAGAGCAAGCTTTATTGTCAAAACGCAATCAAAATATCATACAACACTCGCCCCTCCACACTAATCGCACCCCCTCTATTTTGCTTAGTGTGTTGTTTGTGTGTGCACAGTATGTGTGTGACACACTTGCCATGACACCCATGTAAAGGACAGAGGACAAGTGGAGTTGGTTCTCTCCCTCCACCTTTCTGTGGGGTCCAGCTACCAAGCTCAGGTCATCAGACTTGTACAGCAAGTGCCTTTGCCTGCCAAACGGTTTCACTGGTCCTGTTGGGTTTTTGTTTGTTTGTTTGTTTGTTTGTTTGTTTTTTAATAAAATTTTGTTCTTATTTTATGTGCATGGGTGTTTTGTCTGCATGTATGTCTGTGTACCACATACGTGCCTAGTGACTTCAGAGAATAGAAGTAGGGGATAGATACTCTGAAGCTGGAGTCATGGGCAGCTGTGGATCACTTGAGATGGGTGCTGGGAACTGAACTTGGGTCTTCTGAAAGAACAGCAAGTGCTCTTAGATACTGAGCCATCTGCTCAGCCATCTTTCCAGCCCCTGGTCTGTGTGTGTGTGTGTGTGTGTGTGTGTGTGTGTGTGTGTGTGTGTGTGTGTGTGGTGAGTATGTATAAGAGACCAGAGGTTGACATTGGTCTATTGTCTTCATACCCACATTCATACATACATACATTCATACATACATGTCTCATGAGACTTGGTTTGACCCTACAGTGCACACTGGTCTAGAACTCACTATGTAGCCCAGGCTAACTTCAAACTTGGAGCAGCCATCTGTCCTAACTCAGCCTCCCAGGAGCTGGGATTCCAGGTGTGAGCCACCAGCACCACCCTGTTCCCACCTCTCAGCTCTGAAAGCTTTGCCACTGGTGTGCTCTCCTTGGGCTCCACCCCAGCGCTGTGTTCCTGGCCCTCATGATGCAGGCAGGATGGGAAGCCAGAGCCCTCAGGTGTCCTTGGGGAAGAAGGGGTCCTGAGCAGTCACTTTGAATTAAGCATTCATTTCCTCCCTTCGGTACTGAAGCACCGTGAGGATACTCCAGTTAATTAATGTTGGAGAAGATGGAGCTTTGGGGCACTTAAATTTTAATTGGAGGGATTAACCCATAAAGGCATGGCTTTTTCATTGAGTTGTTTTTTTTTTTTTTAATTCTTTCTCCTTCTTAAAATGAAGATAAGAAGGCACCCAGGTGTGGTGGCTCAGGCCTGTAATCCTATCACTTGGGAGCCAGGGAATTGAGGCAGGAAGTTTCAAGTTCTAGGCCATCCTGGGCTACTTATATAATGAAAGTCTTTTTTTTTTTTTTAAATAGATATCCCAAAAGAGTAGATAAGAAGTTTCGAAGATAAAGCTGGGACCATCCTCATGGCGGTAACACCAGCACTTAGGAAGCTTAAGAAGAGCTGCTGTACCCTTGAGGCTGGGCGATAAAGTCTCAGAAGGATAAAAGTTTGGAAATCAGGAACTGAAATGTACTAAGCCCTAGAGATATGCCTGGCAACGTGCAGGTATAGGCTGTGAAAATTATCCTCACTCGTCACCCCGTTGAGTCCTGCAGTCTGGATCTCTGCAGAGCCTCAGTACAAGGTCCCCTTCCTTGCCAAGGTCCAGTGTGACTGGAGCTGTGAGCGTCCATGGAGAATTAGCTAGAATGTTCCGTCAAAGTATGAAAGCTGGTTTTGGTGCTGTGGCAAGGAAGAGACCACAAAGGGCTTTGAGAAGGGAGTGACAGGTCCGGGGGGCTGGTGGCTGAGGCTCTGGGGTCTTAGAGGTTAAGAGTCTGGTTTCTAGAAGGAAGGGGTAGTGGCTTCTAATCTCTGCTGAAAAAGAGTGACCACTGCCGCGGCAGGTGAAAGAAAGATAGATACACCATACAAAGAGAGCTGGGGTATAGAGTTGTTGTTGCTTTTGAAACAAGGTTTCTCGTGTAGCCTAGCTGTCCTGGAACTCGCTCTCTAAATCAGGCTGACCTCGAAGTCACAGAGATCTGCCTGCCTCTGCCTTTGGCATGCTGGGGTTAAAGGGACTACCCAGCAACAGTCACTTTATAATATTTGTTTCTCTCATATATATGATATATTAAATATATATATTTAATAATGCTGTGTAGCCTGGGCTGGCCTCAAATTCACAGCAGTTCCATCTCAGCCTCCAAGTGTCAGGATTGCAGACATGATAGCATACTCATCCTAAAACGGCTACTTTTGGCTTTCATACTCCTTTTCTTCCTCTGGCCTGGATCTTTGTCCTCTCTCCTTCCTCCCCATGTGTCCAGGTGCCCGGGCTCAACATTTCTAGGAGTTAATATTTAGACAGCATAGGGCACCCTATGTGTTACCCGCCCCCCAACAGGTCAGTGCACGGGGTGGGGCCTGGGCACTGGAGTGAGACACGAGCAGAGAAGCTGCTGCTTCGGCCACAGTCCTCTCAGAAAGTCCAGCACCAGTGACCTTTCTGGAGAAAGTAGCCCAGAAGTAGGTGTCTGGGCCTGGAACCCTCTTTCTAAGAGAGGCAAGAGCCTCCACCCTCTACTGGGATTGTGGCTACCCTACTCGCAAGGCCTGAGAGCTTCAGGAGGTATGTTGGCCCTGTCTGAGGGAGGCCTCCTTGCCTGTTGGGTTGGTTGAGGGTATGGGAGAGGCCCACCTAGGACCAGAGTCAGCTGGCACATGGGGTCAGCATTGCCAGCTCCCGGGGAAGAGAATTTACATGATACAAAGGGAAAAGGATGGAGGAGGAACCTCAGATCAACTGGGCCTTCCCAGGCTGGGGCTGGAGGGGACCCTGCTCTCCACAGATGGGGCAGGACAGGGATGAGCAGAGTGGAGATAGAGACTGGTAAGGGAGAGGAGGTCTCCTGGCCTGGCTAACCTCCACCATCAGCATGCACCCATCCCCCCACTACACACAGACACACACACACAGACACACACAGACACACCAAGATCCCTCCTAGCAAGAGATGACCTTGACAACCTCAGGTCGATAGAGGGAGCCCTAACTCTGTGGACCCTTTGGCTCCAGGGCTGATTGGACCCTAGACTATTTCTGTCTAAGGTGTCTGGTGGATGGGGGAAGGGGGGACGACGTTCCCAAGTACCATGTGACTGATGTGTTGCGGGAGTGGATTTGGGCCTTGAGGGACTAGAAGAGGCTGTCTGGGACTCTGACTTTTGTCTAGGTCAAAGAGAGAGAGAGGCAGAGCCCATGGCCAAAGGACCAGTCCAACCAGTGACAGCAACAAGGCTGTTGAATCCCTTGTCCTTGTTACCTTTCCCCACCTACTCCATGGGCTGCCTGGACAGGGCCGTCATCCTTCCAACCAGCCTGTTGTCTGGCCCTGAATTATGGTTCCCTCCAGGCCAATCCTGGAACCAATCCTGGCTTACAGAGGGTAGAGCGGGGGTGGGGGGAGAGCACACTTGCTAGGGGTACGGCTGGGGGCACAGTCCCAGGATTATAGGCTCTGCAGGCCCCCTCCCTCTCCCCCTGAGGAAGAAGCAATAGGAGTCAGTGTTTCTCCTCCCCCTCCCATCGCTGCTGAGCTGGGCCTGGGCTGCCAGGAGGTTGTCTTGGCAACGGGAGGCGGAGAGGAGATGCGCTAAGGGATGGAGGTGTATGTCACCGCAGAGGCTGCCGTGTTCCTGCCCCACGCCCCAGGCCCTTGAAGGTACTGAGAACCCTCCCCTCATGTTCCCCTCCTCCTGGCCTTTCCCCTGGACTCTTCCCCATTTCCCCCTACCTCATAGGCTGGCTTCCATCAGAAAGGGACTCCCCTCTTTCTGGATCTTTGCCTCCTACCCAGGGCTCCTAGCCTACCTTATTCTAGGCTCCTGTCTACACCTCTCCTTTCCGACAACGTACCTCTGGAGACCCTTGTACTGGAAGACATGTCTCCTGGGGTGGGGTCTGGAAGGGGATGGTAATTGAGGGAGAAGGAAGCTAGGCAGGAGCAGAGTCAGGAGTCTGAAGGGCTGAGTGTCAGAGCCCTGGGTACCTGGTCTCCCAGAGGGATGGAGAATGCTTAGGAGGAGGGCCTCCCCTCCCTCCCACTCTTTCAGACCCAGACTCTGGGCTACAAGGGTGGGGTTGAAGGGACAAACCATGAGAGGCGAGGTAGAGGCCCCGGACTAGCTAGGAAAAAGCCTGGTAGCTCCTCCTCCAAGGCTGTGCACCCCTTCCTGCACATTAAAAGTATACCCCATGCAGCTCTCCTGGCCTTTTCTCCCTGCTTCTGTGGATTGGATGTCCCTCCCCGAACCCCAGGGTTTGTTGGGTTTTGTTTGTTTGTTTGGTTTTGGCTTTCCTCTACCTTCCACAGGACCCGCCCTGACTGCACCCAGGCAGCTAAGCCAGGGTTCCTGCCCTTCTTCCCCCTTTCTCAGCCACACAGCTACCTGCCTCTGTCATTTCTCCTTCTGTCCGAGCCACCGTCAGGTTACAGTCCTCTCGTGTCCTGCTAATCCAATACACCCCTCCCTTTCTGTCCCCTCCAGTCCTCGTCTTTTTGAAAAAAAGAGGGACGCCGGAGCCTATATTCTCACCTGTCTCCTTCACGCCCCTCCCCCTGAGATTTTTCCACTCAGAAACCCCAGAGTCCCCTCTCCAGATCCTAGCTTTGCCCCAGTAGCTGCTGATACTATCAGCTGACTGGCTGTGGGCAGCAGTTACCAGGGCAACGCAAGGCTGCCTAGGTAGGCAAGTCTGCTGCCGACATGGAGGTGGGGATGAGGCCAGTCAATGCTAATAGGGGTCAGTGTTGAGGTTTCCGATGTACCCCAAAGCCTGGAGTGGCTGACGTTTTGTCAGCGAGGGAAGGCATACCTCTGTGCTGGAATGGGTGCCATCTGTTAGGAAGCTTCCTCTTCAAAAACATCTTCCCTGGGGAGAAGCCAGGTCCTTCATTCTATCCACTGGCCCCTACTGCAATTCTCAGGAGATCAAGGTTACTGAAAATCCAATCTCAATCTTATGTAGTCATAACCTGGATTCACCCCCCTCAGGAGAGGGTTAATCCTTGGATGATCAATTCTGGTACCCCTGTTGTTTCCCCCATCCCAGAGGTGGGGACCCTCACAGAGCCTCAGCTGCTTCTGGAAGGTGGTGGAGCACTATGAATGGGGTTTGAGGTGCAGGCGCCTGGCGAGCTCCCCTCAGTTATCAGTATCTGTTGGAGGGGTTGTGGGGTGTGGATATGGCAGAGCCCGGGTATGGGAAAGGAGGAAAAGGCAGCGCAGCCAATTCTGCTTCGTCATGATGCCGGCTAATGCGCCCCTTGTTTCAAAAGGATCAGCTGCAGAAGCAGCTGAGGAGGACTGGACCAGCAACACACCCAAACACACACACACACCCTGGGGCCGGCCACTATCAGTTGTTGGTGGGGAAGGGCCCGCCCGCCCAGCGACCGCCCGTCCTGCCCGCCCACCAGACACCAGACGCGGACTCCCCGGCGTCGGGAACCCAAGCTGGTGGCTTGCGAGAGCAGCAGGGTACGGGTGAAGCGGGCGGGGGTTCAGAAGGGAGATCAGACCACTGAGCTGAGACCAGCTCCCCTCCTTCGCCGACTCCCACCCCACCCACCCTAAGCCGGCTTTCTTCCTGTTATTTGTGCTTCACTAAAGCGCGGCTGGGTTCCTGGAAGAGCCGCCTCCTACCTAGATTCCAGAGAAAACGCGGCAACCCGTGGACCAGGGCCTAGGCCTTTTGCCTCTGGGGGCTTCTGGAGAGCCTGGGCCCCACTGTCTGGGAGGAGGTAGGTGGCAGGGTCCCCTGTCTCTCTTTCTTTCTGGCTTTGAGGCATGGCTTTGGGTAGCAGCAAGGATGCTAGTAGAGGATCAGCTTTGGACTCTTGATCAATGGGAGAATGGGTCTCAGTGGCTAGACAGGAGCGTGGCTGTGTTCGAGCTGATCAAATCCCCTCCTTTATTTGGGGGAGAAGGATCTACAGTATTGTCATGCAAAGAGTGCATGTGACCCCCCCCCAACATCTGTTTCCTGAGTCCCCCACCCTGCCTACCTAGCTTAATCTGGCCAAAATTTCAAGGGGTGGGGTCTTTTGGGGCACAGTCGATGGAGGGCGCTATTGTTTATCTCTTTGCTCATGATGCAAGGAATCCTTGCCAGCCTCCCTCCCACCGGGTCGGGTGCCCTCCCGAGTGCCAAGCGATCAGCGAGGGGCCCAACGCTGCCGGTTTACAACCTGGAGCCCCTCCTACCTGAGGCTGGCCAGGTTGGGTGGGGACCCGACTGAGGAATGAGGCTCTGTGGCAGGGTGTGACTGCGGTTCTCACCTGGCTCTCCAGCTAGCTGCTAGTGTACTGGGGGTAGGGGTGGACGGGGACTGGGTGCTGAACAGACCCAGCAGACCTTCGGGTCCGAAAGGCTCTTCCTTTCCCAGCACCAGACACACCAAACCCCTTTGCCGGGCAGGCGCACCTGTGTATCTCGTCCCAGGGGACCGGTTGCCAGGTTGTTGCGGGTCTAAGAGAAGAAAGGCAGTGGTGGTGCCCTGGGAGTGGAAGATGTGGAGGAGCCCCCAGGGGGTGGGTCAGGTGAGGGCACTGTGAGTCTTGGGGTCCACGTGCTCAGCACAGCGATGGGTTCAGCAAACCACACCAGCATAACTGATGCCAAGGGGAGGATCAGTGGGCGGGTGCAGGTAGGTGTCCTTGGCACCATGTGTCATTGTGTGTGTGTCGGGGGGGGGGGTCCTGGCAGGGAGAGTGGGCGAGAGCTCTGGCAAGGAGGGCTGCAGAGTCCCTGTGTGCACCCGTGTGCAGGAGTTCGCTCAGCAACCGCGTGTTGGGCTCCGGGCTCTTCTGTCTGTATGCTCCTGTGGGTCTGGCCTTTCTGAGGTTGGGTGAGCAATGTCTACGGAAGGTCTTTCAGCACTCTTGTGTGGGGAGAGTGGAACAGGACCGCTCCTGAATTCTGAAAGCTGGATTTAGGGTGGGTGTTTCTACCCCCCCTCCCCCTCCAGATCTGTTGAATCAGCTGTACCCCAGGTACTCAGGTCTGGCCAGAGCAGAAACATGTTGGGACCAAGCGTGAGGAACTGAGGGGCCTAGGACAGTCAAGAGAGAACCTAAGGAAAGTCGAGGGAATCCAGACATAGTTGTGGGGTCAAAGGGAGAGGGGGCACTGAGGCAGGGCTGTCCTTACTGAGAGGGTGGGCAGGCCCTGGAACCAATAGACTTTGTAATCTACTCCTTGTGGCTGCGTGATCTTGTTCAGTGTGACAGGTGTCACACAGTGCGGGTAATAGGAGCAGCAGTCCAAAGCCATAGGAAAAGGTTAAGAAGAAATTGCATGAGAGAAGAGGAAGTAACAGAGCTTTGCCCGCTTGAGAAAAGGTCAGGGGTAAGCTTGGCCTAAGGCCTTGGCCTTTGATGAGCCCTAAGCAGGCCCAAAGCCTGCTGTCCTGTATCTCCACCCCGCCCTACAATACACACATTCATTGTAGTGCGCCTGGTCCCTGCCCTGCTGGCTACACCGCCCTTCTCCCACCCTAGAATGCTGTTTTGGGAACTGGTGACCTAGCTGGAGCCTGTCTTTATTTCTGGCATTGAGTTGTTACCACAGCAACTGTGGAGGTGGGGCTGCGAGGGGGAGAGGAAGAGAGAGTGGAAAGCAAAGAGAGCGAAGGAGAAAAGATGAAGAAGGAAAAGGAAAGACAGGAAGAGAGACAGAGTCACTGACTGAAACAGAGGTCAGACCTCCCACCCGCCTGACCTAGCCCACATGGCTGACTTGGTTTACTTGTTCCTTCCTGTCTGTGGTCTTCTCCAACACGGCTCCATGATCCCAAATGCTCCAGGGCCAGATCCTACCATCTCATCCAGTCCTTGACTCCCAGCTCCTGCTCTACAGGTGAGGTGAGAGGCAGAGAGGCCCAAGTTCATATCAAAACAGGATTTTGGGGGATGCATTGGAAAGAACAGGAACTTCCTTTGGCTTAAATAAAGCCCTGGTGGAATTCCAGCTTCCTTTGGGTGGCCTTGGGGGGTTCATCTCTCAGCTCTTTTCGTCCTTATCTCAAAGTGAGCAGAATACCAATGTGTCGAGTCCAGCCAGGCTATATGAATACCCCCAGCATAGGTATCCGCACAGAGAGAGTAGTACCTGGATTAGGATGAAAGCAAAGGCTGGACCAGAGCCCACCTGTGGCGGTGGATCTGTCTGCCTGTGAACCTTCATTTCTACAAGTCCAGTGGGGTCTTAATCTCGATTCCTCCCTGTCTAAGACAAAAGCCCTGGGATAGGTGGGTGAAAATTTGGGCAAGTCTTATCACCCACATCCTGGGGAGCTGCAAAGCTCTGGTTGCCGTGGAGATGAGAGGGTGGGTGGTTTGAGGTGGGGCCTGGCTGGTGGCTCAGATAAGGCTGGGGCGCCCAGCTGAAGGTGGGTGGGGCTGAGATGGGAGGATGGGGAGCCTGCTGGCTATTGACCTGAGCCTGGGAGGTTGAAGGGTGTCTTCCGACACCTGGACTAGCTTCCTCCGCGGTGCTCTACCTCCCTTCCCTTCCCTCCTCCCTCCCTTCCTGCTGCAGCCTGCCCTTTCCGTCTGTGCCCACGGAGGTTACAGGACTGTACTGAAGAGAACAGGACTGTGCCTAAGGATGGGAAAGGGATCAGGCCCAGAGGAAGCAAAGTGAGGCATTGGCTTGGGTGAGGGGGCTCCATGTGGGTGCTGTAGGCAGATGCCTGTGCAGTGCGACTTGGCAGAAGCTGAAAAATCAGCCACCACCTCCGACTCACACACCTCCTCCCTTCCCACTCCTATTTTCTTTATTTTCTCATCTTCCACTTAAAACATTTTCCCCCTGCTGGCCTTCTGACAGCCTAAAATGTCCCCAGTAAGAACCTTACAGCCTGGGATTGTATGGCGCTTAGCAGAGTGCCTAGCATGCATGAAGCCCCTGGATTGATTTCCAGCATCATGTTAAGCCAGGCCATGCAGTGCCCCTGGTTCCCTCGTCTTGAGGTAGAGAAGTTCAAGGTCATCCCTGATAAAGTTAAACAGCTAGAGAGCTCTTGCCAAAACAAAAAACAAAAAACCTATGAAACACCCACCACCAAAACCTTCATTCAAATGCAAATGTCCCCACAGAGGTAAAGCTCTGCCATTAGCATGTCCCCAAAAGTTGCTGATCTGTGTGCTCTGACACCAAGAGATGCAGGACCCTGATGGAGCAGGGAAGGCACCCCAGTGCTACAAAGGGCCTGGAAGGGGGAAGGGACAGAGGAGTTCAGAAACTCAGGCTGAAGTTTTGCATGCAGTGGTCTTGCGGTCAGTGGGCTTAAGTGTGTCCTTGACCCAGTACTTGCTGACGTCTGTTTCTTCTTCGATAAACCTGAGGTCATAGTCAGTTCACGGGGCTAGGATGTCAGGGTGAGGATGAAATTCAGGACTGTGAAGTGCAGGGCCCAGAGCCACACATAACACAGTCTGTAAACACCCACTAGTATAACTCTGCCCATCAGCTCAAAGCCATGCTCCTGAGTATTGGGCTGTGGGGCGGGGGGGGGGGGCGCTAGGGTGTCTGTACACACATGACTGTGGGTCTCCTGTCTGGCCACATCCCCTGGGACCCCTTGCTTTCCTACTGTCAGCACTCTGATGGGCAGCCACTCCATAATGCACCCCACACCTGGTATTGGGGGCGTCATTTTTCCCATCTGTGCTTAGTTCTGTGTGCTCTCCAGAGGGTCCCCTCCTGGCGCCCCTGCAGGTGACTTCCCTCACTTTCCTGGGAAAATAGGAGCCTCTGACTGACTCCCTCCAAATGCCCTGGTCTCTCATTACCCAACCTCTTGCCCTTTTCCCTTCTTTCTGAGAAGCATGTGCTTTCTCCAGAGCCTGTCCTCGGCCCACCACTCTCCCATCCTCCCACTCAGACCCCCCCCACCTCTCTACTGCAGCCACAGGCCCAGAGCTTCCCTTCTTCAAAGCCCCTTCGCTAGAGCCCTGCACAGACTCCAGCCCTGTGCATACAGCCTTCCGCCACTTCCCTGGGAGCCTCCTGCTTCCTCCCCAGTGATGGCTTCCGACTTTCCTGGCATTTTCACTCTCTGCTCTCCTTCCCCGCCCTTAAACTTCCTGTGGAGTGTGAGACCCTCTGCCTTCACTCCCCAGAGTGGGCCCTGGGATGCTGTTTTGACTTTCTTCCCCTTTCATGTTCAGACACCTACCTCTTGGCTGGTGGTTCTCAACCTGCGGGTCATGACCCTTTCATGGGGGTCACCTACAACCATCAGAAAGCACAGACACTTACATTATGACTCATAACAGTAGTAAAATCACAGTTATGAAGCAGCAGTGGGGGGGGGGTGTCACCACAACAGGAGGAACTGTATTAAAGGGTCACAGCATTAGGAAGGCTGAGAACCACTGCTCTAGGCTAACAGTCCCCAGGCCACTTTTTCCAGCCTGGGGCCTCCAGAGGCTCCTGTGTTCTGCAGTGCCCGCCTGTCCACCAGCTGCCCTGTCTGAAATGGGCCCTTCCCTCCACCCCACCCCTCTTCTGTGAGTCAGTACCTGATCTGCCCAGAGGACCCCGTCATCCTGCACCCCCTCGCTGCTTTTAGCATTTCTCCACATTAGCCACATTGCTTGCTCCTGTTCTGAGCCCCACGTCTAAATCCGGCCCTCGCCCATCTCCTCATGAAACACGGCTTCTGTCTGTAGCCTGATTCGTTTGTCACAAGCACTGTGGAGATCGTGTCATGTCTTGGCTTCAAAGTTCTTAACCCTCTGTGATATGGTTGTCAGCCACAGAAAATCAGACTCCCATCTCAAATGGCTCTCATCCCTGAGTGCTATAATCCAGTCATATCTGCTGTCCCCAGACTGACCCAGTGTGTCCCCATATCCCCACCTTTGCTCGTGCCTTTTTATCTTAAGAATCCTCTTTTTTGCTGAGGTGGTGGCGCCCACCTTTAATCCCAGTGCTCAGGAGACAAAGGCAGGCAGATCCTTTGTCTCAAAACAAAACACCTTCGTTTTAAAAGCTGGGATTGGTGGCAGTGGCCCACTCTTGTAATCTCCGCATTTAGGACACTAAAGCTAGAAGGTTTACAGAGTTAGAGGCCATCCTAGACCACATCCTGGGCTGTGAGGTCCAGGCCAACCTGGGCTACAGAGTGAAACCCTGTCTGTAAACAACCATCAGACAAACTAACAACTCCTCTTCCCAATTTTTGTATGACCTCAAAGTGACCACCTTTAAGCCGGTAGTTCCAACCTGTGTGGGTTGTGAGTCCTTTGGGGGTCAAACGACCCTTTCACAGGAGCTGCCTAAGACCAGCCTACATATCAGGTATTTGCATTACAATTCGTAACAGTAGCAAATTACAGTTATTATGTAGCAACAGAAGTAACTTCATGGCTGGGGGGGGTCATCACAACATGAGGGACTGTATTAAGGGGTTACGGCATTAGGAAGATTGAGAAGCATTTCTCTCAGGCCTCCTACAAGTACCTCTTCTGAGAAACTTCTCCATTCTCCCACAGACACCTCTCTCTTGATTAGCTGCAGCCCACTGCCTTATCTGGGGTGTGTGACTCTCCACTTAGTGTAGAAATTATCTGTGGGCATGTCCTCCCCCTGGAGGAGCCTGCATCAGTCCTTTTCATCCTCATTTCTCCATGAGGCTCAGCACAGAGCTTGGTACCGTGTTCAGCGGGGAAGATAAGATGCTCCAAAGTGGGTGGGTAGGTGGATAAGTCAGTAGCAGATCTACCACTAGGTGTAGATGGGCGGGTGGATGGACAAGCACTCACCTCTTGGGCTGAGCCACAGGCACAGACCTTATGACAATAGCTACTGATAAAGTAAAAACCAGAGCCTAGTGAGAGAGAGTTGATATCTCTTTTTTGTTTGTTTTTCCAGACAGGGTTTCTCTGTGGACTGTCCTGGAACTTGTTTTGTAGACCAGGCTGGCCTCAAACTCACAGAGATCCGCCTGTCTTTGCCTCCCAAGTATAAGGATTACAGGCGTGTGCCACCACTGCCCGGCTTGAGCTGACAGTCCTTAAGTGTATACCAGAATGCATCTTGCTCATCAGAGACCTGGTTTAAGCATCCCAAAGTCAGCACTGAGAAGGCTGGAAGAGGGTGACGCTCTAGAACAAGACTCCAGTCACCACAAACACCAGATTCCTCCTGCGTGCCTGACGGAGATGCCCAGATTCTAGAATTCTTTTTGGTTTTGTTTACTTTTCAAGTCAGGGTTTTCCTGTGTAACCCTGGCTGCCTTGGAACTCATTTTGTTAAGTAGGCTGGTCTCACACTCAGAGATCTGCCTGTCTCTGTGTCTTGAGTGCTGACTTAAGGCACCACAACAGCCTTTGGTTCTAGAATTTTTTTTTTTCCTTTTTAGAGACAGGGTTTTTTTTTTTGTGTAACAGTCCTGGCTGTCCTGGACTTACACTGTAGACCAGGATGGCCTCAAACTCACAGAGATCTACCTGCCAAGTGCTGGGATTAAAGGGGCCACCACTGCCTGGCATGGGTCTAGAATTCTAAAAAGACTTGCATGAGCCAGGTGGTGGTGTCACACACCTTTAATCCCAGCACTAGGGAGGCAGAGGCAGAGACAGAAGGATCTCTGTGAGTTTGAGGCCAGCCTAGTCTCAGTGAGTTCCAGGGCATCAGGACTGTTACACAGAGAAACACTGTCTCCAACCCCCCCCCCCAAAAAAAGACCCGTCCCTGGGTGAGCATCCTGAATCATGCTGTCATGTCCTTAACCTCCCCAGGCCTTGGTTTTCTAGTCTGTGAAATGCAAGGCTGTTGTAAGATGAATTAGAAGAATCTCTGTGTGACCTGTATCTAGCATAGCTACTTGAAAGCTGAAGCAGGAAAAGGCCTTCCTTGATTACTGAGTAGTTCAAAACCAGCCTGAGTAACTGATTGAGGCCCTGTCTCAAAACAAAGAATGAAGCAAAGGAGGCAAAGCCTGTGGCACAGTAGGAGGACGCACACAATTCAGTGTCTAGCATCTCAGGCACATGCATAGTATCCTGCAGGTAACATGCAAGTGTTCACAATGACAGTAGCTTCTGCTACTGAAGCTGCCCTGTGGCCCTTAGCAACCTGCTCACTTCAGGGAGCAAAGCACCACACGCTAGGCAGCACAGCAGCCAGTGCTTAAATACCACCTTCCCTGTGACGTCACTGTTCAGAAGGGGGTTAGCACTAGCAGCAGGCACGGAACAGGATGGCAGCGTCTTTCACGTGCACCTGGGAGGATGCGTGGCATGCGGGAGGCAGAGAGGTGGACAGAGGGAAGTAGGTGTCGGGTAAGGGCTGCTGACTGTTTCGGTGACATGTGGACAGCAGAATGTTGAGACGAAGCACGGGCAGAAAAGACTGGGAGAGCCAGGCGCGATGGTCCAGGCCTCGAATCCCAGCATCTGGGAGCCTGGGCCTACGAAGAAGAATTGAGAGTTTGAGGGTAGCCAAAGCTATGCAAGGAAGCCCTGTGTGGAGAGAGTTAAGAGGACAGAGCTTCACCCCCAAAGAGAGAGAGAACAAACCAGTGACCTCATTCTTTCATAACTGGCTACAGAAAAGCCCCCTAAATTCACTAATCCCTGGGGAGATACAAATAATATTAATAGCTGGCCCTCTGTGTGGAGTAGACCATGTTCTACACACTAAGTACACCCTAATTTACATACTTCTCTGGTCCTGGAGAGATGGCTCGGTGGTTAAGAGCATTGGCTGCCTAACACTCACACAGCCACTGATTTGCAAATCCAGTTCCTGGGGATCTGATACCCTCTTCTGGCCTCCACGGACACCAGTTTATGCATGTGGTACACAGACAAACATGCTGGCAAAACACCCATACACACAGAAATAAACAAATCCTGGAAACTTCCCAGAGAAGTCTACGACAAGAAACTATTACCATCCCTCGTTTTGTTGCTGTTTTAGACAGGATCCCACACTATAATTCAAGCTGCTTTGAACTCACCGTGTAACCTAGGCACTATGGAACCTATGTAATTCAAAGCAATCCTCCTGCCTCAGCCTCCCAAGTGCTAGGATGTAAGCACGTGCAAAGTGCAAATGACTTACCCAAGACCGCACAGAGTAGCAGTTACTTCTTAAGCCCAGGCGTCCTGGCTTGAAAGGCCCTGCTTGAAGCCACACGTTATCTCTTCCTTTCCCTCTGTGCCTTCCAGGGCCAGTGTTGGGAGAAGGGGAAAGGCGGATAGCCGAGGGAGTGACCAAGGAGGAGAGCCCATGAGCTATTGTCACTAGTGCACAGACTGGCTTAAGTTCCTAGGATCAGACAGCCTGTGAAAGGGGGTCCAACTTGGCACTCGTGGAACAGTGTGGCAGACCCTGAGAACGTTCTGGGCACCTTGGGGCAGCAAAGATGTGGTCCAGGCCCCGGAGGTATTTTGCAGTGTCTGCACAGGAGTCTACCTGGCTGAAGGGAGTAAAGTCTAAGTGGACCAGCTTCTGAGGTCCAGAACCAGACCAGGTTAGGCATGGCCATGGCTTCCCCATTCTACTCGACCCCCGTGCGTTTTTTCCCTTGGGCCTCTGGCTCCTAATGCTTCCAGTCTTAACTAATGGGTCTGTCTCCTTGATAACCTTCGGGGGGGGGGGCGGGGATGAAGAGGTGGCTGAGCAAACGGCAGGGAGTGGCACCAGTGGCTGGAGTGGGAGGGGCCAGCACCGCCTGGGAGCTCGCCCAGGCAAGAGCAGGGCAGGGCAGGGGTGACAGGCTTGGGGATATAGAAGCCAGTCCATCCTGGGATGCCAGCTGACCCCTGCCGTCATTTCCTCTGGAGCCAGAGAACAATGGCTTAAAAAACAAGTGCAGCCGATCCACGTAGCTGCTGCCTGGCCACACGCACACACAACTCTATGGTGCTGAGCCCAGCTCTACGGAACCTGGCAGCCTAACATCCTCACGGCCAGCATCTCACTGTCCTTCCAGCTACCCGCGGTCAGCAGCCTGGAGAAGCCCAAGGGATGAGTAAACCACAGTTCGCTGCGACGTCCTCACTGCAGGAGCCAGGCCGAGCCTGACGTCTGTCCTCTCTGCGTGCGCGCCGGCCTCCGAGGGAGTGGCCGGCCAGTGGCTGCCGCATGGAACGTCTGCAGAAGGTGAGCGGGCTGCACCCCGGCCCCGGGTGGGGACCGCTGCCCTCCCGGGCCCGCTCGGGAGTCGCCCGCGCCACCTGGTGGCCACCTCCGCACAGCACGCTGGGTTCCCCCACCCCCATCCTGAGGTCTAGGGCAAGACCCACGCCCACACCCTCGCACCCACGCACATGCCCACTCCGCCACCTTCTCGCTCTCTCCAGCAACCTCTTACCTCCCCGGGGAGCGTCAGCTCCTCCAGAGACTCCAGTGTGCCGGGCTCTCCCTCCAGCATCGTGGTGAGTACTTCTGTTGCCCACCTGCACCTCAGCTGGGAGGAGGGAGGGGCGGGACCCACTTAACCCCTGTTTGTTTCTCCCGACCTACCCTCTACCCCCGCCACATGGAGAGAGGTCCTGTGAACTCTTGCAGGTGCAAAGACCCCAGACATCCCTGCGGAAGGTTCCTAGTGCCCTGGAA
>NC_022019.1:16524330-16539363 GCF_000317375.1 Microtus ochrogaster | reverse complement strand
GGTGAGGCAAGCCTATTGTTCCAGAATTTGGGAAGTGAAAACAAGAGGTTAAGGAATTTCAAGGCCAATTGCAGCTACTGAGAGCCTTGACTAGATGAGATGCTGTCTCAAAATTAAGTGCTCATCCTAGATCCTTAAAGGGAATATAATGGAGCTGTTAACTCATGAGAATTGACATCGAAAAAGTTTTCTTGATAACCAATGTGAGGTCAAGCGTCCGTCCTTAGGTTATACTTTGGGAAACTCTGTTCCATTTGGACCATTTCCCTTCAGGCCAAGATGGACAACCAGGTGTTGGGCTACAAAGACCTGGCTGCCATCCCCAAGGACAAGGCCATCCTGGACATTGAGCGACCTGACCTCATGATCTACGAGCCCCACTTTACCTATTCTCTCCTGGAGCACGTGGAGCTGCCCAGAAGCCGGGAGGTAAGGGGGAGATAAGGGGGGGGTCGTTTGCGCATGCCTGGAGGGAGCCAGGTAAGTAATGAGTGGGGAATGCCCCTGGCAGACCTTGGAGACAGAAATGGGCTATGCACACAGGAATGAACCCATGTTTTGGGCAAAGTGGGCATCAGACTCAAGGCTGGGGTGTGAATCAGCAGGAACAGCCCTAGCTAAACAGTGGAAACATAGAGAGAGTGGAAGGTGGTAGAAAGAACAAACCACACAACGGGAGCTCCAGAAATTCTAGCTGAGGGAGTAGACTTGTAGCCTGGTTTTATCTTTCTGTCACATAGCAGTGATAGCTCCTCCTGTGCACCCCGGAGGGCAGTGCATGGGACAATATTGGTTAGGTACTTTGCCACTTGTGTTCAAGAAAGAAGTCTTCTCAAGTCATGGTGGCACACACCTTTAATCCCAGCAATAGAGAAGCAGAGGCAGGCAGAGCTCTAAGAAATGGAAGCCAGCCTGGTTTATGTAGTGAGCTCCAGGCCAGCCAAAAGGCTACAGAGTGAGACCCTTTCTCAAAAAACAACAAGCCGGGCGGTGGTGGGGTGGTGCACGACTTTAATCCCAGCATTTGGGGGCAGAGGCAGGTGGATCTCTGTGAGTTCAAGGCCAGTCTGGTCTACAGAGTGAGTTCCAGGACAGCCTTCAAAGCTATAGAGAAACCCTGTCTTGAAAAATGAAAACAAAACTAGACAAAAAAAGAAAGAAAGAAAGAAAGAAAGAAAGAAAGAAAGAAAGAAAGAAAGAAAGAAAGGAGGGAGGGAAGGAAGGAAGGGGTCAGGAGCGCCGAGGTGGCTCAGCAGGTAAAAGGGTTTGCATGCATGCAAGCCTGACAGCCAGAGGCCAATAGTGGAGGGAAAGCCCTGACTCCTGAAAAGTGACCTCTGACCTCTACACGTGTGCTGTGGCATGTATGTGCCCATACTCACACAAAGTCATAATTAAAAGAGTAAAATTTGAATTTTAGGAAAAGAAAGAGGTCATATTGGTGTGGGCAGATTGTCAGGCTGGAAAACTTCAGTACCAAGGAGCTGAGGAGAACTGATTCCATCCTGGCTGCTTGTTGGTTGGATTTCACCATTCCTTGCCTGCCAGGCTCTGAAGTCAAGGTGTAAAGCATAGTGCTCCCAGATCTGAGCTTCATATGAAAAGACTGGGGGCTGGGAGAACACTGGGCAGAGGAAGGATGAAGGTCAGGTCAGAGATGGGCAAGGATCAAGAGGGAAGAGAGGCTAGAGAAACAGGTGAAATTGGGTGATGGGGGTGAGTCATCCCTCTGAGGTTCTAGGGTTTAGTGCCTCCCTTGACTTTGATAATCCTCTCCCTTCACAGTGCTCACTGTCACCCAAATCCACATCCCCCCCACCATCCCCAGAGGTAAGTCAGCTCTAGTCCCGCTCTGCTGGGGCCCCCAGCTCCCCTCCCCCAACTGGCTCCCCTCCCCCAACATGCCTTGTCTCAGCAAAGTGCAGGGGATGATAGAATCAGCAAATCCTGACTGGTTGGTCACCAGCCAACTCATCTGTCAGCCAGACCCAGGGCGTCATTTAACCCTTTCTTTCTGGGTAGGCACACCGAGCAGGTGGATAGAGTCTTTGAATGTTCTTTTTTTTTTTTTTTTAAATATTTAACTTTATTTTATGTTCATGTGGTATAAAGGTGCCAGATTCACTGGAACAGTTCACAGACAGTTGTGAGCTGCCATGTGGGTGCTGGGAATTGAACCTGGGTCCTCTGGAAGAGCAGCCAGTGCTCTTAACCTCTGAGCCATTCCTCTAGTCCCTTTGAATGTTCTTCTTCTGCTATGACATTGTCCCGGGGTTGGGGTGTAGGCTGTTGGTGTGGGAGGACTTGGAAGGTGGTCGGAGGTAAAGCCACGTACAAGGGAGCGAGATGAGGTATGGTGGCGGGACCTAGGAGCTGCATACCTCTCCATAGGTATGGGCGGACAGCAGGACACTTGGACTCATCTCTCAGGCTTCAACACCAAGGACCACAGGGACCCCTAGGACCAGCCTGCCCCATTTCCACCACCCTGGTAAGTTTTATTATCAGCCTAATTATGTTCTTTCCCCGGGAGTTCATTTTTCCTTCATGACCCCGTCTCCCTTCCTCTCAGTCCCTGCTCTTTGGATTTAGACCTAGCTGGACCCTCTGGGACCCGGATGCCAGGCAGAATCAGTAGCAATAGTTGTCATGTTGTCTTCCTTCTCACACACCCAGAAAAGGACAGGAAGTTCTACTTCATGCGGCATGATGCCAGTAGTCTTGCTCATGGCCCCATTCTGTTCCTGGACCCACCACCCCCCTGCCATCATATCCCCCTTCTCATCTGCTCCTGTTCCTTCTCTCAGAGACCACCCGCCCGGATTCCAACATCTACAAGAAGCCACCCATTTACAAGCAGAGAGGTGAGGATTCCTCTGACTTCCTGGCAGTTTCTCCTGCCACCTACTGGTAGGGTGGTACTGGGCCACATGCTGAGATTTGGGAAGGGATGGGGGATAACTTTACCTGCAAGGACCCTGTGTTCTCTGCCGTGCTGGGCATCTGAGATCTCCTGGGTGGGAAGGGAGAGCTGAGGGAGCTGGGGCTGAGGGTGGGCCAGTTGACTGGCTGCATGGTTAGATGGGGTGGGGTGTGGACTGACCCTGGGCCCATCTGCAGAATCCACGGGAGGCAGCCCTCAGAGCAAGCATCTCATCGAGGACCTCATCATCGAGTCATCCAAGTTCCCTGCGGCACAGCCCCCTGACCCCAACCAGCCAGCCAAGATAGAGACTGACTACTGGCCATGTCCCCCGTCGCTGGCCGTTGTGGGTAGGAAAAACTGGGGAAAGGGGAGAACAAGAGGTTGGGATCCCTGTCTGCTATTCCTTCTTGGTCCCATGAACCCTTTTCTAACCCACCGCCTGGTTGTTACTTCCCAGCCTTTGTGTTTCCCTCGTTCGATGGCTCATTGCTTGTCTTGCCCCTGCACTTCTTCGTGTTGCTGTGCAGGGCCTGCTTGCTAATAATTCCTTCCCTTCTCATTATTATTATTATAGTTATTATTATTATTTGGGGGTTTCGAGACAGGATTTTTCTATGTGGCTTTGGAGCCTGTCCTGGCTCCTGAGTGCTAGGATTAAAGGCGTGCGCCACCACCTTCCAATTATTATTATTTCTTTGTGATTTATTTATTTATTTATTTATTATGTATACAGTGTTCTGCCTGCATGTCTGCCTGCAGACCAGGAGAGAGCACCAGATCTCGTTATGGAGAGTTGTGAGCCACCATGTGGTTGTTAGGTATTGAACTCAGGAACCCTGGAAGAGCAGCCAGTGCTCTCAACTCCTGAGCCATCTCTCCAGCCCTCATTATTATTTTTTAAGGTTTTCTTTTATTTGAACTGTGTGTGGGGGGAGGGGTAATGTGCATGAGAGTGCAGTACCTGGAAACCTGTAGCAAAGGCTTGCGCTGCAGCCCAGATTACGGGAAGTTATAAAAACACCCGTGTAGGTGCTCTGCATGGAGGAGCGGTGAGCAGCTTAAACCACTGAGTGTTGCTCCGGCTCCCGTTCATTCTTCAGTCACTTAACAGACAGTTTTTAAGCTTCCGCCATAGCCCAGGCCCTGTGACAGGAGATTTCAGAAAGAGAAAAATAAATGAGAGAAGGTCTTGGTCCCCAGGTAATTTAAATGTGTTTCTTATCAGTTTGTCCATCGTTATTGTCATGTTACTGATATTACATGTTATTCTGGTCCTGGGCCTTCTGCACACTAAACACATACCTACCTTCAAGTTACATGCACTCTCGGCTCTGGACTTTATTTTCCAGGCTGGCCTCGAACTCACAGAGATCTGCCTGCCTCTGTCTCCCAATTCCAAGTGCTGGGATTAAAGGCATGCACCACCACCACCTGGCTTCTTTTTTAATTAAGTAGAAATAAAAAATAATTTAGTCAGGTAGTAGTGACATACCCCCTTTAATTCCAGTACTTGGGGAAGCAGAGCCAGGTAGATCTCTTGAGTTCAGACTACAGATCGAGATCTAGGACAACCAGTGCTACATAGAGAAACCCCACCTCTGAAAACAAAAGATAGGGGCTGGAGGGATGGCTCAGCAGTTAAGAGCATTTACCTGCTCTTCCAAAGGTCCTGAGTTCAATTCCCAGCAACCACATGGTGGCTCACAGTCATCTATAATGAGGTCTGGTGCCCTCTTCTGGCCTGCAGGCACACATGCAGACAGACTATTGTATACATAATAAATAAATAAATATAAAAAATAAAAACAAAAAATAAATAAAATAAAAAAGAATTTATAGTGTTCTTTTCAGCCCTGTTTCACAAACTGGAGAAGTGGGTAGCTGAGAGGCCCCATTGATTCTTGGACCTCTCTCTCCTAGAGACAGAATGGAGGAAACGGAAGGCATCTCGAAAGGGGGCAGAGGAAGAGGAGGAGGAAGATGATGATTCTGAAGAGGAGCTCAGGGCCATCAGGGAGCGGCAGAAAGAGGAGCTCAGCAAGGTAGCATCTTGGCTCCCAGCCCCACCCACCAGTTGTCTAGGTGACACATGTTCTGGTCCCACAGCCAGTCTAAAAGACTCCTGCCACAGAAGCATCTGCATTTGAACAGGTGGGAAGTGCCTCTCCTTTCCCAGGATTCCAGCTATACCTGGGCGTTAGGCTGCTTTTGGAGAGGTGTGGCTGGACATTCAGACCCTAAGCCCAGGAATGGAAGGATCTACCAGGGCCAGGTCCCAGCAGGCTGATCTAGGGGAGGAATCATAGAAAGGCCATTGGTTGTGCTCTTGGCATGGTGACCTGGGATAGAGAAGCTGCTGTGGAAGGGTACCACTGAGCATCTCCGACTAACTTAACGTGGTTGAATGAACGTGGACTCTAGTGTGGACTAGCTTCTTGGGAAAACTGTTGCTAGTCTTCTTGGATTGTACCCCAGCTCTGCGCTTTTCAGAGGTGGCAAGCTGGTGTCTCAAGCTTGGTGCCATACTCCTTCCTCCCTGAACAGGTTACCTCCAACTTGGGGAAGATGATCTTGAAAGAAGAGATGGAGAAGTCATTGCCCATTCGGAGGAAAACACGCTCTCTGCCGGACCGGACACCCTTCCATACCTGTGAGTGCTGTGTAGTGGGCTCAGGATCACCTACTTGGCCAGAGGTGGGGATGGAGTGGAGGGGTGTGTGTGTAGCTCTTGAAGAGTCCTGGTGTGAAGGCCACAGGTGTGCTCCCCGAGGGCAAGCATGGGAGCTGGTAGCCAGAACAGATAGAGAACAGCAGTACAGGCAGGTTGGGTTTCATTCAATGGACACCTACAATGGGTCAGGACATGCTAAGCACTGTGGATGTCGTGAGGGAGAAATACAGTTATTTTCTCCAGCAAGAGGGAAACTGACATGTAACTCATCCTGGCCTTTGGAGCAGTGTGACAGGTGAGGGAACAGAGTATCAGTGGGTATTTTCAGAGGCCAGTGAGAAGCCCTGGTAAGTAAGCTCCACTGCGTCTAAGAGGGAGACACAGACATGACACAGAAGATTCTTAAAAAAACGTCAAGCACAGCATGGGAGCAAAGGCAGGGAGTCTGAGCCTGTGTCGCAGCTCAGAGAGCCTGGTCACAGAAGACCGAGAAGCGAGGCAGGGAGATGGGTAAAGAGGGCTTTGAGTGCTAGGCTTCTGGGCACCCCTGTGTAGCCTGGACTTCTTGAGAGTCCGGTAGCTGGAGAGGCGAGGCACAGAGCTACGCGCCCCTAAAGAGCTATGAGAACTCTTAAAACCTGATTTTGGCTCCAGGCGGTACACGTTTTTAATCCCAGCACTCGGGAGCCAGAGGCAGGTGGATCTCTGTGAGTTCGAGGCCAGCCTGGTCTACAAGAGCTAGTTCAGGACAGGCTCCAAAAGCTACAGAGAAACCCTGTCTTGAAAAACAAAACAAAAAACAAAAAAAAAAAGATTTCTGTTGCAGTGAAAAGATGTCATGACCATAGTAGCTCTTTAAAAAAAAAAATACTTTCTTTAAAATTTACTTTTCATTTTATATACCAACCCCAGTTCTCCCCCTCTCCCCTTCTTCCACCCTCCCACCAACCACCGTAACTCTTACAAGGAAAAGGGCTGGTTTACAGTTTCAGAGGTTCAGTCCATTGTCATCATGGCGGGACATGGCCGCATGCAGGCAGACATGGTGCTGGAGAAGGAGCTGAGAGTCCTACATCTAGATCTGCAGGCAGCAGAAGCAACTGTGTCACTTGGGTATAGCTTGAGTATAGGAGACCCCAAAGCCCACCCCCACAGTGATACCCACTCCAATAAGGCCTAACCTCCGAAGAGTGCTGCTCCCTATGGGAGCCACTTCCTTTCAAACCACCACACGTACCAAGCCTCCAGATTGAATCCAAGGCTAGCCTGGACAATTTAGTAGACCCTGTTTCAAAATAAAAGCCGACTAGAGTTGTTTGGGTAGTGCATACCTTTAATCCCATTGCTCAAAAGCAAATACAGGTAGATCTCAGTGAGTTTGAAGGGCCCATGATCTAGATTTTGAGTTCTAAGCCAGCCAGAGTGACATGGTGAGACCCTGTTAAAGAGTTACTTATATGTATGGGTATTTTATCTGCATGTATGTCTGTTACTGCGTTCATGCCTGGTGTCCACAGAGGTCGGAATAAGGTATCAGATTCCCGTAGGACTAGATAGATGGTTGTGAGTGGCCATGTAGGTGCTGGAAACTGAGCTGGGAGGTCCTCTAGAAGGGCACCCACTGCTCTTAATCACAGAGCCATCTCTGTAGCCTAAGCTCCTACCTTTTAGGAAAGGTTTAAGGAGCTGGAGAGGTGGCTCAGAGGTTAAGAGCACTGGCTGCTCTTCCAGAGGACCCACGTGGCAGCTCACAGCTGTCTGTAACTCCAGTCCCAGAGGATCTGACGCCCCACACAGATATACATACAGGTAAAACACCAATTCACGTGAAATAAAAACAAATTAAAAATAAATAAATAAAGGTTTTATTTTATTTGTGTGTGTGTTTGTGTGTGTGTGTATGTGTGTGTGTGTGTGTGTATACATTAGTGTAGGGTCTGTGGAAGCCAGAGGCATTGGTCCTCTGGAGCTGGAATTACAGGTTGTTGTGAGCCACTGTGTGTAGGTGCTGAGAACCAAATTTGATGTCCTCTGTAAGAGCAGTATGTGGGTTTTAGTTTTGTTTGTTTTGTTTTTTGTTTCCCCCAAGACAGGGAATCTCTAGGAATCCCTGGCTGTCCTGGAACTCGCTCTGTAGATCAGGCTGGCCTCGCACTCAGAGAGATCCTCCCGCCTCTGCCTCCTGAGTGATGGGATTAATGTCGGTTACTCCCACCACCCAGTGCATTATGTGCTCTTAATCGCCGAGCCGCCTCTCCATCCTTCCTTTAAAATGTCTATTTAGCCACTTATATTGTGCGTGCGTGCAGGACGTATATGTGTTTGGACAGACATCGGAGAACAGTTTTGTGGAGTCAGTTCTTTCTTTCTACGTCTGTGTGGGTTCAAGGGATAGAATTTACCTCGTCAGGGTTGCAAGGTGTTTGCCTTTGCTCCTTGAGCCGTCTCCTAGCCCTATTTGTACTCTCTTAACATCTTATGTTTTGAAGCCTTGGCGGTATGCTCAAACTGAATCCTAAGGAGAACACATCTTTTTGGGTTCAGAGAAGAGGGAACAGATCTGAGAAATAGACAGATCAAATCCACTGAAGTGAATCCTATAACCCTCATAACCCTTGCATGGTGGGGGCGGGGATATGGATGGATAAGGAAGAGAGAAAACCTTCAGGGCTTTATCCTGGGTGCTAGTGAGTAACAATTTACAATTAGATAAGAAAGGGGGAGGAAAAGAGACTGTTTCAGCTGTGTAGAGCACGTGCGTGAGAACTGAGTTTGGCCAGCCAGAAGCTGGAGGGTCTGCAGCTAATATGTGTAGGAATGGAAAGACAAAGTAAGATTATTCATGGAGAAAGGAAAAGACAACCAGGTTCCCAGGCCTGCAGAACATGCATGCCCCAGGTAGCTTGCTCAGTAATGATCTGTGTGTTCTAAGGGCTACATAGCGAGACCCTGGATCTAGTGGTGGTGAGGAACTCGGGGAGGAAATGGAGCCTGTGTTTTGGTAGACTACAAAAGACTTCCTCTGTGGAAGAAAGGACTGGGGCTACTGAGCCAGAGGATGCAAGCCCAGCTTGCTTGTTGGGAAATATCACAAGACCTTACCTTTGTTGTGATGCTAACCCATAGCTGTGGGGGTAGGAGAGGAGATGTGGGCTGATCCAGTGCTAGTGTTTGGTAAGGAAGGTGCTGAGGGATTGCAGTTCCAGCAATGGGCTACAGGGCATGGCTCTTTGGAGGGGTATAGAAAATGTGGAGCCAAGAGACACACCAGGACTGGGCATTTTATTTATTTGCTTTGAGTTTTTGGTTTTTTTTTGCACTTGTTCCTTTGTTTTTCTTTTTCTTTTCTATGTATGTATTTATGTTTTAAAGTCTATAGTTGAAGCCTGGAGAATGATCGTCTCTAGGGATGGATTCAGCCTTAGTGTTTCAGATTCTTCTTCTGTTTTTTAAAATTTATTTATTTATGTGTGTGTTTAATGAGTTTTCTGTCCTCATGTATACTTGCATGATGAAAGAGGTCATGCCATTATAGATGGCTGTGAGCCACCATGTGGGTGCTGGGAATTGAACTCAGGACGTCTGGAAGAGCAGCTAGTGCTCTTAACCTCTGAACCATCTCTCTAGTCCCCCAGATTCTTCTGTTTGGCCAAAAAGATGAGCACTGTGACTTCCGTTTGGCTTTGTAAAGTGAAATAGTCAAGTGCCTCCTTCACCCTCCCCTGGAACAGTCCCCGGGTGGAGGTATCAGGTGGTTATGTAGGTTCAATAGATCTAATGTTGTAGATGGAGCCGTGGGCTGTGTCCCGCCACCCAACTGGCTTACACCCGGGCTGGCAGGCTGCTTGTTGTCCCAGCTACCCAGCTAGCTTATGCCCGAAATAATCACACGGAGATCTATATTAATTAAATTGCTGCATGGCCCATTAGCTCTAGCCCCTTATTGGCTAACTCTCACATCTTGATTCAACCTATTTCTAATAATCTGTATGTCACCAAAAGGCCGTGGCTTACCAGGAAAGATTCAGGTTGTCTGACCTGGCAGCTTCATGGCGGGTGGCTCTCTGCCTGCCTCCTTCCCCCCAACAACCAAGTGGCCTTTTCCCCGCCTATCTAAGTTTTGCCCTATCAAAAGGCCAAGGCAGTTTTCTTTATTCAACCAATGAATGCAACACATAGAAAGAAGACCCTCCTACACCAATCTAATGAGGTTTAACAGCTCAGAGTCACAAACAACCATTACCTTGGGACTGTCGCTTTCAAACACAAATATTCTGTCAGTTAAAAGTTTCTGTTGCTGTGATAAAACACCGCGATCGAGAGCAGCGTGGAGAGGAAAGGGTTTATTTCATCTTGCAGCTTATCGTCCATCATCCAGGGAAGTCAGGGCAGAACTCAGGCAGGGCAGGAACCTGGAGGGAGGAGCTGCTGCAGAGGCCCTGGAGGAGTTTTGCTTACTGCTTGCCCTCCATGGCTTGCCTGGTTTGTGTTCTTACACTCTCCAGGACTACCTACCAGGGGTAGCACCGCCCACAGCAGCCTGGACTCACCCACATCAATCACCCATCAAGAAAATGCTCCCCCCCCTCAGGCTTCCCCCGCAGGCCAATCTGGTAGGAGCATTTTCCCAGTTGATTCTAGATAGTGTCAAGCTGATATAAAAACAGCCAGAAGGCAGAAAGTGATTTGGAGTGAAAAAAAAAAAATTATATGTACTTGATATATTGGAATTCTGTCAATCAAAATATAAATGTTCCTTATTATTGCAAGGACATGACTTACTTCAGCAATGAACAGTGACTGTGAGAACTGATGACTTTCTCCCCCCCCCCCACATCCCTTTACTGGGTTCTGGGAACCCAGACTCAGGTCCTCGTGCTTTTGCAGCAAGCAGTTAACCCCAGCCATTTCCCAGCTCTTAGAGCCAATGGCTTTCTATGCAGGCCTGTTATCCCTTCTCCAAAATGCTTAGGATCTGAAGAGTTTCAGGCTTAAGGACGGTTTTGTTTTATTTCCCGGATTTTAGAATATTTGGATAAACTTTGCCAAATTGGAGACCCCCTAATCCAAAAATCTGAAACAAACACTTCCAAATCCAAAACTGAGAACTATATCAACAAGACTAGAGAAGTTTGGAACCCAGAACAGACTGGATTTCAGATTTTGAACTTTCATTTTAGAGATGCTAAATTTATTCAAAAGTAAGTGGTAGGTTCCCGGAGCCTATTTTGTTCCCACCCTCTAAACTTCCAATGGACTTTAGAGGATGCTTGTGGTGTTGACCGTGTCTAGGCCCTAGGCTAGACATTTACAAAACACCTGTCAAAGTGACTACAACAAAATACGACCATTGTTGTTTGTTTGTGTTTTTGTTTTTCAAGACCCGGTTTCTCTGTAGCTTTGGTGCTTGTCCTGGAACTCACTCTGTAGACCAGGCTGGCCTTGAACTCACAGAGATCCGCCTGCCTCTGCCTCCCGAGTGCTGGGATTAAAGGCATGCGCCACCACCGCAAGGTGTGCGTGTAGTTGAAACACATAGCATGTATGGAGGCCAGAAGAGGACACTGGGTGTCCTGCACTATCTCTCTCTGTGTTACTCACTTGAACAGAAGCTAGATTGGCATTGATGCCCCTGTCTCCACTCCACACAGTGCTAGGGTACACACAGCCATGCCCTGATTTTTATGTGTGTGCTAGGACCCAAACTCAGGTTCAGAGCCACTGAGCCAGCTCAAATGGGAACTATCTCGGTTGCATTCACTGTGCCAGGTGATAACTATCTGAACTGTAATGTCAGATTCCAGAATCTGGCTGCTGGTAATGCCGCTGTTATAATTGGGTGATTTCTTTTGTTTTGTTTGTTGTTTAGTTTGGTTTGTTTTTTGTTTTTTTTTTAAATATTTATTTATTTATTTATTATGTATACAATATTCTGTCTGCAGGCCAGAAGAGGGCACCAGATCTCATTACAGATGGTTGTGAGCCACCATGTGGTTGCTGGGATTTGAACTCAGGACCTTTGGAAGAACAAGCAATGCTCTTAACCGCTGAGCCATCTCTCCAGCCCCAGTTTTTGGTTTTTTTGAGACAGGGTTTCTCTGTAACTTTGGAGCCTGTCCTGGAACTAGCCCCTATAGACCAGGCTGGCCTCAAACTCACAGAGATCCATTTCTGTGATTTCACAGAGAGCCTGCACTTATTTGTAAACCTAGAGCTTACTTCACGGTGGCTCCTAGGACTCATTTCATGATGGCGAGCCTCACTCAGCTCTGCCTGGGATTCGTGCTAGGCCTTTGGGCTTACTTCTAGTTAGAGAAGAGGGAAGATGTAGCTTCAGCAAAATCCACAGCACACTCGCTGGAAGTCCATGGAAGCCTGCTGGGTTCTTCTGGTCAGGGAAGGCTAAGGAGGCAGCCCTCTCAGGAAGGACTGTCGCGATCAAGGGACTGAACCCAGGCCTTCCTGTTCTCTTTCAGCCTTGCATTCGGGAACTTCTAAGTCCTCCTCTCTTCCTTCCTACGGCAGGACTGCCCTGAGCCGGGTAAGGTTACCACCAAGCAGGGGCTGCCTGGGAGAAGTGTATGTGCATGGTGTTTCTAAGTGGACGAACACTTGAAGGCCCCGTGTAGTGGGGAGGCCTCAGAGTAAAGGAGACTGTTGACGGTTGCCCTCCGATCTCTCTGATGTCTTTGTGTCATTTCCTAGCTACAATCCACAGAATTCAGCCCATCGGGGAGTGAGGCTAGCAGCCCAGGTGAGCAGTGGGGCCACAAGTCTCTGGGAAGGGGGCATCCACAGACGTCATAGGCAGCCTGTGTCCAGTGTGGGTCGTGGTTTATTTGTCTAAGGTCAGGTGAGGGTACAGCTTCTGGAGCGGTCTCTAAATCTAAACCATGGCTCTTGTCTCCTTAGGCCTGCAGGTGAGTGCCCCCTGAGGGGGAGCAGGAAAAACCCAGGAAGCCAGGGCCAGGCATGGGCACTGGTGGGGGCGGGGCTGTGGGCCAAGAAGTTGCCTGGCGAAGACTGAAGACGCCTAGGGTAAGGCTGGGAAGGTCCCCCTGGCCCACTCTGGCTCACTGAGGCTTTGGTCTCCCCAGAACGGAGAGGGCCAGAGGGGGAGGATGGATCGGGGGAACTCCCTGCCCTGTGTGCTGGAGCAGAAGGTGAGGGCAGGGGACCTGACCGCCACAGTGGGGTGTGCTTCAGGGGGGTGGTAAAGCCCACCAAGCTGAATGCGCTCGGGGTGCTCCTGGAGATGACAAGGGGGAGGTAGCAGGGAAGCTAAGGGAGATGAATGGCAAGATGGCATGAATCCCAGTGGCCTCTGCAGGTTGACAAGGGGACCTGGGGAGTCCAGAGGGTTCTGAGGACCGGAGACTATGAACCTGAGAGAGCTCTCTCTGACTCTCCAGATCTATCCCTATGAAATGCTGATAGTGACCAACAAGGGGCGAACTAAGCTGCCTCCCGGTGTGGATCGCATGAGGCTTGAGGTATGCAAGGATGCAGGAGGTGGTTGAGGGGTCACCCAGTGGGGTTGCCTTGGATTTTGTTGCTGTAAAGGCCACCTGCCTCCTCAGTCACTCAGATGCCCATGTGTCCCCACAGAGGCATTTATCAGCAGAGGACTTCTCTAGGGTGTTTGCCATGTCTCCTGAGGAGTTTGGCAAGCTGGCCCTGTGGAAGAGGAATGAACTCAAGAAGAAGGCTTCCCTCTTCTGACATCCCCGCCAGCTCGCCCTGTCCGTGACAGCACCTTCCCTCTGCTGCTTCAAGGCCCTGAAGCTGGGGCTGTGAGACCCCACAGCATCCTCTTCCTCTGCAGGCTGGGAGCAGCAGGAGGCAGGGCAGAAGCGTTGGGCTCCATTCCTCAGGGAGAGAGAGAGCCAAGATGTGCACAGTCCCAGAGTCGTGAGGCATGGACTTCCTTACCCACATGGGCCAGGGGGCCTTATCTTTTCCCTGGGCTCCACTGCCTAGCCAAACCCAGCCTGGACTCCAGTACACAGTCAAATGTTTGCACCCTTTTCCTCTCTGTCTCCCCACACGAAGGTCCCCAGAAGACGGTGAGAAGAAATGAAGGGGTACTTAGTGGTGAGGTCTGTCTGCTATCCCATACAGGGAGGTAGACCTGGCCAGGCAGTGGGCAGCTTTGGGACCCTGTGCCTGTCCACCCAAAGGCTCCAGCCCACTGCACTCCTGACAGCTCCCTGCACCCGATGCTTCTCTGATTGGCAGAAGCAGGCTCTACCTGGGCCTCCAGCTGGGAAGTCATCCTCCTGCCAGCTTGTCTGTCCTGTATTCTGCAACCCCTAAGCTTCAAGCCTCTTGCTCAAGACCCAGGGCCTATTCAAAGCTGTGGCTCAGAGCAGAGGCGCTGTTCACATGACGCCTCACCACCAGCCTCCAGGCAAAGCCAGCTAGGATGCACCCTTCTAGCACCTGTCCAGGGACCACAGAACCCAGGCCTCAGCCTCCCCTACATGGGATCGAGAGGCCTAGTTTGGGGCATCTCTGAGAGTCCAGGCTCCCAGGTCCCCCCTCATTGCCATGCATCCCCTATTGTGCTCTCTACAGAATGTAATTTATTGGGGCACCCTCTGCTGCTTTTCTCCCCGACTCCCTGCCCTACCTAATTGCACTCCCCAGTCCCTGTCTCTCCACATATGTATGTGTATATAATTATATATATATATATATTTTGCCCAGGTCTGGGTTTTGTTTTTGCCCAGATCCTGGCACTCCCTGTCCACTGTATGTGTGATCATGCTGGGAGGGGTAACTGCTTGGAATTAAAAGGTTGCGTTGGGTCCCTAAATCTGTTTGTTTCCATCCCCACCTTTGGAGCAGAATTCATGCCCTTACATATGCTAGACAAGCTCGCACCATAATGGATAATTTTTGTTTGTTTGTCTTTGTTTTTCTAGACAGGGTTTCTCTGTGTAGTACTAGCTGTCCTCGAACTCTCTCTGTGGACCAGGCTGGCCTCAAAGTCACAGAAATCCGCCTGCCTCTGCCTCCTAAGTGCTGTGATTAAAGGCGTGCGCCACTACTGCCCTGCTCACAACGAATATTCTTACCCCTTTAAGAAATTTTTAGGGGCTGGAGAGATGGCTCAGAGGTTAAGAGCATTGCCTGCTCTTCCAAAGGTCCTGAGTTCAATTCCCAGCCCCCACATGGGGGTTCACAACCATCTGTAATGTGGTCTTGTGCCCTCTTCTGGCCTGCAGGCAGAAATACTGGCAGAACAATGTACACATAATAATAATAATAGAATATGACAAATATACTTTAGCCAGGCGGTGGTGGCACACGCCTTTAATCCCAGCACTAGGGAGGCAGAGGCAGATGGATCTCTGTGAGTTCGAGACCAGCCTGGTCTACAGAGCTAGTTCCAGGACAGGCTCCAAAGCCACAGAGAAACCCTGTCTCGAAA
>NC_022019.1:16487571-16523575 GCF_000317375.1 Microtus ochrogaster | reverse complement strand
AAAGAAATTTTAAATTTTGGGACAGGCTGGACCTGACCTGTCATTTCATAGCCCAGGAAGGCTTGCTCTTCTTGCTTCAGTATCAAGTAGCTGGGAGGATAGGCTTGGGGCACCAGTCCAGACTATTCATTTATTTTGTTTTGTTGTTTTGTTTGAGATAAAGTGTCCTGAGCAAAGGCTGGCCTTGAACTTGCCTCACAACTAAGCCTGGCTTTTCACCTTGTAAGTGCTGGGAACACAGGCATATACCACATATTTGTAGGCATTATTTATTTGCTTGTGTGAGGCAGGGCCTTCTGTAGCTCAACTGGCCTCAAACTTACCTTTTATCTGAGGTTGAGCTTCTGGCCCTTCTTGCCTCGGCCTCCCAAATGCTGGACTTGCAGGCATGCACCAACAGGTGTGGCTTATTTTGTGCTGGGGATCAAGCCCTGGGCTTCTTGCTTGCTAGGTGTGAACTCTACCGACTGAGCAACATCTGTGATTCATGTTTGTTTCTTTATAAGCAGTCGGCCCTGAGTCAGAGGGACAGGTGACATCAGGTTGAGAAAGTCATGGGAAAGGGGTTTCACACAGGCTAAAAGGGGTGGAGAGACATTGCTCACAATAACTTCCTGTGTCTAGGGCATAAAAGTAAGGGCTAGCCTAGACAGGGTGTTATTTGCCACTTCTCCAGGGCCTCTGTGAGACAGAAACCTGTGTTTCATGCTTGGTGGAAACTTGAGGAGGAGCCTCAGAAGATGGCCTCAGACACCCTGCTCTCCCCAGGGCCCAGGGCGCTTATGCAGCAGGGAAGCAGAACAGCAAAAGGTTAGGGTGCGGTGAGCCGACTGGCAAGCACCAGGCAGAGGAAACAGAAGTGGAGAATGAGCGAGGGGCTGAAGAACACAGTGAGGGGCAGGTGGAGCCAGGAAAGGAGGTGGTGACTCCCCTGCCCTCCACAAGGCCTTCCCCCGACAACTGCCACAGAGTGGCATGCCTGAGGGAGCTGTGTGTGCAGTTCCACTCGAGGACCAAAAAGGAGACGAGATGTGGGTGCGTGCCGGAAGGGGCCAAAAAAGCAAATAGATCAGAATCACTCCGAATTAAACAGCGATTTCATTACTATTCGAACCGGATGTATAGTGGAAGACTGCCTTGAATCGCTCATTCCCCTTCTACTTCCTAAGTGTTGAGATGGCAGGCACAGGTCGTCACACCTGGTTTCTTCGGTGCTGGGGAGCTAACCCAGGCTTTGTGTGTGCTAGGTAGGTAGGCACACGGCCTAGTGAGCTACATTCCCAACCCCTGGACAGTGATCTTAAGTTGTCCTATGTCTGCAGCATTGTTTTATCCTTGAAACAAACCTGTAAGACCCATAGTTTGATTCCTTCCAGTAAATGAGAGAACATTTTATCTGAAACCCAAAGTTACATAAAACCAAGGAGTAGCTAATGGGGAAGGGGGGAATTCAGGGGAAGTGGTCGCTGCTGGGGATCAAACTCAGAATCTTGGGTGTGCTAGGTGAGTACACTATCACCTGGCTACACCCCCAGCTGCCCAGCACTGGTGATATATCGCTATCTCTTCAGGGGAAGCAGGACTGGCCTTCCCACATGCTACCAGACATCCATTGACTGTGTGGAGAAGTTCCTCATGCTGGAGCCTGTGCAGTTCCTGTTCACTTGGAACTCACGGGCCACTGTGGAAAATGCACGTTTCACTGGTTACCAAGGGATGCTGAAAACTACATGATCAGATGGATGGGGAAATGTGTGTGATGGGACTCCTTTTTGGGTTTTTAAATGTGATGCCGAAGCCTGAACCCAAGGCCTTGAACATGTTAGCCAAGCCCTCTTACCACTGAGCTATACCTCCACCCCCCCCCCCACAGGGCTTTTCTTCCTGTAACAGCCCTGGCTATCCTGAAGCTTTTTGTAGACCCAGCTGGCCTAGAAATCACTGAGATTCATCTGTTTCTGCCTTCTGAATGCTGGGTGCCCTAGTTACCACACCCTCCTTTTTTTTTTTGGAGTCAGGGTCTCACTAAGTAGCCTTGGCTTGCTATGTAGACCAGACTGGTTTTGGACTCATAGAGATCTGTCTGCCTTTGCCTCTTGAGTGTTGGGGTCAAAGACATATGACACCAAGCCCAATATACATGTCCAGTTCTTTGTTTTTGAGGTCTCACTAGATTTCCAAGACTGGCCTGGAATTTACTGTGCAGCCCAGGCTATCCTAAAGCTCACTAAGGGCTAAAATTATGCTTACATTATCATGTCTGGCATTTATTTATTTATTTATTTATTTGGTACTGGGGATTGAACCAAGGGCCTTATGTTGCCCTTGTTTTGTTTTTTGTTTTTTAAGATTTTTTTAAAAATATTTATTTATTATGTGTACAATATTCTGTCTGTGTGTATATCTACAGGCCAGAAGAGGGCACCAGACCTCATTACAGATGGTTGTGAGCCATCATTTGGTTGCCAGGACCTTTGGAAGAGCAGGCAATGCTCTTAACCACTGAGCCATCTCCAGCCCCGTTTTTTAAGATTTTTTAATTATGTATAGTGTTCTGCCTGCAGGTATTCCTGCAGCCCAGAAGAGGGAACCAGATCTAATTATGGGTAGTTGTGAGCCACCATATGGTTGCTGGGAATTGAACTCAGGACCTCTGAAGAGTAGCCAGTGCTCTTAACTCCTGAGCCATCTCTCCAGTCCCAGCCCTTGGTTTTGTTTTGTGTGTGTGTGTGTGTGTGTGTGTGTGTGTGTGTGTGTGTTTTGTTTTTTGTTTTAAACTTTTTTACAACTTCAATCTCTCCCTCCCTCGGCTTTAAGAGCTGGATTCGCTTGGAATTCAATCGGACTGCATACTTCATGGAACGTCTTTTATCATAACTACTTTTTAAAAAGAACTAAACAACAGGTGAAATTAGTATTAACCATAAATTAGCCCCATATAACCAATATCCTGATTACATTTAAATACAGCACCAATATCAATGGGAAAGCTATCTAATCCGCCCCCCCCCACCCCTTACGTCTTCACTTCGGGAGTGCCCCTGACAATTTAAAAGCTTCTTAGCCAAGTGTGGCCAGGGCTACTGTATTAGGTAAGGCTGTGGGGACGCATGAGAAATTAGAAGTCTCTGGGTGTCACTCCAAGGGACGTCGAAAGGCCAAGACACTGGTAGTCATCAGCTCCCCAGGGCGCCCTCAGGGCTCCTTTACGACCCAGCCAGCCCCGTGCTTGGAGCGCCCCCAGGCCTCCGGCAGGGGCGGGGTTCCAGGGCCGGGTCCCGCCTCCCGCCCGCTGGGCCACCTCCTCCGCCACCGCCGCACCGCCACCCGGAGCCGGGCCGCGAGCCGGGCCGGGCCGCCATCATGCTGAGCCGGCTCGGGGCACTGCTGCAGGAGGCCGTGGGGGCGGTGAGCCCGGGCCCGGGGTGGGCCGGAGGGGAGGGCGAGGGCCGGGTGGGTGCGGGCCCCTTGGGCAGGGCCCCTCCCCGGGCCCGACGCTGCTTCCGGGGCCTCTGTCTCCGGGTCGTGTCCCTAGTCCCCGCCGCCCAGGAGCGCCTAGCTCCGGGATTCTCTCCAGGCTGACTGCCGAGTTCCCTCGGTCTTGCGCCCCCACTCCTGATCCTGAGCCACGCACGCTCCCCTGGTTCTGAGTCCGGATCCCTTGATCCTGCCTCCGCACTGCTTCCTGTTATGCTCCCTGCGCCCCACTCCCCTGATCCTGCGCGCCGCAGTGCTTCTGGTTACGTTTCCTGCGCCTGAGAGCTTCTGCTAGCCTTCTAACTCTTCTCTCCCCAAATGCTCCCTTGTTACCAGCGCATTCCTCCCGGATCTGCCCCTCGCCTCCTCCTTAGCCCCTGGCAGCCTTCCTTCCTTCCTCATTCCTGTCTCTTCCATTCCTCTTCACCTAGGACTAAAACAGCCTTCCCCTTCCCCTCTAAGGTGCTGGAGAACTCCAGAGACCAGGAGTTCTTGCACCGAGTTCCCTTTCTCAGCCAGGGCACAGGAGTGACTAAGTCCCCGGAAGGTGATAGAGAGCCTTGCAAGGGTGGGTGGTCTCGGGATCCCGGAAACAGTCCTCTGCGGCGGGTCACCGGTCTGAACGGGAACTGACCTTGAGTTAGGGAGGGCCAGCCTGCCAGAGGGGCTTTCAGGGAAGAGTGTTTTGTTTTTGTTTTACGACCCTCCGCTTGGGTTTTTTCGTGGAGCGCGGGTCCTTCGCTACCTGCTGCGTGCGGATCACTTCACGCGGCAGCTTTGCAAGAAGCTATTTGGGAAGTTATTATTATTTCTCTTTGTATAAGAACACCTACTAATTGATATGTTTAGTCTATCAAATTGTCTCTGGAGAAACAATTTTGAGTTTGACTCCCCTTCTTTCCTCTCACCCTCTTCCTAGTCGGAACATTTATTACTATTTTTGTAATTACTTTATTTGTTTGAGACAGGGTTTCTCTGTATAGCCCTGGTACTGCTCTGTAGACCGGACTGGCCTCGAACTCACAGAGATCCGCCTACCTCTGCTTCCCAAGTGCTCTGATTACAGGCGTGTGCCACCACCGCCCAGCTATTACTATTACTGTTAAAAACTGCCTCAGCCTTAGAAAAACTGGTAGAGGAGACAGAGACACTTCTGTAATCTGCCTTTTCCCAGCACCCCTGTCCTGCTCTGCCCTGAGACCAGGGACTAAGGTACCCTAAGAGGGAGAGTTTCCAAAATGAACCTTTCTTCTCCTTCATGTTCCAAATAAAAACAACTGTCGTTGTTCATGCTACTGGACTCGGGTCCATTACAAAGAGGGTTTGAAGGGTGGGCAGGCCTAAACTTCCTTGGTCCTCACACTGTGAAGGCAGAAGGCTCAGGCACCAGGATCTGAAGATGCAGAGTGGAGGGACATACTTTTAGGCAGGTGACCTGCACTGTGGAACACACAGACCATGTCCTGGAAGTGTGGTTTATGACACCCAAGAGTCCCTCTTTTTAGCTCCACCCATTGTTTGTCTTCCTTCAGATGGGACTAGGTCATTATGACCCATTCAAAGTACTAATTTCTGCTCCCTCTTGACAAAAGAGAATAGAAATCCCCGTGCCTCTCTCTAAAAATACTGCTATCTTTTAGAGGAAATTGCCCTGCAGTTTCTTTGGTCTGGTATCTGGTAGTAGACTCAGGTAGCGATTTCAGCCCCGTTCTGTCCACCAGGTTTTGATGGCTGTCCTGCCTTTTTTTCATGAAGTTTGCCACAAGGATTGTGGAGCTCATAGATGAAATCTGAGGGTAGATGAGACCCTATCACAGGAACTTTGAGGTTATTATAGTGCTAGCCAAGGCTCCAAGGACTATTCAGTGTAAGAAAGTATGGCAGGAGGGTCTTCGGGAGCTTCCTAAGAGTTGGTAAAAAGCCCTTCTGGGGTTGCCGGGTAAAAACCACAGCCCTGGCCCTTGGGAAGTGCATAGTCTATCAGACCCTGAATCACAGTGTTCTATGGCTGTGAGCCAGGTCACTCCTTGTGGACGTGGTATCTTGTTGTTACGTTTCTTTAGTATGTGTGTGTTTGGGGGGGTATGTCACAAGCATGCATGTGGAGGTCAAAGGTCCTGGGATTCAGACTCAGCATCAAGGTCTTTAGCATGAGCCATCTTACTGTCTGGGGTAGGACATCTTGAAGGACTGAGTCGTGCCTTGCTGGAAGAGTCACTGACCCTGCGTGATTCTTTATTCTAGTATTCTAGTATTTTTTTCCTGGAACTCGCTTTGTAGACCAGGCTGGCCTTGAACTCACTGAGATCCTGCCTGCCTCCTGAGTGAGTGCCATCACACCCAGCAACTACTTTGAAAAAAGAGTCTGCTGCCTGCATGGCAGGTGGGGCTTGCTTCGAAGTCTCTGTCTGATTCTGTCATGTGTGTTATTTTGCCCCCACCTCCCAGTTGCCCTGGCCAGCCAACGTCTTCCATCTTCCTGCCCTTGTCTCTTCTTTTGCCTGACACTGCCAGATAGATCTTCCCACCACATTCCTCTCAAAGTGGCACTGACCTTGCTGACTTGGACAGGCTTCTTGAATTGGCCTTAGACTCACATGCTTCTGTATGCCCTTTGCCCTGATACACTCTGCCTTTTTTTTTTCCTGCTGGGAACATCTTCCTTGCCCTGCTAAAATTTGATCCAGTTGGAGTTTTTATTCTTTGACCGGATCTTGAAAAGAACCTGTTAAGATTTATGATTTTTTTTCCTGGTGGTGGCAGCAGCAGCGGTACACACCTTTAATTCCAGCACTCAGGAGGCAGAGGCAGGCCTCTGTGAGTCTGAGGTCAGCCTGGTCTACAGAGCACGTGTCCATACAGCCAACACTACACAGAGAAACCCTGTCCTGAAACTGTCCCCAGAAACAGGTCTATTATTTTTACTTTGTATATGTGTGTGTCTATATCACATGTGTGTGGGTTCCTATGGAAGCCAGAAGAGGGTGTTGGATCCCCTGGTGCTGGGGTTGGAGTTGTGAAGCATCTAACGTGGGTGCTGGGAACCAAACTCAAGTTCTCTTGAACAGCCGCAAATGCTCTTCGCTGAGCCATCTCTAGCCCTTAGAGGTGACACCTTTTCAGAAGTCCCTTTCCACTCCAGCTGCTTCTTTACAGATGAGTGTTTGGCGACTTCATATTCTTTTCTCGGTGGCGGCATGTTGACTGGGGGCTCAGTTATCATTAGATGGCTTGTGGCCTGTAGCGTGGCATCTCGCACCAGGCAGGCTCTCACAAGTTGTGTACCAGATGCATGGTTCTAGAGGATGCCCTGCTTTGGAGATGCCTAGTCCTTCGCTGACCTCACTGTGGAGTTGCAGGTCCTAGACAAATGTAAAGGAATGATGGACCCAGGACATTGTGACCTGAGCAGAATGACCTAGAGGAAATAAACACCCATGGTAGGGACTGGAGATACATTCTATCTTGTTAACAATTTTTTCCTTTTTTTGAAAAAATTTTTTTTTCTGAATTTCTTTTCTTTTTCTTTCATATATATTTTATTTATTTATTTATTTATTTATTTATTTATTTATTTATTTATTTATAGTCAAGATAGGGTTTTCCAGTAGCTATGGAGCCAGTCCTAGAACTCACTTTGTAGACCAGGCTGGCCTCAAACTCACAGAGATCCACCAGTTTCTGTCTCCTGAGTGCTGGAATTAAAGGCGTGCACCACCACCACCACCTGGCTTTTTTTCCCCAATTTTATATAAATACTGTATTTAGATCATTTCTACCCCTTACTCTCCCCCCATCAACTACTCCTATGTCCCCACTTCCTCTTACAATCATGACTTCTTCTTTAGTTATTATTGTTACACACACAAACACACACACACACACACACACACAGCAGCCATTAGCTGTTGCTCTTCATGTAGGGGTGGGGCCTTTTGAACTTTCCCCATCCCTGTTGGCATGCCAACTGATGTCATTGTTCAAGTCTTGATTAGGTGACCATATTGTTGAGATTTCATGGGCGCAACTTCTCTGTCATGTAAAAGACACTATCTTGCATCAGACAGGATGTCTGGTCCTCTGGTTCTTACAATCTTTCCACTCCCTCGTCTTCAGTGTTCCCTGAGCCTTAGGTGTAGGGTCATGTTGTGGATGTGTCCATCAGGACTGGGAAACCCACTGTCGCCTGTTCTCTGCCTGTATGAACATTCACTGTACAAGGAAAGAGGATGTGTTTTCAGGGCCGTTGGTCACTCTCAGTTCAAGGCCAGTTTCAGCTAGAGCTCCTGGAGGGAGAGGATGCTTTTGGGAAGGGAGAGGCGAGGACTTACAGAGAGCAGGGTCCAAGCCTCCAGGTTGATGGGAGGAGGTAGGCAGGAGTTGGGGTTGCAGACTGTGGCCTGGGAAAAAAGATGGAAGCACTCTCTGAGTAAGGCATTTCCTTTATCGAAGTGTTAACCCTGTTACTAAATAGAGCCTGCCATGGCCTTGAACACAGCTTTCCTAGACTCCAGCAGAGCCCGGAAGCATTTCCCCTGTGTATCATTCTTATCGTCTCCTCGGGTGCCACTGTATTGTTGGCAGTCTCTCTGTTGTAGCTTCTGTGGCTTTTGGGTTGTACAGAAATCCTGTATCTATTCCTCCTTCAGCATGCTTACTTCTTGGGGACAGAGCCTGGGGGATGGGGACATGTGGGAGAGAGAGTCCCCTGGGGAGACTACGATGTTGTGTCCTGGAGAGATGAGTCGCTCTTCCCTTTGGAAAACTGGGAACCTAGAAGTCACCCCACTGGGCTCTGAACAGTCACATGGGCCTCTGTTCCCTTGAGTGCTGGTGCCAGCGGGTTCATGGTTGGCACTCCCACGGAGACCGTGTCTCCTCTCTCTGCAGCGGGAGCCCAGCATTGACCTGCTGCAGGCCTTTGTGGAGCACTGGAAGGGCATCACACACTACTATATCGAGAGCACAGGTAAGCCTGCTGCTCCCCAGACTGGGACCCAAAGAGGGAGCTGGGGAGAGGGGGCAGAGAGTGACCACAGGTGTCTTGGGAAGGTGATGTCAGGTGCTGGACCACAGGACATCTCTGGGCTGAGCCAAGGAGACAGACGGGTCAAGACCAAGAGCCCCAGCCATCACCCGTCTTCATGGTTAAATTGTTGGTCTCACTCTGACTTTTGGGAGTGGAGTTGCCTGAGTAATGAGTAGGGACAAGAAGGTTGGGAACCTAACTTATCCAACTGCTTGAATAAAGGTGGCTCCACTTGCTGTAGTTTAGCTGGGCACAGTCCCCAGGCTTTCAGTCCCAAGTGCTTGTCACTAGGACTGTTGACTAAAGGACCTGCATGTAGTTTAGTTGATAAAATGGTTGCCTGGCATTTACAGAGACCGTGTTCAGTCCTCAGTGCATAAACCAGGTGGTGGTACATGCCTGTAGTCAAGTGCTTAGGAGATGGAGAGCAAGAGGATCAGAAGTTCAAGGTCACCCTGGGATACTTGAGACTTTGTCTTAGAGAGAGGTTCAGTGGGGGAGAGGAGAAAGATGTCCAATAAATTATTTTTTGCCTTGGCCACCCTCAGAAGTACAGTAGGGAAGTTAAGGTATGGAAGATGCCTGGGTCCCTTTTCTCCTAGCTGACATCTCTTTTTTCCATGTATGCTTACATGCCAGAAGAGGGCACCAGATCTCATTATAGATGGCTGTGAGCCACCATGTGGTTGCTGGGAATTGAACTCAGGACCTCTGGAAGAGCAGTCAGTGCTCTTTTTTTGCTTTTTCGAGACAGGGTTTCTCTGTGGCTTTGGAGCCTGTCCTGGAACTAGCTCTGTAGACCAGGCTGGTCTCGAACTCACAGAGATCCACCTGGCTCTGCCTCCCGAGTGCTGGGATTAAAGGCGTGCGCCACCATCGCCTGGCTGCAGTCAGTGCTCTTAACCTCTGAGCCATCTCTCCAGCCCTCCTAGCTGACATCTCAAAGGGCCAAAGCTTTCATGCATTAACCCACTGCAATGATTTGGTGAGGCTCAGAATCTGATTGGCTGCTTTGTCAATAAGCCTGGTTGCCAGGTAACAAAGTCCTGTATCCAAAGCTTTCCATCTTCCTGAGTTCAGACTATGTCTAGGCCTAAGACTTTCCTAGAGGCTTTCTTTCCAGCTTGAGCTAGCATAGGAATTAAAATGGCCTTTGAGCACTTTGGGAGAGACTAGGAGGACTCTGTTAGAGCAGGGTCCTTCAGTCTTGGCGCAGTGGCTCCTGAGACTGGACTGTGTTGAAGGGGAATGACTGCTGTCTGTTGAGCCCGTCCCCACAAGGTCCTGCTACTACCTCTCTCTCAACTGTGACAGCCGTGAATGTCTCTAGACACTGACAGATGTTTCAGGGTCAGGAAAGAATCTCTTCCCAGTTGGGAGCCACTCTTTTAGACTAAATCATATGTTATATGTCTCTCTCTATATTGGAGATTGGTTGAACCCAGGACAGTCCTCCCCACCCCTGGGCCCCACTAAGCTACATCCCTCAGCCTTTTTAGTTTGAAACGAGAGCTCCCTAAGTTGTCTAGGCTGGCCTTGAACTACTCTGTAGCCCAGACAAGGCTTGAATTTTCACTACTCATGCCTCACCAGCCTCATGAGAAGCTGGGATTACTAACCCATGTCACCAAACCCAGCCTCAAGCTGTCTAAGAATCTTCCAAGTTCCCTGGGTCTTTCTGTGCATTTGGCCTTTTATTTCCAGCGCTGTCTCTAGACCAGGGTTACAGGGAGGGGGTGAGGCAAGCTCCTCGCTTATGCCTTAAAGGAAAGCTAGGGGGTGCTCCAGGGCCAGTTGGAAACCTCTCTCTATGGAAGTACTACACATTCCTGACAGGTTGTCTGTGCTTGCCTCTGACTGCCCTGCATGGAAACAGAACAAGAGCAGGCCTTAGGAGATGCTAGCAAGGAAGCCACTAAAATACAGCCTGGACAGTCTCAGGACAGACTCCATAGCGGCTCACTTAAGCCTGGAATGGATAGACAGCTCTCAAAACATCTCCTGTTGACCCATGTCCTCCTCTGGGCCCATGAGGGGTCCCTGTTCTCACTTTGTAGGGAGTGTTGCTACACACTGGGGCAAGCACACACTCAGCCAGCAGGCTGTATCCTGGGCTTTGTCGCCTACCACTTTTGTCTTTTTTTAAATGTACAAGTATCAGCTGTAAACTTTCATTTTTCTGGTGGCCCTCAGCCCACCTCAGGTGTGACTTCCTCTGGGCTTGACATGAGAGGGTCTAGTGCTCTTCATGTTACCTACCCTTGTGTCTTGAATCTCGATTAGATGAAAACACCCCAGCCAAGAAAACAGATATTCCCTGGCGACTGAAGCAGATGCTGGACATCCTGGTGTATGAAGAGAGGCAGCAGGTATCCTCTGGTGAGGCCGGACCCTGTCTGGAATACTTGCTACAGCACAAGATCCTGGAGACCCTGTGCACTCTGGGCAAAGCAGAGGTGGGCATGCTCCTGGGGCATCTGGAAATTTCTACCCCAGGCAAACCCTTATTCCCTGATTTTCTATTTGTGCTTCTCTACCTTGATGGGACAATTACTGTGACTGTGTTACTTGGAGTAGCCCACCCTGTCACTCAGCAGTGAGGAACCTGCTGCTTTCTGGACTGTATTCTAGGTGCTGGGTGCTGGGAATTGAGGGACGGGATAGTCACATACAGTGAGCCCTTGTTATTCCAGAGGTTGGTCCCCGGATCCTGCTACCCCTCCTCTCAGATCCCAAATCTGTGACTGTTCAAGTCCTTTATATAAAATGGGATCTGAGGACCAGCAAAATGGCCCAGTGGGTAAAGGCAGTTGCTGCCAAGCCTAACGACTTGAATTCAGTTGTTGGGATCCACATGGTAGGAGAGAGCTGCCAGTTGTCCTTTGACCTCCACGTGTGCAGTGTGGCACACGTGTGTGAGTGCACACACATAAGTAAGTGAATAAATAAAATAAAATTTTAAATAGGGTTCAGAAAGAAAGAGAGAGGGACAGAGATGATGGATAGGTTGGTAGAAAATAGGTAGAGTCCCAGAACCAATCTCATATGGATACCTAGGGGTGGGTGTAGATAACTTACATAAGCTCTGTGCCTTTAAATCATCGCTAGATTGCTCATAATTATTAAATCTAAGTACTATGAAACTCCTGATGCTACATTAATTAGGTAATAAGAAAAAGGTCTGTACATGTTTTGAATATTTTTAATGTGAGGTTGATTGAACCCATACATACAAAACCAGTAGCTATGGATGCAGGACCAGCTGTACTGTGTTCAGGAACGGCCCCGTCATGAAAAGCACGAATTCTGGAAAGGGGGTTGGTGGGGCAAGGGAAGAGCTGCTTTACGCACTGTGCAGAAGAGGCCTCCCCGAGAAGAAGACCTCTGAGCCATGGCCTGACCTCTGACAGGACGCTCTGTCTCAGTACCCCCCAGGCATGCGACAGCAAGTGTTCCAGTTCTTTAGCAAAGTCCTGACCCAGGTGCAGCACCCGCTGCTGCACTATCTGAGCGTGCACAGGCCTGTGCAGGTGAGGACCAAGAAGACATGGGGTGTCTGGGCCTAGGGCCTCTGTTTCCCAGCACCCCACTCTTCCGGGTTTCTGCGCTGTTCCTCTTTCAGAAACTTCTCCGACTTGGTGGGGCAGTCCCTGGATCCCTCACAGAAAAGGAAGAAGTTCAGTTCACCACTGTCCTCTGCTCTAAGATCCAGCAGGATCCAGAGCTGCTGGCATATATTCTAGAAGTAAGTGTTTGTGCGGGGACCAGGGTATGGTGCATAGGTGAGCCCTCTTGACCCTGCTGAGGAGGCAGAAGAGGGCGGAGCCCATAAGCATTCAAGGATGAGGCCCTTTTTTTTTTTTTTTTTTACCCACTTTGCATTTTTTTTTGTTGTTGTTGTTGGATTTTGAACTTTTTGTGGGGGGAGGGAGTCTCATATAGCCCAGGCTGGCTTCAGATTCACAGCGTAGTCAAGGATGACCTTGAACTTCTGATTCCCCCATCTCACTATATTGTTATAGGCATGTACCAGTTTATAGGGTGGTGAGGATAGAACCTAGGCCTCTACGTGTTCTAAGCAAGTACCATGCTCCAGCTCTTAACTTTCTTTTTTTTTAAATATATATTTATTTATTATGTATGCAATATTCTGTCTGTGTCTATGCCTGCAAGCCAGAAGAGGGCACCAGACCCCATTACAGATGGTTGTGAGCCACCATGTGGTTGCTGGGAATTGAACTCAGGACCTTTGGTAGAGCAGGCAATGCTCTTAACCTCTGAGCCATCTCTCCAGCCCCGCTCTTAACGTTTTTACGTGTGCATGTGAAACTCTGTGGAGTCAGTTCTACTTTTACAGGGGCTCTGGGGATTGTACTCAGGTCTCTAAGCCTCTCGTAGCAAATGCCTTTACTCAATGAATTGGCTTTTTTTTTTTTTTGAGACAGGCTCTTTCTCTTTATATCCCAGGTTTGGCCCAATTTTACAATTCTCCTGCCTCAGCCTCCCAAGTTCTGGAATTACAGAAAGTACTACAGTGCCTGGCAAGGCGTAGCAGACTGTGTAGCCCAGGCCGGCCTTGACCCTGGGATCTTCCTCCTTCTGCCTTTCAAGAATACTGACGTGCCCAGTCCGCCCTGCTCTTCTCTGACCCTGCACTCCCAGGGAAGCACTCTGGCCTTGACCTCACCCTCCCCTTTTGCAGGGTAAAAAGATGATAAGCAAGAAGACTTCCAGAGAACCTACAGCTCCATCTAAAGACGTCGCTGGCTACAGGGACAAGGACTGTCCCCATAGTGCTGCTCCCGGCAGGGATCCTGGACCAGATGGCGAGCACTGTGGTGTCCCGGCCTTGAGTAACCACCTGCCTGCAGAGACCGAGGGGCCAGAAAATGGGCCTGGGGAGAGCAATCTCATCACCTCCCTGCTCGGGCTGTGCAAGAGCAAGGTCTGGCCACAGAGATGGCAGGGGTAGGGAGGGGTGAAAAGAACTCTTGTCTCAGACATCATCTCCCCATCCCCTAGAAGAGTCGGGTGGCCCTGAAGGCCCGGGAGAATGTATTGCTGCTGGTAAGCGTGGCCTCGCCAGCAGCTGCCACCTACCTGACACAAAGCACCTCCTGTTGTGTGGTGATAGCTGAGCACCTCTGCCAACTGTACCGGTCCATGCCTGCCTTCCTTGACCCAGCAGACATTGCCGCATTAGAGGGCATCAGCTGGAGGTGGGTCCCTGACCTGGGGAGCCGGGGAAATACCTTCAGGAGCTGGTAGTACATAGGATAGGCAGCCTTGGGCTGGAGAGATAGCTCAGCCGTTAAAGGCTAGGCTCACAACCAAAAATATAACAATAGGCAACCTTGCTTGCTATCTTCTCCTGGGCGGGAGAGCTAGTCCCCAGGGCCTCCCAGAAGCCTCACGTCTGCAATCTAAGCATCACAGAGGTTCTAGATAGAGGGGATACCAGCTCCCGGACGTCTTTCAGGAAGGCCTGGAAACTTAGTGCTCGTCCTCCAAGCTCCTGCTTCCCTTTCTCCTAGGTTACCCAGTGCCCCATCTGATGAGGCCTCTTTCCCCGGCAAGGAGGCTCTGGCTGCCTTCCTGGGCTGGTTTGATTACTGCGACCACCTTATCACAGAGGCACACACGGTGAGCAGGGGCAGGTGTGACCAGGGCTCTGTCCTAGCTCCCCTGGGTATCTCGTCTCAGGGATGGAATGGAGCTGATACGGGGTGACTTGGGGCCAGATGCCAGCTTGGCCCTGGTTAGCAAGGCCCCTCTGATATATCTGGGGCTGTAAAAGGACACCATGATTTTTTAGGAATGAATATGAGGGAGTGTGAATGTAGAAGACGTGTTTTTTTGGATCCTAGGTGGTTGCGGATGCCTTGGCGAAGGCTGTGGCCGAGAAGCTGTTTGTAGAGACCCTGCAGCCCCAGCTCCTGCACGTGTAAGTTGTCTGTCCAGTCCCTTGTCCGTGGCTCTGGTCTGTGTCTCTTCCCATAACAAAGGCCAGGGACTACCTGTTATTACATGCACTGGGCTCTAAGCCCCATGGGGTGGAGCACAGCCTCCCGCCCCTAACTCTAGGACCTCATGAGAGATGGGGAGGTAGCTAGAGATATGTCAGGCAACAATGGAAGGAGAACAGGACCATTCACCCACTGACCCTCTGCTCTCCCCCTCTCCCCACAGGTCCGAGCAGACCATCCTGACCTCCACGGCCCTGTTGACAGCCTTGCTGCGACAGCTGCGCTCCCCGACGCTGCTGCAGGAGGCCATGACCTTCCTCTTGGGCACTGAGCAGCAGCCCGCAGCCACAGAGGACAGTCCCCATTCTCTGGGCACACACCTCATCATGCACTGTGACCATCTGTCTGACGAGGTAAGGCAGAAGGGCCTTCATCTCAACTTGCTCCACAACCATCACTGGGCTTCCAGGGGGGTTCCTCCTGCTTTTCTCAGCTGGCCCAGGTAGCTCAGCCTCAGGCCTCAAGTCAAACCAGTGGCAACATGTGATTGACAGCTGTGCTGTCTCTGTCATGGTTTTCTATATATTTTCCAAACTGCTTTTCTATCCATTCAGCTTTTTGGAAACTTGAGCATTCTGAAGTAGTCCTTTTTTTTTTCTAATACAGAAATGGAGGCACAGAGAAGCCCATGGGTCTGCCTGAGAGGGTACTTCAAATGAGGAATGGAACATTTCCTCTAGCCCCTGACCAACAAGGGAGGGGACCCCCTACCTTAGGGTCTATCTGGCATTGGTTCTCAGGCACTGAGAAGCCAGAGGAGCCGGCAGTGGTGGCACGTGCCTAAAGGTGCATCCTGGCACTTGGGAGGCAGAGGGAGGGGGATCTCTGAGGCCAGCCTGGTCTACAGAGCAAGTTCCAAGATATCCAGGGCTATACAGAGAAACTCAGCAGAGAGAGAGAGAGGCCAGCAGGGTGTGACAGGAGGGTCCCCTGCTGCCCTCTCTCACTCTAGATCAGCATCGCCACTTTGCGGCTATTTGAAGAGCTGCTTCAGAAGCCTCACGAGCGAGTCATCCGAAGTCTGGTCCTGCAAAACCTCGAGGGCCGCCTGTATGTGGCCCGGGGCTCTCCGGAGCCTGAGAGCTATGAGGACACCCTGTAAGTGGAACAGAGAGGGAGGCAGGGCGCCACCCAGGACTCAACACACACAGCCATACACGCCCCTCATCCGTCTGGTCGTTGGTACATGCCGGTCTCCCTCTCTGCAGAGATCTGGAGGAAGACCCCTACTTCACCGATGGCTTCCTTGGCTCTGGCCTTCAGCCCTCCACAAAGCCTCCCCCAGCACCTGCCACCAATTCAGATGGCAAAACAGCAGTGACAGAAATCGTCAACAGGTGGGGAGGAGGTTAGGACATTGGAGTCACCTGAATTTTATCCTGTCCTTGGGGTCCGGTGAACAGCAGAGAGTGGGGGAGCTGGGGGAGGCGCCTCCACACCTAGGCCCCTGTCTCTTAGCTTCCTTTGCCTGGTCCCTGAGGAAGCCAAGACATCAGCCTTCTTGGAGGAGAATGGATACGACACGTATGTGCACGATGCCTACGGCCTGGTAAGTGAAGGGCCCGTGGCCCCCTCCTCTCCTGGGCCCTTTGATACCCTGATACGTCCCCAGTCCCACACGGTTTTTATGGAGTTCCTCAACTAGGCCCTTCTGGGCCGACTCCTTCAACTCTTCTTCCCCTCTGCTTCAGTTCCAGGAGTGCAGCTCCCGTGTAGCTCCCTGGGGCTGGCCCCTGGGCCCAGCGCCCCTGGACTCTCATGAACCTGAAAGGCCTTTCTTTGAGGGCCACTTCCTCCAAGTGCTCTTTGATCGCATGACCCGGATTTTGGATCAGGTAGCCTAAAGACTGTGCCTAGGAGAGCTTCAAGCTGAGCCTTGAGTCTTTCAGGAGAGGTGGGGTCGGTGACTAGGGTGGACCCCTGTTTGGTTCCTCGGCTCCACAGGCCTTTACCTTTCCCCAGGCGGGAAGCCCTGTCTCGCCTGTTCCCCACACGCCCTAACATGCTCTGGCCCTCAGCCCCAGGGAATCCATGACATACACACATCACGTGAGCCTCCCACCCCCGCACACATTCACACCAGCCAGGCGCCTTGCTTGGGGAGTGCAAAAATGCTCGCCACCCGTTGCCAACACTGGTGTTGTCCATCTTGTTCCCTACAGCCATACAGCCTGAACCTACAAGTGACCTCAGTCCTGTCCCGGCTTGCCCTGTTCCCCCACCCCCATATCCATGAGTATCTCCTGGATCCCTACATCAGCCTGGCCCCTGGCTGCAGGAGTCTGTTCTCTGTGCTTGTTAGGGTAAGGATTGGGGTGCGACGGGAGGGACAGAGCAGGGCTAGGGGTGGGAATATGGAGAAGTAGGCACCTGTACCCGTGCCAGGAAAAGCACAGGCTTCCCAATCCCTCTCTCAGCTCCTGTGGAATGGTAGAGCCAGGGGAAGCTGTGGGACATGGTAGTTCTCATCTTTGTCCTTTCTGGACTCTAGGTTATCGGGGACTTGATGCAGAGAATTCAGAGAGTACCCCAGTTTCCGGGCAAACTGCTCCTGGTGCGCAAGCAACTGATGGGCCAGATTCCCGGAGAACAGTAAGTGAACAAGGGAAGTGGGTGTCCAGGGTTAGGATGGTAGCATTGAGGAGGCTCCTGGGTCAAGCCTTGTGGACATGGGCTGTCATGCCATGTGCACACCTGCTGACTCCCCGCTATGCCACCCCCCCACCCCACTGTCTCTTCTCAGTCTGGACCATCAGACCCTACTCCAAGGCGTGGTAGTGCTTGAGGAATTCTGCAAGGAGCTGGCCGCCATTGCATTTGTCAAGTTTCCCCCACATGGTCCTTACCTGAACTTCTCTCCTCCCCCGGAAGGGCAAGTCTGAGCCAGGAGCGTGATGGGCGGGGGAAGACTCCTGTCTGTACTTCTGCCCATGGGTGGCTTCCTGCCTGGCCATGCTGCCGCTCTGTCCTCCAGACTGGGGACTTCAGCTGCAGGAGACCTCACCTGTTGACCACGTGAGCTGAGGTTTCAGGGTGGTGTCGCGCTGCAAAAGAGCTGGCTTCTAAGGCAGTGGTATTCTTGGGGCCTTCTTGGAGCATCTGGAGGATGGCCAGCGAGCATCGAGACCCTGCCCTGCATGTGTTGTGCGACTATCCCTGCTATACTGTGACCAGGGCCACAACATGAGACAACTCTAGGGGCAAGGGAAATGAACTGTTGCCTTTGAGGCTTGCTAGACATCCAGTCTGGAGAAACAGGGACCAAGAGCCCTGTCTGTCACATTAGGTATCATGGAAGCTGCTGAAAACTCGGTAGGTTTATTCATGTCTTCCTTGGTGTGAACAACAGTGAAGGAGACAGAGGAGGGGACTGAGGGGAAGCCCCCTCTTCCAGCTCTGCCCTCCTGGAGACTGTTGCAAAATCCCAACTGCCTCATGGCAGATGCCCAAAGCGTGCTCCGCGCCCAGGCGGGGGCAGCTGCTAACGAGAGCCTTGGCGCAGCTGCAGCCAGGGCAGGCGAGGGCCTGGGAGCTAGGTGCCAGGCTCTAGCTCCAGCTGGTTCCTCTCTGGCGCCTTCTGAACCCGTCTTAGCAAGTCCGCAACACTTGGGCAGCGAGGTTATTGACCAGGGGTGGTGAGCCTTGTCCTCCGAATCCTGCCCAGGACCCAGGGATCCCAGTGAAATGCATTCCTGGGGGAGCACAGGCACTCAAGGTACAGATAGGATAGGGCACCCCAACTCCAGACCCCTGATGCCTAGTGAGGAGGGACCGAGACACAAAGCAGATAGCTCTGCCATTGTTCTTCGTGTGTCCTCCATGGCTGGAGCTGCCACCCCGCCCGGCCTGAATCTGTCTCAACCTGCAAGAACACACGGGCGGCGCCAGGCATTACCTCACAACAGGCCTGCAGTTGTTGGCTTCGCTCCTGGGCAAGGAGGAGCAAGCCAGAGCCCCTTTTGCTTCCTTTTCCTGCCCATGCCGCCTCTCGAAGCCGGGCACAGGTTGCCAGGAGGTGACATGAAAGAGGAGGAAACTCAATGACCTCTACCTCTCCCGAATTCCTCCCAGCGGGGGAGGACTTGTCTGCTGCTCGGAAGAACGTCATGCACTCCTGTGTGTACAAGCTGTGTGTGTATGTCAGGATACACGGGTGGTGAAGTGGGTCTGTGCTCTGAGATTCTTACCGTTTAAGGGTCTGGGCAGTAATGCACTTTGGCATTTGCATGGCGTCTTCACAACAGCGCAGCAATAAACAGTGTGATTGTGTGGACACAATGACCGTTCCTCAGTCAGCTTGTCTTCTTCCCAGAGATTTTCTGCCCCTTTCAGCCCGTCTTTCACCCCAAGGAAGACAAACTCAATTCCTTTTCCAGCACTGGAGGTGGGAGGTAATGAGTTCTGACATTGCAAATTTGATACTCCTCAGCACCAGCCCGGAACTGACTCTTGGCTGAGCAACGTTGTTTCAATTCACTTCACCTCCAACTGAGCCTTCCAGCAAGAGTCGTCAGGCGGTGGGAGGGCATGGATGCAAGTCTCATCTTGTGTGTTGCTGTGTGCTGTTTGACCATGTCAGTTATGATTGGGATTGATGAAAACTTGGTTTGGAGAGGGGATTTGAAGGTATAGGTCAGAGACAAGAGTGCTTAATCAGCTGGGAAGTGGTGTGGCCCGCCTTTAATCCCAGCACTCAGGAGGCAGAGGCAGGCAGATCTCTGAGGCCAACCTGGTCTATAGAGTGAGTTCTGGACAGCCAGGACTCCACAGAGAAACTCTGTCTCAACAACCCAAAGTGCTTATTTAACACGCCTAAAACCCGTGGGTTCGATCCTTAACACTGCTTTTTATGTTCGTTTGGTGGGTTGGAGTTTTTGAGAGGGCCACGCTCCCAGGTAGGCTTTGAACTGGATGGTAATTCTCTGCCTCGTCCTCCTGATGTCCAACTCCCAGTTTCGTCTTAAGGGAAAAAGTGGTATGGAAAAATGGGTGTTCTGAGTCATCAGGAGTACTAGAGGTCAGGCACTCAGACTAGAGAAGCAGGCTTCAGCAGGGCTCCAGTGGTATATGGGAGAATCACCTGGAGAGGTGGGACCTAGCTAAGAACACACACTGCTCTCGCAGAGGACCTGGGTTTGGTTCCTAGCACCAACATTAGACTCCAGCTCCAGGGGATCTGATGTCTCAGGCCTCGGAGGGCACTGTACTGACATGCACATACACATAGAGACATACACACAGAATTAAAACGAAATCTTAAAATATTCCTCCAAGGGGCTGGAGGGATGGCTCAGTGGTTAAGAGCACTGACTGCTCTTCCAGAGGTCCTGAGTTCAATTCCCAGCAACCACATGGTGGCTCTCTACCATCTGTAATGGGATCTGGTGTCCTCTTCTGGCCTGCAGGCACACACATGCAGACAGAACCCTGTATACATCATACATAAATCATAAAAAAAATTTAAAAAGAAGAAAATATTCTTTCAAGAATAAATCTAGGCCAGCGGTTTTCAACTGGTGGGTCAAGATCCCTTTGGAGGTCCAGCAACCCTTCCACAGGGGTCACCTAAGACCATAGGAAAGCAGGTATTTACCTTATAATTCCTAACAGTAATGAAATTACAGTTATGAAGTAATTTTATGGTTGGGGTCAGCACAACATGAGGAACTGTACTAAAGGGTCGCAGCATTAGGAAGGTTGGGAACCACTGTCCCAGGTTCTTTTTGTGATATCAGTGCCAAGCTGGGGAAATGGTTCAGTGGGTGAGAGAAACCATTCACAAAGACATGAGTTTGAGGTCCCAGCACTCCAGTAAAAAAAAAGGGGGGGGGGGTCTGGCTACACACACATTGGAGCCCTAGCACTGTGGGTGAAGAAGACAGGAGGATCACTGGGGCTTGCTGGGTGCCAGCCTAGCTCCAGTTTCAATGAGAGACCTGTCTCAAGGGATAAAGTGGAAATCGACAGAGCAGGACTCCCAGCATCCTCCTCTGGCTTCTGCACATGAGCACGCATGTGTGCACACACACAAATAAAAGTGCCAGCGCCCAGCTGCCTTCAGCAGCTTAGTCAGTACAGTGGGTGGACAGCATTGTCTGAGAACTCTCCGGGGGATGGGGATGTGTACCCAGGATTGAAAATTACCAGGCTAAATAGCCCTTCTCTGTGTAGGAACTGGAGGAGGGGCCCTGAGCTGAATAAAAGGGTTTTGGTGCTAGTTGGGACCATTAGGTAGCCTGCTTACCTAGCACGTGTGAGACCCTAGGCTCAACTTGCAGCGCCACAAAAATGAAAAAAAAAAAATAGAAACAACTTTATCATTTTTCTTGTTCTACTTTTTTGAAACAGGGTCTTTCTTTGTAGTCCTGGCTGTCCAAATATATACCAGGCTGTCCTGGAACTCATAGAGATCCTCTTGCCTCTGCCTCCTGAACATTAGGATTAAAGGCATGCCCTACCAGCGGGGCGGTGGTGCACCCAACAGACGCAGAGGCAAGTGGGTCTCCAATGATTAGCAACAGATGATGCATTTCCTTTGCCCCATTTGGTTTCTGTTTAACATTTTTATTTTTAATTGTGTGTCTATAGAGGGGTATGTGCACATTGAGTTCCAGTGTCCACAAAGGCCAGAGAGGGGGTTGGATCGCCTGGAGCTGGAGTCATAGGTGGTTATGAACCACTTAGTGTGAAAGCTGGGAACTGAACTCAGGTCCTCCGCAAGAACAGTACAAGCTCTGAATTGCTGAGCCATCTCTCCAGCCTCCAAGTTTTCATCAAATATATTAAAATAATAATAATATACTATGTCACTTGGCATGCTGAAGCACATCTGTATTCCCAGGACTCAAGAGTCAGAGGTGGGAAGATCACAACAAACTTGAGGATAGCCTGGTCTGTATGAGTGGATTCTATCTCAAGAAAACAGAATCCTGTTATGCCCTGGGAATGCCAGCCAGTTGGTAAAGTGCTTGAGTTCTGCAGACATAGGATGGTCAGAAATTCAGTGGCATCCCCAGCTACTTTATAAGAGTTCACGGTCAGTCTGGGCTGCGTGAACTGAGGAAAGGGCTTGAACAAAACTCGCTGAGCGGTGGTGGTGGCACACGCCTTTAATCCCAGCAGAGGCAGGGAGATCTCTCTGAGTTCAAGGTCTACAGAGTGAGTTCCAGGACAGTCAAAGATACACAGAGAAACCCTGTCTCAAAAAAACCAAAACCAAACCAAAACAGAGTCCTGAAGCTCAAAGAGAAGGAAGCTTGGGCTGAGAGGCCAAGGTGTCATTCTCAGTTCTTTCTTGTCCCCACACGCAATTTCACCAGACCAAACTGTTCCAACACCTGGACTGGTCTGAGCTGTGTTTTTATTAGGGGTGTGGTCACTTCAAAGTCCCACACCTACCCCAGCAGGACAGAAAGGCTAAAGAGAGCCCGGGTGGGTTGAGGCTTCAGTCAGCAGCGCTGCCCAACCTAGGAGCCCTACACCCCTGCATAACATGAGTGTGTCTATCAGGAGGAAAGACCTGGATGACTGGGGGTGGGACCGTGGCCCCACATCTTCCACACACACACACACACATTTAGGCAAGAAGGCAAGTTAAACAACACCAATTTACTCAGCAATGAGGGCTCTGCCCTGAAGGACGAGTCTGCCACGTCCCAGCCCCTTCTACGTTCCTAAGGGATGGATCAACATGTGACTTTCACCAAAGTGGACAAAGAAATAAGATGGTGCCATTTGGGGCTCAAAAAGCTCCTCGCCATCTCGAGAGAAGCATTGTGTACCCTGAGAACAACGGAAACCCTTGAGCACTGGATTCAAGGCACTCTCCCCTTGGGCTCCACATGGGGTCCCTGCACACAGTGCACTGAGATCTCTGATCGCCAGTCTCTTTCCAGCCCACAGAGGGAGGGTGGTGGCTCAGCTGTCACTGCCGGCGCCTCTCTATCTGCTCAGGGGGATGACGGAAGATTCCTGGAGTCTGTGTAGAAGCTGTTTTTGTAAGTCTTCCTCTAAAACCTTCCACCAAAAGTAGTTCTCACCCCGAATCTTTGGGGGCTCATCTTGAATTCCTGGGTTCCGAAAAGCCAGGGCCACTAGCACATTCAGGCAGATCCCATCTGCGTGGTCTCTGCCCAGGTGTTGCAGCCCAAGCAGCCCCTTGGTCTCCACGGCCAGATTGTGGAGCGTCAGGCACTCCTGTAGCAGCCGCAGGATGGCCACCTTGACGCCACCCCTTTGCTCCATAGGGGTGAAGCCACAGGCCGTGATGGGCAAGTGAGGTGTCCCCACTGAGCCCACCAGCACCCACACTGACTGGACTGTGGTAAAGGTGGCCACCAGCCGCTGGCAGACCACACTGCAGGGAAGCTCTTGAGGCAGAATGTGAGGGTGCATGGCTTGTTGGCAGAATTTGGCACCCAGCTCTACCAGGTGCAGAACATCATGGGCTCTAAGTGGAGTGGGCAGGGAAACCCGTGGGTACCAGCCAGCCTGTAGGGACTCAGCATCTGCATCCTTGGAAGTCTTGAGAACTCCACCTAGGGGAGATTTGGGGGATGAGGAGAGAGCCAGCATGAGAAGTGTTTAGTCTGAGAGAGAAGAGGGGCCACCAAGCATTCCAGGTGGAGGACCCCCCCCCCCCAGCTCTCAGCCTGTACTAGGTCAGTGGCAATTTACAGAAGCCACAGTATGACTGGCTTAGGAGAAGAAAGGGAGGAAGTGCCCGAATGCTCCCAGGTAGGTTATACCTGTGGGCCGAGCAAGGAATACAAAACGGATCCAGGAGGCACCCCGCTCCTCCACAGACAGCAGTGTCACCGGCTCACAGAGCAGCCCAGCCTCCTCCTTCACCTCCCGCTGCATGGCCTCCACGATGGTCTCCCCGGCTTCCATTCTCCCGGCAGGGAGGTACCATGCTCCCCGGCACTCTCTTTTGGCCTCCTGGATCATCAACACCTCATCCTGAGAGAAAAGCGAGACAATCTTCACTCCTACCCAGCCAGTCTGGGGGCTCTAGAAAGAGCAGCCCCTAGCTGGATGGATGGTGGCCCAAAGCTTCCTTCTTGGTAGACACCTTCAGGGTTGCAGGGTCGTCGGGACTCAAGAGTCCGCTGTGGTTCAGCGCAGTGGCAGCCTTCTCTATGCTGTAACACGACTTTGGATTCAAAAGGATTTCTGTTTGTAGGAAAGGGCTGAGGTCCCTGGGCGTTGCTTCAAGGAGGCCCTAAAAGGTTGCCACCACTCCAATACTGACTCATATCTACGCCACTGTGATGCTCTCTTGTTCCCCACAGGACTTAAAATCAGCTTGTGTCCTGTCCCCACTTTAGGGTCTGAGTTGCTCCCATACTGCCTACCCCTACTTGGCCAGATGTTTTCAGATAGACTTGTACAGAGGGATTCACAGATAGATAGATAGATAGATAGATAGATAGATAGATAGATAGATAGATAGATAGATAGATAGATAGATAGATAGATAGATAGACAGATAGACAGAACGACAGACAGACAGACAGATACTCTCAGAGGGTCAGAGACCTACGTGTAAGCTCCCTATTACTAACGGTGGGGCCGGGAGGGTCTAGGAAACCCCTTCAGTAAGCCAGACATGGTGCCAGACTCCTGGTAAGGAAGGAGGTGTACTGCAGGCCTCTCCTAGAGGAGGCGAGGGGGAGGGAGGATGAGACAAACCGCCCCGGGGTCTCGGCTTCTTCCTCTGTTTTATAGTCTATAAGGACGAGCTCAGCTTAGCGGCTAGTGTGAGAGTGCTTTGCAACACTGGGAAGCGCCACGCACAGGCAGCGGCCGTTGGCTCGCCTGTTCCCACCGGGGCTGGCGGCGCGCTCCCGAGACCAGCTGAAGGCCGACGGCCGGACGCTCACCTGCTCGTTGAGGAACACGGCCAGCACCACGTAGCAGACATTCTTCCGCAGCCGCACGGGCGACAGCGGCTTGCCAGCCGGCTCCGAGTCACAGCTCTGCACCAGCAACCCCTTACCCCCCAGCACGGTGGCCAGCGCCCCCGCCAGGCCTTCCGAGGCCATCAAGTCTCCAGGGAGGTGGCAAGCCGGGACCTGCCAGACCCCCGGAGGCAGGCGGCGGGGACCAGGGCTGCGGTGGGTCGCTAAGCCCAAAGCCCCCTCCCCTGACTGGAGAGCCAAACCTAACGCGGAACCTCCAGGAGAGGCCGGGCTGCTGATAGGCTGCGCGTCACCACGGACTGCCCGGATTGGCCAGCTCACGGCGGTTACCGAGGGGGCGGGGCTCCGAGGACCCTCCCTCTGATCCCCCCCAACCCCCGCGCCTCTCTGGGGCTTCAGCGACTGGTCGCTCACTCCTTATTTTCCCCTGCTCTTAGCTAATTCACCCAGCACGCATTTGTCCGCGCGGGTTCCGACGATGTTGTCATCGTGCCTGTAGGGTGCTGAACCCCATCGCGACCGGGGTCAGTGGCGTCACGCGTCTGATGACATTACGGAAGCCTAGGCTCCGTCGTTAGCTCCCACTGTCCTGCTTTTTTTTTTTTTTTTATCATAAACAAACTAGAGAAGAACTGGAGAGAAATAGACCCCAAATAACTTTCTGACTTCGTTAAAATGTTCTGAACTTCAAGTGGCCGGGGTACATAACGTTGCCTTGGAGATTCTGATCTGTGTGGATGGATGGGCCCAGACATTTGAAAAGTCAGCTGCAGGACTGGTTTGGGCAAATTATGTGATTGGACAAGGTTCAGAGGAGAGATGGGACAGGGCTGGTATGGTCAAGGTGGGATAGGACCGGGGGTGAAGGAAAGGGATGGGTGGGGGGGGGAGATGAGAAAGAGCTTGGAGACCGCAATGCAGCCTTTATCAAATTCCCCCTGCTCAAAGCCTTTGCCGTGTAGTTTCAAGGCGTCTGCAGCAGACGGCATCCTTAGAGGGCAGGGGTGGTGCCCTCCTACCCAGCATGCAGGGCCTAGCCATGGGGAACAGGGTGTGGGTTGTTTTGGCCAGCTCTGTCCTCTCTCCCAGCCTGACCTTTCCTCCTCTGAGCTTCTTTAACCTCGGCTCAGGACAGGAAGGCAGGGCCAGCTGGAAGGAATCCACAAAGCAGGCCAAGTCTGGGCTCCTCACCCCATCCTAGCCCTTTCCTCCTCCCTCCTGCTGGCTCTGTGTACCTCCTTTGGGGGACAGTGGCTTGGTGGTGCTGACAAAGCTCTGGAGTTTAAGCCAGACATCCAGCCACTGCTGGCTGGCTCTCTCTGTGCCTGGGTGGCCTCGATTTCCTCATCTGTAGACTAGGTCTATAACAACCAGCCTTCTCCCCGGTTCTTGAGAAGCCAAGATGAGCTGGGAGGAGCTGCGTGGACTATCTGAGCACGGCGACCAGGCAGTCCACCTATTCTCCAGTTAGGATGTCAAAGTCATCGCGTTTGTTGCTACACAAAAGATAACCTATAGAGCCCTGTGAAACTGGGGGTGGTGTGTGTGTGTGTGTGTGTGTGTGTGTGTGTGTGTGTCGGCAGTAAAGAATTTGCCTAGCATGCAGAAGGGCCTGAGTTTAATCCTCAACATCACAAAACAAACAAACAGCTTCTGTGCTCCTTGGTCTTCACTCAGGACCTCAGCCCCATAGGACACGTCATCTAGCCTTTCTCCCTGATGCTGATGCTGACTGAGTGCAGACTCCCTGGAGATGAGACTGTCTGGGGTGGGACCCACCTAGTGGACCACAGTATTTTGAGACACTTGAACACTGCTTGCTTGAGGCCATTGAAAACCTCCCACCTCCAAATAACTGAAGTCACTGACAGAGAGGCAAGATCAGGCCCCAGGGTGCAGATGTGCCTGTTAAAGCTCTTCCCTCCTTTTCCTTCCCTTCCTCTCCTCTCTCTCTCCTCTCCTCTCCTTTTCTCTCTCCTCCCTCCCTCTCCTCCCTTCCCTTCCCTTCCCTCTACTCTCCTTTCCTCTCGTCTTCTCCCCTCATCTTCTCTCCTCTTGTTTAGATCTTTCAGTTCCTCAGTTTTCCCATCTGTGAAGTGGAGGCAGCACTGGTCACAGACTCCATTCTACCTCCCAGGGATGATTTGGGAGAGGGTGAGGTCATGTCTGGGCAGGCTGGGAGAGCTGCAGAGGCGTCCTAAGATAAACAGCAGACAGCCTAACTGCCTGGAAGAGCAAAGGCTGCCACAACCACAGTTCCATTCCTCCATTATCATGGGGGAAGGGGAAAACACTCAAACACTCTCTGTTGTGGAGGGCCTAATTGCCTCGTCATAAGCCACACTGAAGCAACAGAACACCGAAAGCCCCTTGTAAACACAGAAGGCATTTGAAAGAGGGTACAGTCCTTCCCAGAGTGCCTGGGGAGGCAACAAGAAAGGTTGGCTTTCTCAAGGCCCTGGGGAAAAGAACAGTGGTCAGAGACAGGTGAGGGAGTCCTGGATAGAAAGGGGTTCGTGAGACAGGGAAGGAAACGGAGACAGACCCGCTCTAAGTATGTCTTCTGTCCTCTGGGGGGAAAACACTCCTGGAGCGGGCGGCCGTGGACAAGCATAGTCTGCCTAGTACGGCTCTCCCAGCACCCATGGGAGCAGGCCATCTTAGGGTGCATGCATGTGCATGTGTCAATGACCTCGTGAGCAGAGGGATCTGAGGTAGGCAGAGTCAGGTCCCCTGGGACAGGGCTGGGCAGGCAGGATGAGGCAAGGGTGTCTGGGATGCTAGAGTACTTTACAAGGTGGCAAATCCTGTCTCTTGACAAAGAAGGGATCTGCGAGAAGGGCAGCAGGAGGAGGGCCCTTGGGCTCTACTGCTAGCTCCTTGAAAGACTTCGGAGTCACAGATCAGACAAAGGCATTTCTAAACCCTGGGACACAAAAGGGGTATTAGTGGAAACACTGGGGAAATTCCTGTGAAGCCGAGGCTTCCCGGATAGGATTATAGTAATGTTATGGTCTTGGTAATGATAAAAGCACCAAGCTTGTATAAGATATTCCCACTAGGGGACATGAGGTAAAGGAAATGAAAGCTTTTGTTTGGCTTTTCAAGGCAGGGTTTCTCCCTGTAACAGCTCTGCTATCCTGGAAGTCGCTTTGTAGACTAGGTTGGCCTCGAACTCACTGAGATCCATCTGTCTCTGCCTCTCAAGTGCTGGGATTAAAAGCATGCACCACCACCACCCAGCCAGTAACTAATAGCTTTATGTGCTCTATCTGTTTTGTTTTTTGAGGGTTTTATTTTTTTAGAGGCAGGGTCTCACTATTTGACCCTGGCTGGCCTTAAACTCACAGCACTACCTCTCAAGTGCTGAGATTAAAGGGATGTGCTACCACACCATCCTATGTGTTTATTTGCAACTTGACTGTAAAATTGTAATTATTTCAAGATAAAATGTAGGGAAATTTTATAAGAAAAAGGGACAAGCAGCCAATGAATGGAGATACACCCCCTGAGCTCACTTCCAACTTTTTAGCTGGTGTCACAGTGGGTCTCAGACAAGTACCGGAGCTGAAGACTGACCAGGAGCCACAGACCCTGACATAAGCAGAGGCCCCAGGACCTCTTCTGGGAGCAGTGCCAACCAAGGGCCCCGGCCTATGTCTCAGGGCCAGATACTGCTTGGGCTAGCTCTATTCTTGGTCCAATCCTAGAATAAATGAGCGTGCTGGTCCAGCTGCTGTTTGTAAGAGCCAGACAAATCCGCCCTCCAGGGAACTGTGATGGTGGGGGAAGGGTGTCTCTGCCATTTCACCCCAATTCACAAAGCTCAGGGCTACACCTTTCCCAGGAAATCCTGTAGTCGGGGCTTAGGGTGAGATCAGGACAAGACGAAGGTAAAGCGTTAAGTAAGAACATGTCACTCGGTGCCACTTGGAACGCGATCAGCGCTAGAGTCATGAGGATGGAGGAGGAGAAAAGCTTGTCTTTAAACTCCGCAAAGCGCTAAAACTAGAACGTCAGCGAGGTGTCTTGAGTCAGCAAACTTGGTTCAAATCCCATTCTGGCACTAAAATGGCTGGGTAACCTTGGGTGACTTATTTAGCCCCAAACTGCCTGTTTCTTCTGTAAGATGGAAATAGACCGTCTGTACCTCAAAATAGCATCAGGGATTAGATGAGATGGTCTAGATGAAATTAAAAAGGACACAGTAAAACATGGCTGTTCTCTAGGGTTCCCCACTCCTTTGAATCAAAAAAGAAAAGAAAGGAAGGAAGGAAAAAGAAAGAAAAGAAAATGGAAAAAGCCTAACTTCTTTTTTCTTAGATGGGATCTCACGAAATCTCAAGTTGGTCTCAGAATCCCAATGTAGCCAAGGCTGGCCTTGAACTTCTGATCCTCTTGCATCTCCATCTCCCCTAGTATTGGATTTACAGGTGTGTTCCATCACACCCAGCTATAACACAGCTTAAAAGAGAGAAAACAAGATTCCCTGAAGAAAATGCTAGAAGGAAACACAGCAAAATCTAGCATCACTTGCGTCAGGCAAGAGAGGATTGTGGGTGACTTGTTGTTTTCTAAATTCTCCAAACAGATGTTATATTTATAATAAAAATGTTTATTTAATTAAAAAAATCCCCAAACCACAGCAGGAACAGTTAAGTATAACAAGAGCTGGCGCATTTGTGCGGTTGAGATACACAGGGGAAAGAGGTAGAGAGCAAAGCGTTACCAAAAGGGCCATGGGGTTGGGGGTCAGCTGTCTGAGGCAGTGAAGCTCTGTCTCGGGGGGGGGACCTGGACACCAAGAGTAGCTGAGCTGAGCAAGGGCTCTCCTGTCTCTCCAGGTCAGAGCACACAGGATAGGTGGGACAGAGGCAGGGGGATATGAATTCTCCACAGGCTGATGCCACCCAGGGAGGCCTTCTCAGTGCTGTACCCTAGAGCTCTGACTTTCCCGGTGTCCGTCAGGAACATCTTCAGTCCCCAGAGAGCTCCAGGGGTCCAGACCTCCCAAAGATCTGGCAGTGGTATTTGAGGTCTCTATCACTAGGTCCCCTGTCCCTATTCACTCTGTCCACTGGCCTCTGCTCCAGAGCAGATTCCTGGGTTTTACCTTCTCTCCCCAGCCCCGGTGGCAGGCAGGGTCAGGTCAGTCTAGGCTGGCCGCAGTCACCAAACGATGGATTTTAATACAGACTGGAAAGCCGAGAGGTAGAAGCAGGGCCACAGTGGCACTGCTCATGTCATGGCCTCCAGCCAGCCTGGGCCATTAAAGGAGGCCATCTCCTTACCAGTTCCACAGTTCTTCGGTAAGGGGAAGAAGATTCTATGCCTCCCCCGCCCTCATCTAGCAGACCTAGAGTCGGAAGGGCTGTCCAGGAGCTTCATGTGGATGAAGGCAAGCTCTAGCGTAGCTGGGGGCCCAGGGACAACACAGGATGAGGCAACAGAAGGAAGTGTTGATTAAGCCGAAACAATTCCCGAGCTTCCCCAAGGAAGGGTGTTCATCCCCTGGGGTGGAGAACAGGGGTTGGAAGGAGCCATTTACCCCCAGTATGAACCTAATACCAAGGAGAGGGAGGCCATGATGGAGCAGGTGCACACTTCAATGGCACTACAGCTGATCCCTTTAGGGCCAAGGTGAGGAACAAGGTTCTGATTAAAAGTGGTATCGGTGGAGTGGACCACACCCTCTAAGTTCCCCCATACCATTCCTGAGCACTCGGTTACGTGCCCACCACCCCTCCAGGTACCAGGATCCCCTATTTAGCTTCCTGTAATGTCCCCACAGCCACCTTCACTGCCTGGAACACAGCCCGATCCATCTAGAAAAAAAGAAGAAATGACACAGAATTTTCAATCCTGTTCCAGCTCCTACCCTCCCATTCCGCTCCCCGCCCTTCTCAAGGACGCCTTTCTCCGACACAGGCTAGCAGCCCGCTCAGTTCAGATAGGTCTGCCCTGCTTACTGAGGCTGTGCCTCGAGCCGACTAGGACAGTGGCACACTCACCTGGGCATAAAGCATACGGTGGTCAGGGGGCAGGCTGGTTCCCTGGTGGCAGAGCTGAGCAGAGAGGGCAGAGGTCTCAGGAGACAGAAAATGCTGGGTGACGCTGATTGTGCTCACCAGGCCTTGCACCTGTACCATGGGGGACAAGGGCAAGAGGGTAAACTGAGGCTCAAGCCATACTCCCCCCTATTCCTCTGATTACAAAAGTCTACTTCACCCCCTTCACCACCCAACTTTCAGGAAGCCGTAGCCATGGTTACAGGACAAAGCATCCCCAACAGCTTGGCCAGAATAAGACCTGAGGGATGCTGGAGTACCAAGTGAAGCTGGCTTAGATCAGATCTGTAGAAAGAGTTCCACAGAGCTTTCAAGATCCTCAGCTTTGCCATCTCCATGGCTTCCTGTCCTGCCTAGCTTTGTGTCAGGTAGAGATTGCTGTGTGATCATGACTCTGATATGGTGCTCTGGCTACTTCTGGTCTTCTGCTAAGTCCCGCCCCCCCAGGGTGTAGTAGCACCAGGGAAGCACCTGATGAGGTGCCCCAGCAGGCACAAGCACTGCCTCTCCAGGGGCTTGCAGCAGAGTCCAGCAGCTCACACCCCACTCCTCTCTTAGACGCCGCCGCAACCCTGCATCCAAGTAGCAGCTGCCTGGGGCCCCGGGTTCCAAGGTCCCCGCTCCAGCTGGGCACACCTTAAAGAAGAGGAACAACCTGAATACCCATGGGAATGAAGGCAGGGATTCAAGAGAGGAAGGGGTGCGGTTTCTCTGGGGGACCAAGTGCAATAGGATGCTGAAGCTGTCTTAAATGGCAAGCAGAAGAGGAAAGAGGAGGGAGCGAGGTTGGTAGTAAAGGGTGGGGTAGGTCCAGGTTAGGCTGGAAGGAGCTTAGGAAAAAGACACTCAAGCTGGGGAGGGGGATCCACATCCCTGCTTTTCCTAGGATGTGTCTTTCATAGCCTTTGTGACCCTGGCCTGACCACTCGTCTCTCAGTGGTCCCCTTTCTCTGAAACCCAGGAAGATGTCCTGTACAAGCCTCATTCGTAACTGTATCAATAAGGAATTCTTAAGTTTTTGTAAACAGCCTGCATTATCAGCCAAATTGTGGAGAAACTGTAGCTTCCTCGGGGAGACGGTCCAGGATCCAGGAAAGGCAGGGCCACACAGAAGTCCTGACTCGCAGTGGGTAGACAGGCTGAGGCCCCTGCAGCAGGCACAGCTATGGGAGCCATCACCAGCCCAGGCGGAGTCAGAGCTCCGGGGGCAGGCAGAGACACATGGAGTCCGGAAGAGGTGCCCAGAGAACACTTGCAGAGGTGAGCACCGGCATTGTGCTTCAACTGGCCACCGGCTAAACCCACCCTCTCCAGCTAGGACCTCAGCCATTGTCCCTGGATTGAGAGGGTGATGGCAGGGGTGGGGTGGGGTTGGGAGGCTTGTGAACCACATCCTCTAGAGGAGTCCCTGGGGGATGCCAAAGATTGGTTCCAAAGACTCAAGTCCATCCTGGGACTATGGTAGTAACAGGCTACCCAGTGAGAAAGTGCCCCTCAGACCTCCCCATGAGCCCATATGGGACTGCCAACCGCCTGCCACACCCAGAGCTGACAAAGTCATCTGTTCATGATGGTGCTCTTGTCAGCTCCCCTCTGTGTGTCACAACATCTGGGTGTGCATCTGCAGATGTGTGTGTGTGCCTGTGGACAGCGCATGGTGGACAACACCAATCGACCCCTGTGTGTCTCTTAGCAGGGTGGCACTTGGTCTTTTCTCTAGGACAGCTGGGACTCAGCTAGACTTTGAAACCACCAGGTCCGCCTTAATCATTTATTTATTTTACTAAGTATTATTATTTTTGGTGGTGGTTAGTCAGGGGTCTCTAGTAGGCCAGGCTGGCTTCAGACTAACCTTGTGGACTGAGGATAACTCTGAGCTTCTGATCCTCCTGTTTCTACCTCTCAAGTATTGGGATTATAAACATACACCAACATGCTTGTCTCATTTATTTTTGAGACAGGGTCTCATTATAGAGATTAGGCTGGTCTCAAACTCATGATCCTCTGTCTCAGAACTACCATATCCCACCTCCTATATCCTTATTAACCCTGGCCTCCCACCGCCCCTGTTTTGGAGTTTTCTGCCCGTTTCTCTCCCTACCTCTACCACCAGGTACCTATCCTGGTAGGCATGTGTGCCCACCTTCCTCCCTCAGCCCTCTTCATGGCTAGTGCCTCTCCTAGAGGTCTCACAGTATGAACTATAGGAAAGGGAGAAGCTGTTTGCCAATCTCTTAGCCCTGGAGCCCAGGTAGGGGAGAGGGGCTTCCTGTTCCTAGGAAGAATACAGGGTAGTATCTAGAGATGGAATAAATGCAAGTTCAGACCCCAGGGTTACCACCAAGTCTCAGTTTTCCCATCCATAAAATGGAAAAGTAGCTGTCCCAGCCTAGCTCAGGAGTGAGGAAAAGAAGAATATCCATTAACCAAGACAATGTCCCAAGGCCCTTAACATAATGCCCATCCTACAGTTATTGTCTCATCCCCCCCATGAGATTCTGACTCCCCTGCTAGAGCCTCTCCTTTCTCTTAGCCCCACCAGAAAATCAGACTTCTGACCTGCTCTCTCTGCACCTGGCTACCTAACTCACCTTCAGGACTAGGGTAAGCTGCGAGATCCCAGGAGATGGGAGTGAACCTATCAGTTATGCAGGGACAAGGGGGAGGCTCTGGGGTCCCCTCCCTCCTCACCATCTGGAGAAAGCGACGGATGCGCTGGGCATCCTGGGCCCGGAACACATGCCACACAGTGCTGGTCTGGCTACCTGGAGACCAGACTCCCTCCCCTTCCAGGCCTGAGAGGAAATCTGTAGGAGAAAGAAGGCTCAGGTGAGCCCAGGGTCGGCGGAGGCACACACTGCGGCTGACTGATAGTTGGACTGGTTGGTATCTCCAGCCCAAACACGTACCTTTCTGTGCTCGGTGCCAGGCAGGCAGCTGTGCCTCAGCGTGTACCAGGATACTGATTAGGTCAGACACCTCTACACATAGGTTCTTGGTCCCCAGGTGTCCACGGTGTGGGCTCACACCTGTGTGGAGGCAGAGTGAGGACAGTAGGGAATTAAATAAGAGACATTTCTCAGCCCCCAAACCTAGGCACAGGTCCTCACGTGCCCTAAGATGTTACGTAAGGCAGGAGTGGAAACGCACTCACCATAGGCTGCCCAGAGCTGAGGCTCCAGGGGATGCAGGGTGAGGCCCAGGGGGAGGTAGGAAGCTAGGTTGAGTTTCCCTTGGTGTGCACAGTACTCTGGAAGAGGAAGGCTGGATGCGAGGTTCTCCACCCTGGGGATAGGAGTTGGGAGGGGCAATCACGCATAGTAAGTCCAATTTAGTTACCTGAGACCCATAATACCTTCCCACGGCTGGGGTAACATCCAGAGGGCAAAATCCATCCCTCCAGGAATTTCTATCACTCCCCCAAAGAGAGTCCCTCCATCCCCTGATCTAGTTAAACTTCCATTCAGAGGGCCTGGACATTGAGGGTGGGGTTAGGTAGGGAGACAGCGTTAGTCTTTGGTACTGTACATACCTGCTAGCGTCCTTGTCCCCCAGGGTTCGGTGTAACAGGAGGACAGAGCCCTCGTCTAACTTTGGACGCGCTAAGAGAAGAGATGTATGTCAGGCACCCAAGGGAAACTTTTGGCCCAGAGACTCCTTCCTGTCCCCATGGCAGCCATACCTAAGTTCCATTTCAACCTCTAACCCAGCTTCCGGCTTCCTCCAGAACCACTCCAGGGCTCTCTTGATATCTGACCCCTCAAGACACGCTCCCAGCTCCCTCTACCCTGTGTCAGGAATGCTTACTCTCAGGGTGAGAAAATCCCTCCCAGAATGCTGTGCTGTCCAGGCTTGTGGGCTGGGGAGGCCCTAGGGCAGTCAATGTCTGCACCTGGCCACCGAGTGTCCCAAGAGCTTCCATTCCCCACAGGCTACCTCTCAGTGTCTTCTGGATGCCCGACACTAACACGGGCTGCAGGGAAGAAAAAAGAAGAACACAAGATTGGTGGGGGAGCTCATGGCAACCGGGCCAGGGTGTGTTGTGACAACACCAGAACCGTGGGGGAAGGGCTGGGGAAAGACCAACCTTGCTGCTCCCTCTGAACACCAGGACACCCTGAGCCTGAGAACCAGGACCCTGCGAAGCAGGTGAGGCCATAGCACTGGGAAGGGAGAGGCAGGCCAGCTTACCTGGCCCTGCCGCCAGTGTTCCTGGAAGAGGTGAAAGCCATGCCGAGGCCTGGGCTCCTGCAGCCACAGCAAAGCCCCAGGAGGAGACAGCCGGGTTCGGACCGGTGACAGGGGCAGGCTCAGGCCCTTGCGTAAGCCTGGTCCTGCTCGAAGGCCCGGCCCTAGGGCTTTCTCTTGGATCTTCCGTTCTACTACCTGCGCAATGATGCTGTCCAGGATGTTGGTGATGCGGTCATCCTGTGGGGAGGCAGGGATGGAGGGGCAGAAAGGCTCAGGATCTACTCAGTCACAGAGGGATGGCCACCCAGCCTCTGGTCCTCGGGCCCTTAGACCTCCCTCTGAGCCCTTGCTCACACTGGGCAGAGCTGGGGTGACGGGGGCAAAGGCCATGTGAATCCGCTCATGCCCCAGACAGAGCTTGACAGCCGTAGACGCCAGCAGTTCACAGAGAGAGGGACAAGGAAGGGGTGATCGGCTAGCACGGTCCTCTGCTGGGGTCTCAGTGGAGTCCGGGGTCTCTGTGGAAGAAGAAAATGGTGATCAACTTTCTGCTTGGCCTTTAGTCTTTACCTCAAAAAGATTCCTCTCACCCCCTGGCCAAGCCTGCTCTCTCCTCAGTAGCACCCCAACTTTACTCTGCTCTGTCTGGGTATCATTCCACCACTGCCTTCCTAAAAGAAGTTACAGAGCCTCTAAGAGAGTGGTATAAAATGGAAGTCTTGGCCTGGGAGACAGCTCAGCAGATAAGAACACAGCATTTGTGTGTGAGCACAAGAATCTAAGTTCAGGGGCTGGAGAAATGGCTCAGAGGTTAAGAGCAGTGGCTGTTCTTCCAGAGGTCCTGGAAGTTCCCAGAAAACAAGTGGCGGCTCACAGCCATCTGTAATGGGATCTGATTCCTCCTTCCAGTGTGCCTGAAGACAGTTCACTCATATACATAAAATAAATAAATATTTGAAAAAAAAAAGAATCTAAGTTCAACTCCCCAACACCCATGGCAAAACAAACAAAAAACAAAAATGGGTGTGGTCACGCCTGCCTCCGTAGTTCTTGGGTTGGAGAGGGGTTGGTTCAGAGACAGGGGAGCACTGCTGAGGTTTGTTGGCCACCAACCTAGCTTCAGGTTCAGAGAGAGACCCTGTCTCGAGGGAGTAAGAGAGAAAGTGACAGAGCAGGACATCTGACATCGTCACACACAATAAATGAACCAGTGCATAAATAAATAATAGGAGGTCTTGCTGAAGGAGTCGGGGTACCCGTCTTGAGGTGAGAGATGGAGATTCTTTTTTT
>NC_022019.1:16486787-16487302 GCF_000317375.1 Microtus ochrogaster | reverse complement strand
ACCCGGCGAGATGGAGATTCTTGATCATGAGGAGGGGAGCTTATTGCCAAAGTATTGCCAAGTTTCTTCTGGAGACTTTTCTTTCCCAGACTACCCTCCTGCACTCCCCTCCCCAATGGTTATGCGGACCCAGCCACTCACCCTCTTTGATGTCCTTGGTCCTATTGGAATCTCCATTGCAGGAAGGTTGTGGAGCTGGGGGAGTTTTCTCTGTTGGTTCTTTCTGTTGAACCCATCAACCACCACCCCAAACCCAAAAAGAGATTTTAAAACTGGCAGACACAACTGAAGTCAATGTCCAAGAATTAACAATGCTCTCTGACAAGTCCTAAAGTTGTTTGCAACTACATGTAACAGTATGTTGCTCTAATAGAAATGTTACAGTATGTAGCGCCAGTAGAGAAAAGAAAACTGTGATGTACTTCTCCGTAGAGTTTGGTCTAAACAGTGTGTTAAAACAGGCACAAATAAATACAAAAACACATAACTGGGAAAAGTCAAAATAGTAATGGCAA
>NC_022019.1:16449009-16486584 GCF_000317375.1 Microtus ochrogaster | reverse complement strand
CGAAAAACCAAAAAAAAAAAAAAAAAAAAAAAGAAGAAGAAGTCAGCATTATTTTCTTACTTATACTTGTTTATATTTTCTGACTTTTATATCATGGATACATGGCAGTGTCTGGCATATAAAATGTACCTCTCAGCCAGATGGAGTGGCATACATCTGTAATCTTTGTACTCTGGCGGTCAAGGCAAAGCTCAGCTAACCTGGGATGAAAGACCTTACCTTTGAAAAAATAAACTCTACACAACAATAAAATGTACCTTTTGCTTTCCCATGCTCAGAATGCAATCCAGGGCTTTAAACATGCCAGGGAAGCCCTCTGGCACCTGGCTGCATCCAACTCTTGGTTTTTATGAGACAGTCTCCCTGTGTTAACTAGGCTAGCCTCACGCTCCTGTTTCTTCTGCTTCTACCTTCTAAGACATGCACAACCGTGCCCAGTTCATAAAATACTCTTAAAGGGTCAGCGAGATGGCTCAGCAGGGCACCTGCCAAGCCTGAGTTCAATCACCAGAACCCACACAGGAGAAAGGAAAGAACCAGCTCTCACGACCTGTCCTCTGACCTCCATGTGTGCGCCTTGGCATACACTGTGCCCCCCCTCATACAAATAAATAAGTAAATATGTTAAAAGCGTAAATGCTCGTAATTAACTCTTTCTCAGGTGAATAACTTTTATCACAGAATCACGAAGTTCAAAAAACTTTTTTTTCTCAGTGCACATAAAGTGGCTGCCCCGAGTGGGGTGCCAGGGCTACTCAGAAGGTGAGCTGACAATGAACCCGAAAGCACCCACGTCTAGGGTGGTGATGGTAAGGTAAAGTAACAAGGGCTGGCCGAGAAGGCAGGACTCTAGGAAGCAGGGAGAGAAGACTTGCGGTAGGGGATGGAGGGAAAAGGTGCAGGCTAAAGTCAACATCAGGATCCTGCTTCCTCGAAAGGTAGGAAATAGCTTATTCCACCAGCTTCTATGTCCTCCTTCATCCCCACCGACAGAGGAAGATCAACCCCCCACCCCAAGGTCAGTCATGTACATGTACACTGCTCAGTACTGGGGTTGGCAGATGGCACTTGGACCATGCCCTGGTTCTTACCTGCTGACCCCCATCCCCTGGGGCCCACACACGGGCATCAACTTGGCAGAAGCAGTGTCCCCGGATGTCAAACTTGGCCCAGACTTGGTGCATCACAGTGCTCAGTTCTGCCAGCGCTAAGTGTGTAGAAGAAGGATAGAGATGGAGCGGCTTGGTCTCACCAACCAGGAGGCCATGTCACCAGGGTCAGGAACAAGGAGACAGTATGACTGTCTCCCTCAGGACCCACCCACTGCATGCCTCACCCCTCCACAATGGCTCACCCTGGCTGGAGATGAACTGGGTCAGAATCAGGGAACAGGCAGCATGCCCAGCCTCCTGGGCACACTCCTGTGTGTGCTGCTCCCGAGAGCCTGTGGGGTAGGAAGAGAGGAGCTGCAGGTCCAGAAAGCAAGGTAACTACAGGTTAAGGTCAAGGAAGAAGGCCAAGTACATGATATTTAAATCAGGAGTTCAGCAAGCCAAACAAGTGCTTGCTGGGAAGCTTGGGCATATGGAACAACATAGAATTCTTTGCTTTTGGAATGCAGAGGTTTTGGAATGCATATGCTGGCCTGCTTTGCAGGATCCTAAGGTGGGGGCCTGTGAGATGGCTCAGCAGATAGAGGTGTGTGCAGCCAAGTCTAAGGACCTGAGTTTGAGTCCCAAGACTCACATGGTGGAAGGAGAGAACGGATTCCCCAAAGATGTCCTCTGACTGTCACACACATACTGTGGCACGGGTATGCATATGTATGTGCATAACACACACACACACACACAAATAAATAAATAAATAGGTCAATAAATAAATAAATAAATATCTTTAATCGAAGATCCCAGGATGATCATATAAGAATGTATCTGGTTCTAGAACTCTTTTCGCCACGTCTACTGGAGCACTGGGAAACTCCAAGACCAGAGGTGGTCAGATTGAGCCAATGGAGTGAAAACTGAAAGGCTGGAACTGAACCAGAGACCCGAGTCTAAAATCCTGGCTATAACACTGACTTGCTCTGGGACCTCAGATGGGTCATTGGTCCTCTCTGAGTCATTCTTATGTGGAAAATGAAGAGAATCACACCCATGTCACTGTGCTAACACGGCGGCTGATCCAAGTGAGCCGCATCGAATAGGTGCCTGACCTCTGTGTGCACGCGCATGTGTGCGTGTGCATACACATGCATGCACGTTTGCGTCCGCCTCATCCTTTGAGGCCAGATCTCGCCAGGCTGGCTGGCCAATGAGCTCCAGGAACCTGCCTTCCTCCGATCCTCCAGTGCTAGGCCACCATGCTCAGACTTAATGCAGGATCTGAACTTAGGTCCTCATGTTTGCTTGGTCAGAACTGACTGAATTCATCCCCTCGGTGCCCAGGTACTCGACTTCTTTAAAGAGTGGGTAAAAAAGGGGCTGGAAGCCAGGCAGAGGTGGTGTACGCCTTTAATCCCAGCACTTGGGAGGCAGAGGCAGGTGGATCTCTGTGAGTTCGAGGCCAGCCTGGTCTACAAAGCAAGTTCCAAGACAGCAAGGGCTGTTACACAGAGAAATCCTGTCTCAAAAAATAAAAATATAAAAGGGGGGGGGCATTCAGTGGTTAGGAGCATTTGACCCAGGTCCAGTTCCTAACATGTACGTGGCAATTCACAACTATCTGTAACTCTGGTTTCAGGGGCTCTGACCCCCCCCTTCTGACCTCAACAGGCAGCAGACACACACATGGTACATCCCCAAACATGCAGACAAAATACTCACACATATAAAATAAATCTAAAAAAGCCAACCTGCTTTTCCTCACCTGCTTTCTCCTTGGTTTTCCCAGCTCCGGCTATGCGACCACAGGCTACACACAGCCGGTGGCTGCAGCGGGGACATCTCCAGTGGGTGTTGAAGAGCCCGTGGTTGCAACGGCTGCAGCAGTGCGGAATGCCCGGGCTGTCCTCTGTCATGGCTGGCCCCTGGCCTGTTGACCACAGAACAGGGTCAGAGGGCTCAAGTACACTGTCCTCTTGCGACGACCACATACAGCAGTGTGTGTCAACCTGTATGTCTGTCACCCCTCTGGGGGTCAAATGACCCTTTCACGGGGGTCCCTTGAGACCATGTGCATATCAGATATTTACATTACGATTCATAACAGTAGCAAAGTTATGATGTAGCAACCAAAATAAGTGTATGGCTAGGGGTCTCCACATCGTGAAGAACTGCATCACAGGGTCTCAGCATTAGGAAGGTTGAGCTGTGGCCCTGGAATACAGGAAGTAACACAGGAGAGGCACCGAGCAATTCCTACCGGAGCCACTAGAAGAAGGGAGCTGGGTCTGTGGCCATTCCTTATACTTTTCTCAACACACTTGTCTGGCAATAGCCATCCTCTCCAGCAAACTCCCAGGACAGTCGTGGCCAGCCCCACCTCCAGTCTTGCCCCAGGGATTTCCCCCAGTGTGCCTGTATTACTAATCCACACCACTTCCAGCGCATTTTTCCATCCACCTTCCCCACCCCACCCCACCCCCACCCCCACAGCCCCACTGCTATCAGAAATGGAAAGGCATAGCAGCTACTCGGGTGGTCTTTCCTCTAGGGGACTTAGTGGATTAAAAGAAGAAACCTTGAGAAGCCATGCCTACCCTTACCTAAAGGAATAGATTTTTTTTTTTTTTTAAGAGCCAAGGTTCAGACTTGGTAGGTGGAAAAGGCCCCAGAGAGCACACATTTAAGGCATCCCAAGTGGGCCCAGGAAAACTTTCTCAGGAATAGGTCAGAGTTTCTCAGGAACAGGTCTTGCCCTCCCAGAGTTCACGTCCCACTCAGGGAGACAACCCACAGGCACGGATGACTACAGGGCTCCTGGCTGGAAAGACCATGGAAAGATGGGGGTGACGTGGCAGGGGAACTTCACAAGTGGCCCCAAAGGGTGAGTAAGTCCTTATCCACCAGGTTGCAAGGGATGATCAGGGCATTCCAGATTGAGGGAACAGCTAGTGCCAAGGCCCCAGGGGACAGACAAGCTTGGTGATCCGGGAAGGGAAGGACGGGTGGCATGTATGCCAGGAATCCAGGTTGGGAGTGGCAGGATCCTAGAAGAGCTGGCCTATGACTGAACAAACTAGGGGCTGCCCTCTCTGGAGTAAGACGGGGACACTGGAGACCTCCAAGCAAGGAGTAACTTGTGGGTCCAGGGCTGTGGTTTACAAAGATCATACTATTGCTAGAAAGAGCTACAGACGGGTGCCCTGGATCTGAGGACCCAGCCGAATGCTGAGTCTCTACCCTCAGCCTGAATCCCATCAGCTCTCTAGGCCCATGAGCCTTATCCCTCTGGAGGCTTTCCCTGCCCTTCACCTCTCTGGAGCGCCATCCCCTTCCAGGCTCTTGAGACGCTTGTACTGGCTGTTTCCCTACAAGCCCATTGTTCTCAGAGAAGTTTGAGAACCAAGTTTCCAGACTTCTCAGGAGGCTCCCCACCCAGGCCCAGAAACCTCAGAGTTGACTAAGAGTCCAAGTTAGGAATAAGGATAAAGAAGAACGGAGCTCTCCTGAGTAGGCCTGGGAACCCCGAAGCTCTGGTAAACATGGCTTGGGAGGGACATGCAGGAGCAGGCCCACAAGGGAGGTCAGCTCACCTTCACGCTGTGCCCAGGCAAGGGCCTCCCGCTCCCTCCTCAGCAGGCGACAGAGTCGGTCACCCAAACCACTCAGCAGATGCTTGGCCAGGCCCTTGTTGAGGGGAGCTTCTGGGTCTGACCCTCCTCCATCCTCGGAGCTGGCAGAGGAGCCTTCCTCCTCCAACTGCTTCTCTTCCAGAGGCAGCCTGGAGAGGAGATGAGGGAAAAGGGCTTGAGGGGGGAGCCCATGTGGGAGAGTGAGGGGGGGGTTGTCGCTGGATGTGACAGACAGGAGCAACACTCACCTCTGTGATTTCTGGGAGTGGCTGGTTAGAACTCCTGCCTCTCCAGTTGCCTGGCCACAGCTTCGGCACTGAGTGATACCCGCTAAGTGAGCCTGGCAAGATGTATCCCGAAGCCTGGATTCCTGGAGGCTAACCCTGCCATTTTGGGGTCCTGAGGGGACAATACAGCTGCTTTAGGGAGTCTGGTTCCTGAGGCTTGTGTTAGCCAAAGCCCTGAATTAGCACCCACTCTGCCCACATGCAGCCAGTTCAGCCCCTGCTCCCCAGATTTGTGAGGACTAATTCAGAATCCAAAAGAGAACCAGGCAGGTGTAAGTTTCATACACACAGGGCTGAACAGTAGCTGGAGATAGCCCTGACAAGAATGGAGGCTGAGAGGTTGCTGGGCATGTTCAACTCAAAGCTCTGGGCAGCCTGAGCATAGTCCTGGTACACGTCCAGAATCCAGACAGTATAGACTCTGGATAGTTTGCCTAAAGGCTCAGTGGCCATGAGACACCCTGAGAAGATGATTCCAATGCAGACGGATGGGCAGATGGAGGGCACCGGAAAATGAGAAGGCCAGAGTTTCAACACAGAACACAGGTGCTGTAACCCAAGACGGCAGAGGGACCAACAACATCCCAGCCCAGACTGAAGCCTGCAAGGGTGCAGACAGACCCACACCAGGTGCAGGGGCCTTGGGGTCAGGCCACAGAGACAATTCTCTGGGTCCAGCAGTCCAGGAGGCCGAGAATGAGGTGAGCCTGCAGAAACCAATCTGGCTCAAGGATTGCTAGAACCCTCTGTGAAGGGCACAGCGCAGCAGGAGTCCATGATGCACCCAGAAGGTTGTCATGCTGGAAAGTCCAAACTGAGTCTCCAAGAGCAGCTGGGCAAGAGAGGCTGACAGTGGTCCTTCAGGAGAGGTAATGCCCAAACTAGCATTTGTGGTACGAATAACCACAGCATTGATGAGGTGTTGTTTACAAGATGCCACGAGATCTTCAGTGTCCTGATGAGCCATTTAATCCTTTCTGTAGACTTGATAAGGTGGATGAGGGAACTAAGGCTTTCATGCAAAGTAACTTTCTTCAGGTCACAGCTACTGACCAGCATATCAGGAAGCAGATCCTGTTTTTGGAACCCTTGCTCCATACCATGCCATTGAATTGCCAACAACAACTCACCAAGAGGCAGGGATGGAAACCACCGGCTAGATAGCTGTGGTGGCGGCAATACTAAGAACTAAGAGGCTCAAGAAGGTACCCTGCCATCTTAGTATGACCCATCACAAAGACTTATGGACTCCAGTCCCTTGCAAAGGCCCAGCCCTGTTGCCCCTTCTTCAGCAGGACCCCTGCAGCCGGTCACCCTCTTACCTCTCTGCTCCTCTGGTTGCTCTGCCTCCGCCTTGCTTCCTGAGGATGTGTCTGGTACCTCCTGCCAAGCCCTGACCCCCTGCCTCCCAGTGCCTGGGAAAGGGTGGGATGGGCGTTTGGGAGCTGGGCCCCTTGCTGCTCCCTGAACTTCTGGACTGCCTGCCCTCTTGAGTGCCCGGATCCTAGTAGCTGGACTCTCTTCCTTTCCCGGACAGCCACCTGGGCACTCAAACTGTTCTGAGTGGCGTGTGAGCCAGGTCTTTTTTAGCTTGGTGTGATGGCTTGGGGGACAGGCCCTGGAGTCAGCCTTGTTCCTTTCTTCACTAGATTCACCTGGCCCACTGGTACCTCCCTCTGGGCTATCCTGGCATTTCCTACAAGGGCCAAGCTCCCCTTCTCGGGCAGGAAGGTGGGATGAGCAACAGTCCCCCAGGGGAGTGGGAGCTCCAGGAGATGGGCATCTTGGTGTGACTGGTGGTTCCAGCTGATACCCAAGGCTATTGCTCCCTGGACCAGACCAAATGTTGCCGAGAGTGTGAACTAGGCCTGGGGGACAGGAGGGCCAGGGGGTTCGAGGAACACTATCTGGGTACCCCAAGAAAAGTGGGCAAAGGTTCTGCTGCCTGCCAGTGCCTGTCTCCCCATCCCTCTGGTGAAGCGAGGGACCTTCTGCCTCACAGGCTCGCTGGAGATGCCCACCAGAGGCCAAGCCCAACAACCCAGGCTCTGAGGCTGCCAAGGGCTCCTTTGCTGGCCTGAGGATGTTCGGATCCTTGTTGTAAAAGCCCTGAAAAAAGGTGAAAGGGTTAAGTTAATGCTAACATGGGTCCTCAGCATTGAATAGGGCAAGCAAGACTGACAGCAGCCGAAACTACAGCTATGGGGAGTTAATGGAGGACTTACGGACTGGCGGGGAAGTGGCACCTCCCCAGGTGCTCCCCTACTACCTTGGGATCCTCCTTGATCTTCCCCCAAGCTTTCTTAGATTCCTCTAGTATCCAGAGGCTGAAGGGTAAATGCTTGGCATGGTAAAAGGACATCAGGATCTACTAGAGAATTCTGCTTTGATCCTCATGGGCTTTTGCTTGTTCTGGTTTTGGAGACAGGATCTTTCTCTGTAGTCCAGACTAGCCTGGAACTCACAATCTTTCTGCCTCATAGGCATGCACTATGATGCCCATCTTTGACCTCCAAACACTTGAAAATTCTCATTCTAGGCATGCGGGGTAGCCTGTCCCAGGAAGGAGTCCCAGAAACAGGCCACGAGGACTGCACATCTCACCCACTCTTTGCCCTCAGGATAAGGGCACACATTCCATCGGCAGTTTCTGCAGCCTGATCCTGGGTGAACTATGGGTGAGTCAATGGCTACGGAGGCCCAAGGGCAGGGCAGGGAAGGGCCGAGGAGCTGGAGCTGCCTGGTGTTTGGGTTTGTCTTCACAGCTAGGGACAACTGAACTCCTTGCACCCATTCCAGTCCATCACTCACCTTGCTGCCAAAGCTGAAGGCAGAGGGCACTTTCGGCTGACCTCCAGAGTACACCCAGGGGTGAGAGGCCAAAGACCAGTCATATGGACGCTCTGGGGGCAGGCTGGACATTAGGTAGGGCGGCAAGCAGGTGGGGACCCAGAAAGGAGCTCGCTCTAGAATCTTGGTCTCCAGCAAGAAAGGGCAGTGCAAGGGCCGGAAGGCCATGGGGTCACTCTTGGGATGACCACCACTATGCTCAGGTACCAGGGGGCCATAGCGAGGTGGGCACGCTGGTCCACAGAACGCCAGTGGATGGGCCAACATCGCTTCCTTCCAGAGCAGTCCTTCCTTGCTGCCCAGCCAGCTGGCCTTCCTTTCCCCATTCCGAGGACCCTCGCCCTCCACCAGTGAGAGCGTGTCCTTGGGGCCTCGGGGGAAGCCAGGAGGGAGCCAGGAGTCCGGAGTGCTCAGGACACCCCTCCAGAAGGGAGCAGGTTCTCCTAGACACAGTGCCCCATGGCGCAAGCCATCCTGTGGTGGGGTACCGGGCTCCTGTCCCACAATGCCGTTCTCAGGGGCTGTCTTCTCCCAGGCTGGGGAGTCCTTCAGGAAGCTGGGCATACTCTCCATCACTCTCCTGCCCTCATGGGGCTTTCCCAGGGGGGATCCTGGAGTACAAGGACAAAGCACGAACTCTTTAGGCACATGCCCCGCGTACCTTACCATGGGCACCACCCTGGGAATACCAAAGTGGCTCAAACCAGTAAAGCAAGTGCCAGGCCACAGAAGGGTACAATGCAGCCTTCCACATGTGGCCAAAGGATTCTGCCTCATGGCAGGAAATTGAGACCTTTTCCTAAGTTCTGACCCCTAACTGAATTTGGAGGTACAAACTCAACAGAAGGTTGTCACTTCTGGGGTGAAAGGTTCTACCTTATGGAGCTAGGAATCTGGTTACAAGTCTTGGAAACGGACAGGAAGTATGACTGCAAGGTTAGCTTAGTAGGACTCAAGCGGAGGCCAGTGAGGCTGAATCCTGGCTCTGAACCTGCGTCACCTGCTATGTGGACGTTCAGCGGATCATTTTCTCCTCTGGGCTTCAGTGTACCCGTGCGTAAAAGTGGGACTCGGAGCACAGAAGACTCTTTCTAAACTTCAGTCTGTGGTTTTGGGGGTGCTGCTTTCCCACCCCCATCTCCAGCTCCACCAGACTTGCGAGACAAGGATGTTCAGGCCTGGCAGGCTGGAGTCACTGGGCAGGGCAGCTAGCCAGGGCTATTGGCTGGTGTTTCTCCCTACACCTGGGCTGCCTGACTCTGCCCCTTCGTGGGCTCTAGTTTCTTGGCATATCCAACAGAGGACCAGGACAACTGCTGGGGGCTAGGATTTCGGCTTCCAAGAGGAGGAATAAACTAGCATGTGAGGTTTCAGACTAGGGTGGGTCGAGCTGCCCAAACCGAACGATAGTGCAGGGCACCGCTGCTAACTGCAGCCCGGAGGGGGGAGGGAAGGAGGCGGGGAAAGCAGGCTGGGCCCCAGAGATACGCAAGCGAGGGAAAATTGAATGCGAGGGACCAGGATGACAGGTGGCACCAGATCGGCTGCACTCTCCAGGAGCAGTCCCCTTGGCCGGCCCGAGAAAGCGCCAAGAAGGATGCCGCGGCGGAGGCTCCAGAAAATTTTGAAGATGTAGCCCGTGCGCGGTCCAGCCCCCTTAGTTGGGCATCCTAACTTTTTGATGTTAAGAAGTGAGGTCCAGCCTAGAGTGGCACCGGCACTTCACCCTCGCCGGCACCTTGGGATGAGCTCATAAATCCCCCATACAAGTACCCCAGAAGGCGCCCTCTCTCGGCGCTTACCTGGGCTTCACAGGCCGGGCGCGGTGTGGGCGGCGGTCGTGCTGGCCGGCGCTGGGCACTCGCTCCCCATGGGCCGGCTTCGGGGCTTTCTCCCTCTTTCTGCTCAGCGCGCTCGCGCTCTCTTTTCCCCCGGGCGTCGGGGGCGCTCTAGGGCCGCAGGTTGGAAGGGTCGGACTCCGGGATTTGCAGGATGCGGCACACGGCACGGATGGGCCGCACCAGCTTCTGGGCCAAGGCTGTGGGTTGCGCCATGGGACGCCGAGACTCCGTGCTGCGCTTTGGGGAGGGTCGAACCGGGGCTAGGGAGCGGGTGTCCCCGGAGGGAGAGAAGGAACCGGGCCGGGGGGAACGCGCGCCCCGGGTCGGAGATGGCTGAGTGGGGGGAAAGGCCGAGGGGCCGGGGAAGGGGGTCGTGCCTGGAAGTGGGGGGCCGATCCCGTGAGCCAGGAGCGAGGCACCAGTGAGGGCGCAGCACCGCGCAGAGCGGCTAATGGAGGGAGAGCGCAGCGGAGAGCGCAGCAGGACCTCTGATCGCCATCGCCAGACGCGCAACTGAGAGTGGGGAAGCTGCTCCGCCGGTTTCCTCCTCCAGCACCCTGCGGGAAACAGGAGCCCGTGATTCGGCGGCCCCGCCTGGGCCTGCCCCCTTCTAGCCCCGGGGGCTTCCGCCAACGCCCCGGCGATGCCACCGGCTGCGCACGGGGAGAATGAGCCCTTTGTTCCCCCTCCCCCCCCGCGGCACCCGGGCGCCTGCCGAGAGAGGCTCCCCTGGGGCAGTGTGCCAGCTTCCCAGCCGCCCCACCCTCCCGTGGGCCCGGCCCGGAGCCTGGCAGGCGGGCAGCACCCCCACTATAGGTGCCAAGCCCGGGAACTGGAGCAAAGGGCGGGAGGGGCTGGACCAGGCCACTGTGAGGCGGGGTGCCCCCCGGGGTGCTAGGGCGGGGCGGCAGGGAGGGGTCAGTGCCAGAGCTGGCAGGGGCAGTCGGGTTCTCACGGGTCAGTGATGGGTGCTGAGACCCACGCCAGCAGGCCCGTGCCTGCTGGACCACTCTCTCCTTGTCCTTTTCAGCTCTGGGCACACCCCAGTGGTTGGTGTCTTCCCTACCTCATTCTTCATCTTCACCTCCCTAAGCCCCTCTTCCTAGCATCTCTCTCAGGGGCACAAGGTTACACCAAGCTTTGGAATCTGGGAGGGCCTGCCATCTGTCTGGTCTGTTCCCTGGTCTAAGGGCCTTGATTTCTACCAAGTGTCTAGAGAGATGATGGGGCCAGAAGCGCACAACCATCTGAAGCTCCAGTCGGGGTGGCCTGCTGGGCTGCCCCATCCTCAATGTTCCTGGTGCTCCCAGGCCCAGCCTGGAGAGGAGCCCATGGGAGTGGCTCCTGGGAGGGAACAGCGAGTAGGAGAGGAAATGGGCAAACAGGGCACCCTCCACCCGAGGAAGCATCCCTGCTCTTCTGCGGGGGTGGTTCCAGAGCACACACACAAACAGACAGATTCAGACAGACACACACAGAAACCCACACGCCCAACGGGTGCTTCCCTTCCCTAAAGGCGCCCACCTCCTGCCCCTCTACTCCCCTGCCTCTCCAGCCAGTCCCAGTCTGAAACAAGCAATACCGCCTACTTCCCCATCTTTGCAGAAGGGATAGATTTTGGTGGCCACAACCAGGCCCCAAGTTACACCACCATCTCTGAAAGGGGGGGGGTGTACCATGAAGAGCCCAAGGTCTTTCTCTCAATGGACAAGAGTGAAGGCAAGGAGCTTTTCATCAACTGTTGAGGACAGGATGGGTACTTGGGAGAGGAGGTCAGAACAGCCGAAACTGAACAGACTTGGTTCTTGTTGACATAGGTCTTTCTAACTCCTCACCTTCAGAGGCCAAGTCTGGTCAGGCAGGCTGGCAGGGATTGTTTACTTGACTGAGTTTTTCATACCCCTTTTCTTATTCACTATCTTGGGGGTGACCTGACCCTAGTGTGCTATGGAAGATGAATGAGGAGGGTCTAAAAGGGACTGGAGCCCAAGGCTCCAGCCTGGCCTCTAGCTCCCAGCCGGGCTCCTGTGCAAGGTGGTGGGCTGGGACATGCCTGTGGTCCCAGTCTAAGCCCTCTGGCCTACCTTAACAGAGGCCTGTGGGAGAGTCGTTGTTTTGGGGAAAGTCCTGTGGCTTGAGGCCTGGAAGAGGCCAGAGCAGAAGCTTGGGTTGTCCAGAGTCCCAAGGGCCTGTAGCTGTCTTCCCCTAAGGTAATCGGGACAGTCTCAGGGCAACTGAATAGGTGCCCACCCCTACACCTCCAGCTGCCATATCTGCCTGTCAGATTATATTGCCTGGACTAGACCAGAGCTCTCAGGGCTGTCTTTTGGAATGTTTAGGGGTAACTGGAGATAGAGGTGGGGAGAAGTATTACCCGTACCCCACCACATTCCCCGTCTTTGCATTAGAGCCTATGCCACAGGCCAGAGTCCTTGTAGCTGACTGTGCTGTGCCTGAGGATGGAGCAGAGCTGAGGACACACATAAAAGACACAAACACAGAGGGGGGGGGGAAGCCACCCACTCCGTGGTCACAAAACCAGACCATGGACCTAGCAAGCTGACCAGCACCCCCAGACTCACGTGGGTCCAGCCCTAGCCCGCCACGACCCCTCACGCACTGAGACACATGCTGACACACACACTCGTGCTGACAGGCATAGCCTCTCTCACAGCCAGCTTGCCCTTTCTCCACCCCAGAGCCCCTTACCTGGGCAAGCACAGTGCCCCTCAGGCAGAGTAGCCCCCTGCCCAGGGGTGGGCAGCAGGCAGGGCGGGGGAAGGAGCCCCGGAGAGTCAGGCCAAGCTGCCACTAATCCGGGCGGGGAGAGGGGGGGCACACACGTCAGAGCGGGGACTGCCGGGTGGAGGGCATCTGAGGACATCCCCTCCCACACACGCGGCCGTCTGGGCACCTAGCCCTACTTCCCCAGCCCCTCCATCCTTCAGACAGCTGAGGCTGGCCTCCCCCATCCCACCCCCACCCCTGTGGCCATGCCTGAGGTGGGGAACACGGGGGGGGGGTGATACCGGGCGAAATCTCCCAGGACCAGAGGGAGGGGACAGGGAAGGGAAGTGTGGAGATGCTGCTGGAGCCAGGAGGAAGCTCCGTGGTAGTTGCTATCCTCTCCTCTGGCCCACCCACCCACATCATTGACCTAATTCCTCTTCTGGAGCCCTCCTCTCTAGCCCTCCCCCACTGCCATCTAGCTTCCATTGTGTTCCAGGCTGAGCTCGGGACTTGTGTGCCCAGCAATGTCAGCTCTGCCCCCAGGATCACCCAGCCCTAGGCACTAGCCTTCTGCGATGAAGATCACCTGTCAGTGCAGCCCAATCCCAGATGCTGGGTGAAAAATGGGGGCGAGGACCTAAGCAGTTACCCTCTGAATCCCCTCTAGTGGAGGACTGGGTCTGCCAGGACCCCTAACTCAGCCTGGGCGAGGGGTTATGTGGGATCTAGAGGCTTAGTGGACTGAGAGTGGCGGCTAAAAATACAGCTGTGGCTTCCTGCGTGTTGTGACCTAGAAGCCAGAGAAGGGGAAAGTGACTAGGACAATGAAAGGTCACAGGTCAGAGGGACAGTGATGGAGCCAGAGGCAGAGGTCTAAAAGGATGGTAGGGGGTGAGGCAGAGGGAGAAAGGAAGATGAGAGAGAAGCAGGTAACAGGCCAGGATGGGTGGAGGGGGTGGGTGTGAGGCTGAGAACAGGAAGGGGATGAGGGACCACAGAAAGTATACTCTAAGGACTGGCCTTCATAGGGTCAGGTCCTTTCCAGCCTTGACCCTACCTGAGACCAGGTACCCTGATATCAAGTTGGTGGCCCTTGGAAGGCAAGAACATGGCTTAACCCCCACCCCTCTTAAGAGGCCGGCCAGAGGATCAGTGGTGGGCCAGGGACTCTGTTGAGGTGGATAGTACTGGGTGGGGGTGTGCCTGGGTGGTTCTCAGAGAGGCAGAGCTGCTCTGAGGGATGTCCAGGTGATACCCAGTGCCCCGAGTCGTGGGCTCACATTTATGTTTGCCCAGAAATGCCTACACTTAGACATCTACTCATCTCTTCCTGTGTGGTCTCAGGATGCCAGCCATTCATCACCAGAGACGCTGGTGGTTTGAGAGCCGTGTGGTGGAACTGAGGTGACACAGGGCAGAGACACCAAAGCACAAGTTCCCTCCCACCCTGGAGAGGGTTAAGACATTGATGTATGTGTTGCTTTAGAAGCAACCTTCCTTCAGGCCTCTGAGGTGTCAGGCCTTGGAGATATGAACACGATGACAAACAACTAATTCTGTGTTGGGAAGTTCGAGAGGCTTCCCAGAGGAAGGGGTGACGCTTGAGCTCAGAAGTCAGACAACTACTACCAGATCCCACAGTTATAAAAATACCTCAGCCGCTTGTTCTGGGCTGAGATACAACAGTAAAATAAGGCTGGTTCTGAAGTCACGACTGAGGAGGGACAAAAACATGTGAAGTACCCAAGATGAAGACAGAACCCCTTCACGAACAACGATCCGGTCCGATCGGAGGAACAGCAGATGAGAAGGCAAGGCAGAGGCACGCCGGCAGAGGATTCAGGTATCTGAGTTGGGGTAGGAGTATAAAGCTGAGCAGGACAAGGCAGGGTGGGGAAGAAAGGGCAGAAACAATGGCATGCTGGCATGGACTTTGCAGAGCCTGCAGACACTGGCTTCAGTTCTGCCAAGGGGGACCAACCGCTTTTGCCCACCTCCCAGGCAGTACCATTGGAGAGGAGAAAGCTCTTTCTCCTGTAAAATAGGCATGGGCCCGTTTGAGAGAATCCAAGGAAACCATCTCTGTGAAATGCCCAGCACAAGGTCAGGCATGTAACAAATATCCCATACATGCCAGGCTCCTTCTCCTTGCCCCCCAGGCAAGGAGCAGCTCATTGACTGAACGGTGATTAAGTACATCAACTCTGGAGCCAGACTGCCTGGTCCAAAGCCCAATCCTGCCACTTACTAGCTAGGCCACCTTGGGCAAATCACTTGCCCTTTACGTGCCTCTTTAGGAAATGGGGATTATAATAATAGTGCCTGCTTCCTTGTCTTCTCACCCCTCTAGTATCTAGCGATACATCTTTTGAGTGAATAAATAAGGTGGTAAATCAGCATCACAATGAGTGGGAATGCCATAGAGGAAGCCACTGAATCCCAATCCCAGAGAGGCTAAATCAGCCACACAGATTAGGTGCCTTCCCTCCAATAAAACCCAGATAATCCCCACACCAAGAGTTAATCCTCACAGGCAACTCCAATTTAGCAGCTCATGTCTGCCCTCCGTCCAGCACTCTCAGTCACCTCTTTAGCCTGAAGAGGGAACAAAGGGCAGATGGGGTGTAGGGAGGGAGCACCCCAGGGCACTATGTCGCTCCAACATCAGGGACAGATGACCCAGGCATCAGAGGAAACGGATTAGAGTCAGTCCAGGGCAAAAGCCTGGGTCTCTGTGCATGGAGCAGGCCACAGAGCAGCAACTAGCAGCAGAGAAGGGCTATCATTGGCCCTGTTGAGCTCGGCATCATTCCTTTGGCCTGCCCCATCTTCAGCCAGGCCCCAGCGGGGCGAGGCTTTGGCTAGTCTCCGAGCTCCACCCACCTTGACCTGGAAGGTGGGGGCAGCTTGGCCCCAGGCAGCTGCTGCCCTCTCGTGGCTTCGTGTGCAAATTCACCCTGATTATACCTGAATGTTCATAGGAAGGTTTACAGAACTGAGACCCTAGCCTGCCTACCCAGGTTTGCTCTGTGCGGTTTTCACACCCTCTCCATCCCTTTGCCTTTCCCGTGAGAGCCAGTACTGACTCCTTACTCCGAGTCCTCTTCAACAGTCTGATTCTTTTTCTGTTTTTTTGAGACAGGGGTTCTTTGTGTTGCTTTGAAGCCTATCCTGGAACTCGCTCTGTACACCAGGCTGGCCTCGAACTTACAGAGATCCTGACTCTGCCTCCCAAGTGCTGGGATTAAAAGCATGTGCCACTACCACCCTGTGAGAGTCTGACTTTTGGTTTGAGGATTTTTTTGTTTTGTTTTGTTTGTTTTTGAGACATGATCCCCCTAGTCCTGGAACTTGTTATGTTGACCATTCTGAACTTGAACTCACAGAAATTTTCCTGCCTTCCTGAGAACAATGTTGGGATCAAAAGCTTGTGCCATCACTCCTGGCTCCAGCCTGACTCCATGGGGGTCCCGAGGAGCTCAACCAGGACACTTGCTGTTGTGACTGTCGGTGGCCTCCCCTTTTAGGCACAGAGATCTTCTGGCAGTCTTCCCACCCTTTTGCAGGAGCCTACAGAGGGCTGCTAGTTACAGTAGGAAATGTGAGGAGCCAAGAGACAACCAGGGAAGGCAGACACCGTAGGTGTTTATTTATAAAAACATTCACAAGCCTGACCTCACTCACCAACATGAGACGCACAGGTAGGACACACGCACACCAGGCCTTGGGAAAGGCTGTCAAGTACTTTGAAGGACAAGAAGGAATGAACACAACTGGTTGGACTTTTGATTTCATCTATAGGGACTAGTGGGGCTCTGGTCCCATGTCTGGAAAGGGAAAAGGTTGAGGAAGGCAATAAATAGGCCCCTGGGTCTGGCCTGCTTTGGTATATTGTAGGTGCATCCCCATGCTGAGGAACCACACCATGTGCCCCTTAGGCAGCTGCAGAAGTCAGAAGGGGCGGAGCCCAGGCAGCTGGTGTAGCAGCAAAAGGTCCCCTGCTGGCTGGAGAGGTAAGCTGGACTCTGCAGAATCTAGCTGTCCATGTCCGAGGGCATCGTCTTTTTCCGGGTTCTGACCTTCATGGAGCGCGAGGTTCCCTTGGGGAGAGAAAGCCAACATACCATGAGTGGCACGGGCATGGTAGCTCAACTGCCATCCGTCACACTGTCCTTCCAATGCACTGACCTCTCGCACCAATGGCTTCCTCCTGACCACCCGAAGGCTCTGGCTGCGGCTCAGAGGTTTCTCTCGGGGCCGGACAGGTGGCTTGGGGGCTACCTCGTTGTCTGACCAACACTCTTCCTCTGTGTCACTATCTTGCAGGCCGCCCGCCTGGTACCCTGTGGAAAAGAGGCCAAGGAGGGCAAAGCTGAACATTTCTGCAAGCCTGGAGCCCCTCCCTGCTTCCCTTTAGCCCTCAGAGAGGCAGACTTCCCAGGTCAGCCCTGGGTTCCTTTTCCGCTTACCAATCGGGGGTCTGCGTCGGGGTACCTGGTCTTCCAGGTAGAGAGGATCTTGGTAGGTGGGGGCAGCGGTATCAGGGATAGAGCGGAGGTCTTGCATGGAGAAGCTCCGCAGCCTTCCAGCTAGAGCGCCCTGACTCTAGGAGGTGAGGGAGGGAGGCACTGTATTAATGGCAGAAGAAAACTACTGGGAAAGGCTTTAGCGGGGAAGCTGGCCTTCAGCTCATCACTGGGGCACCAGATTCACGACTGAACTGGCTCAGAGCTATGGGGGGTGGGGAGGAGTGGGGCTGAGACTGCGAGCACTGGGGCCCAGAGCACCTTGGTAGCAGCCTGCACAGCGGCCGAGGCAGCGATGTTGAGGCCCCGCTTCCCGAAACTCAGCATGGTCTCGTAGCTGCGTTCCCTTGCCTGCACAATGCACGCATCAATCTCCTGCAGACCCAGAGTGGAGAGCTCAGGTCAACAAAGGAGCCATTTCTCTGCGGTTGTCATCGTCCCTAGCCCACCCCTACCTAGGACCCAGGAGTCAGACAGAGGCTCAGAACAAAAACTAAGAGCGGGGTTCCCCATTCACACACCCACTGCACACCTCAATGAGCGTCCCTTCCATTTTTCCATGCCCACATCAACTTCCTGCTGGCATGTCACACCCCTAAAGTCCGTTCATGTGTATCACCCAGGTAGAGGAGGAGAGCCAACCCCTTTCACAGTCCCACAGCAAATCTGAAGTGGGCAGGACATTAGACCCAGACATCTCCACCTCCCTGAACCTGAGATCCAGGGCTCTCTCTGACACACCCTCTCCCGGACACAACCTTCTGTGTTCTTCCTCTACTCCCCCTGGGGTACCTTCTCATGGCGGGATAGGGACGGGTGAACAAACTTTCGGTAAAGCAGGCTGGCCCCCTTGGTGTAAGGCGAGAGCAGCCACAGCACAAAGGCCATCTTGATCTCATAGTAAAAAGGGAACCTGTGGGAAGGGGAGAGGTGTGTGTGAGCCAGGTGCCAGGTGGTGGGTAGGCCTTCCTAACCCATGGCCTGCCAATCCTGGTGCCAGACCAGGAAATGAAGACGTCCGTGAAGGTCTCTGCTGCCATGAAGATTGCAAAGACGATCCAGTACATCATCCACCGGACCTGTGGGTCAGAGTGCACAGAGCTCAGCTTGGGAGCCTGAGGTGCCAACACCCGCCCCCGGCTGCCCAACCCAGAGATTCCTGAGAGCCAGTCCCACTGCATTGCTGCATTTCCCCACGTCTGCTCAGAGGGAGCCCCTGAGAAACCGCCTTTCTCAGTGCGCACCCCAGCATGCTTCACCCACAAGATCCTCCATAGGCCTGCTAATGGCTGGCCCTCCTTCCACGCTCCCTCGACCTGGAGTTTGAGAAGCCAGCTCAGGCCTTCCATATCACCAAGTCCGACCACCCCCTCCCTGACCACTCCTCAAAGATAACCACGTTAGTTAAGCTTTCCCGCCAACCCTTTGCACTCACATATTCTCGAATGTTCTTGCTCTTCACAGCCTTGTAGGAAGCATATGCAGGATACAGCATCCCAAATATGAGCCTGGAACAGCAGCCATAGGAAGTGTGAGGGGCACCATGCCCCACCCTCTCCCTGCCAGGTGGCTGATTCCCCCAACTTGGGTGCGAGGTGGCAGTGCCTGCCCTGTTTTTCCCGCTTGGCTTGCACAACCCAAGGTGCCTGAGTCAGTGCCCTGGAGGCTGCCTCCCCACCCGGCTGTTTACAAACATCCCAAGCCTGCTCAGGCCTGCACTGATGGTCCATGGGTACAGGATAGCCTGAGAACACACAACAAGGTGGGTGAGGGCACCAGGCTGTCCCCTCCCACCACACGCAAATCAGGCTCAGGGCCACCAGGATGCAGAGAGAGAGAGAGAGAGAGAGAGAGAGAGAGAGAGAGAGAGAGAGAGAGAGAGAGAGACATCTGGGCCAGGTATTGGAATATCCAAAAGTGAGGGGTAGACTTGGCCCAAACGAGGGTGGTGGGTCATGTGGCTGCTCAGAGGGGAAGGAGGCACCTGGGTACTCCGCCCACTGCCGAGCCTATTGCCGTCTCACGGGGTTGTGGGTGGCAAAGCCTGACCCTGCCTGCACCTGCCTGCAGTGTGTGTGCGTGTAAGAAGGGTCCCAATCAGTGTACAAGGATGAGGGTTGGGAACAAGGCACTCAGTGACCAAGGTCCCACTTCAGACCTCGAGGACCGTTAAGCGTGTGTTAGGGAAAGGCTGACGGAGTTCAGAAAACTCTCTTCTTTACCAAACGTTCCCAGCTTCCACCCCAAAGGCAGGCTGACACTGGGGATCGGGGTGGGGGGTGTCTCACGGGGCCATACTCACACCACCAGGCGACAGATCATCCAGGACACCATCCTGAAAGTCTTGGGGATGGCCCCCAAGAGACAACCGGAGGGACGCTCACTCAGGAACTGGGGGCAGGAGCCAAGTGGTGCTGCGGTACACCTGTCCCTCGGTGTAGGCAGAAACCATCAGCCCTGACCCCGACCCCGTAGTGCGAGGAGTCTGGAGAACCCGGAACCAGTGGACTTAGGGCCTTGAAGAGGAAGCCGACTTGGGAGCTGGGAGGGCGGACACGTTCCTCCGCCCCGCGCCGCAGAATCCTGGCGGCTCAGTCCAACGACTCCTGCCGCGGAGAACCGCGATTTCGCCCGTTGAGGGCGCCGCTGCTAGTCCCGGGTCGGGATGGCAGGTCCCGATCTCCGCTCTCCCGGGCCACCGGGGTCCTGGGGTGGCGGACCACCTGCACCAGTGTCCGGGGCGGAGTTTGTAACTCACTTGAAAGTTGCACGGAACCTGGTTCTGCCCAACCCCAGTGCTCAAGCTCGAGGCGCAGGCGCAACTGAGCCTTCAGAGGGGCGGGGCGAGGTCATGGAAACAAAAGGCCGGTCCCTTAAAGCGGCGACGCCACGCGCATCTCCGAGCTGGGGCCACAGGTCGAATGGTGTTCCAGATCTGAAAGGTCAGCAGGTGGAAAGTCACAACGGAAAGACAGAGAGGAACAAAACAACCCGGACTCCTAGTGGCACACACATGAACCCCTGAGGCTGAGGCAGGAGAATTACCAGTTCAGGCTGGGCTACAGATATCTCAAGACACTGCCGCAGATAAACAAAAGGAAAAAAGTTCAGAATGAAAGGGAAAAAAAGTAATTGCATTGGAGTCTCCCAGTGTCCTTTTCTTGGCATTTCTCCCTCTGTAAAATGAGATAGAGCACGAAATGAATGCGTCCAGCTGGGGATTCAGGCACTAGTTAGAGGCAGGCTTGGCTGATCCCACCGTCCTAGTGGTCAAGAGTGCGTCCGAGGTCATCCTTCCAACACTGGGTTTCAGGGGTCCACTTCTCTCTAAAGCGGTTTTCCAAGGTCCATACATCTGGGCAGTCTGACCCCAGTGTCTTGAGATGCTGATCTGGGTTCATCCAGGTCTTTACCAGAGGTTTGAAATTCTACCTGTTTCCAAATCAAGTATACAGATATCATAAAAAAATTCCAAAACCAACGCTTGCTGTTTTGTGCAGTGCTTTTGTGCTCATGTATTTATTGCTGTGTGAAATGATGGGGTTATTAAAGATTCTTCTTATGAGGTCGGCCACACTGGAGAAGTATAACATTTGATGAAACTTGGATAATTTATCATTAGCGTCATTATTATTTTGGTTTTCAAGATAGTTTTTTTTTTTCCTAGACAGGTTTTCTCTGGGTAACAGAAGAGCTCTGACTGTCCTGGAACTCACTCTGTAGACCAGGCTGGCCTCAAACTCAGAGATCCACCTATCTCTGCCTCCCAAGTGCTGGGATTAAAGGCTTGTGTCACCACCGCCCAGCTTTAAGATGTTTTTATTTATTCTTTGAGAATATATTTTGATCATTTTTTTTTTTTTGGTGTTTTGAGACAGGGTTTCTCTGTAGCTTTGGAGTCTGTCCTGGAACTAGCTCTTATAGACCAGGCTGGCCTTGAACTCACAGAGATCAACCTGTTTCTGCCTCCCAAATGCTGGGATTAAAGGCATGTGCCACCGCTGCCAGCTTTTTTATTTATTGTTTGAGAATTTCATATAATATATTTTTGATCATATTCTTTGCTATCCCCCCACCCCAGATGCCATCTCTCTGCTTCTTGTCCCTTTTCTCTCTCTGAAACACATACAAACATGACTTCGGGGAGAAGCTTCCTCCTACAGCAGATGGGAATAAATTAAGAGACCCACAGTCAGACATATGCATAGAATGAGAGACTTCGGAACTCTCAGCCCTAAAGGAAAGGTCTCCACCAAATCTCTCCCCTAGGGTCAGGGAGCCCCATGGAAGAGGAGGCAGAAAGAGTTTAAGAGTTCGAGGGAATAGAGGACACCAAGAAAAGCAAGGCCCTCTAAATCAACACGGCCGATACTCGTATGAACCCACAGAGACGGCCACAGCTTGCACAGGGCCTGCATGCACCATGAATCTGCACCAGGTCCTCTGCATATATATCGTGGCTTCCAATGCAGTGTTTTTGTGGAATTCCTGAGTGTGTGCTCCAGTGGGGCTCTGTTTCTTGTGCCCTCTCTTTGCTTGTTTCCCTTCTGGTTTTTTGTTGTTGTTTTTTGTTGTTTTTTTTTTGTCCAATTCCAGTGTCTTAGTTTTGTTTTATCTTATTGCATTATATTTTATTATCAATTTGAAGCAAAATTGTCTGTTTATTTTCAGATGGGAGATGGAAAGGGAGTGGATCTGGATGGGAGTGGAGGTGAAGAGAGACTGGGAGAAGTAGAGAGATATATTATGTTAGAAAAAAAAATCCCCTCCCCCACCGCCGCCGACAGGGTTTCTCTGTGTAACAACAGCCCTGCCTGTCCTGGAACTCATTCTGTAGATCAGACTAGCCTCAAAGTCACAGAGATCCACCTGCCTCTGCCTCCTGAATACTGGAATTAAAGGTGTGCATCACCACCGCCTGCCCCCCCAATCTATTTTCAATAAAACGAGAATCTACACACACACACACACACACACACACACACACACGCACACACACACAACCATGGCATCTGATTTGTGTTGGCCAACTGCTCCTGAGCACAGACCCTACCCTGGAGTGGTTGATTGACCCAGCCGCACTCCATTGGAGAAAGTGGGTTTCCCTCTCCCAGCAGGTGTCAATTTCCAATAGCATCTTGGCTAGGAGCAGGACTTGGTACCCAGTCCCTTCTCTGTGCAGATATTTTGCCTGGCTTGAGCTTGTGTAGGTCTTATGCATGCTGCCACAGTCTCTGTGAGTTCGTACATGCATCTGCCCCATCGTGTCTGAAGAACACTGTTTCTTTGAAGGCATCCACCACCTCCGGTCATTACACCCTTCCTATCCCTGCTTTTGCAGAGATCACGGAGCCTTGACGGGAGAGCTGTGACATAGACATCCTATTTAGGACTGATTATTCCAGAGCCCCTCACCCTCTGCATGCTGTCCAATTGTGGGTCTTTCTCAACTGTCTACTGCAAGAAGACGCTTTTCTGATTTTACTCATGGTCTTAATCTTTGCAAAGATTCTTCTTCTTTTTTTTTTTTTTTTAACATTTAAGAAATGTTCTCTGTGAAGTAAATGGCCCAATGTTACCCAGTGGTATTTAGTGCTGGCTAAATGTGTGGCACAGCCAATTTTCTTAGGACTCGGCAGCAGCCAGTGACGAGGGGCTCTGGGAGGGGACAAGGGCCTGAAGAATAACCCTGATGGGGTGAGTACCCCTGCAAGAAGGGACAAAGCTACGCAGAAGAGAGGCTGTGGGTTTTTTACATAGGGGTTTTCTTCCTGTGTGACACCTGCCTCCTGTGTTAGTTGTTCCTTCTGAAAACAGGGAGATCAGTGTGTCGTTGTCCCCCGGCCCCCCCACCTCTGCTGCCTTGAGGTAAGGGTGTAAGCCAAGCTACCCCAGGGCGTGGGGGTGGAAACACAAGCAGTTACTGCTTTTTATAAGAACACAGTTAACACCCACCCAACTATGAGGATGGAATTGGTAATGACGGGAGTCAGGGAAAGGAGGCTTCTTGGGAATAAACAAACACATGGTGATTATACAGTCTTAATTATTATCATCAATTTTATTGGTATTGCTGGATGTGGGAGCCGGTAATGAAACCTGCCCACAGGAGAAACTCCTCCATGCCTTCAGTCTTCCTTGTTCTGTTACGGGAGAAACAAAAACACCAAGGCTGGAGAATATTCCAGACACTATCCATATTGTGAGCTATTTTTTTTTTCCAGACGGGGTCCTACGTAGTTTAGGTATGGCCTTGAACTTCTGATCTTCCTGCTTCTTCTTCCTAAGTGCTGATATGCAGGCATGTGTCACCATGTGTATCCATACAGTGCTAGGGTTTGAACCCAGTCTTCATGTGTACTAGGAAAGCACGAGACTGAGTCACATGCCCAGCATGCCAAATCAGATATATATATATATATATATTTTAATGTGTATGAGTGTTTGCTTGCATGTATGTTTGTAAACATGTATGCAGTGCCTGCGGATGTCAGAAGAGGGTGTTGGATCCCCTGGAACTCGAGTTGCAGGTGACTGTGAGCCTCCATGTGGGTGATGGAAGGGCAACCAGCGCTCTTAACTGCTGAGCCATTTCTCTGGCCCTTTAGATCTGATTATTTAGGCAAAAGGTATCATGTAAGGCCAGCTGTGGTGGCACACTTCTTTAATCCCAGCACTCAGGAGGCAGAGACAGTGAGATCTCTGTGAGTTTGAAGCCAGCCTGGTCTACATATCAAGTTTCAGGATAGTCAGGGCTACCTAATGAGACCCTGTCTCAGAAACATCAAACAAACAAAAAGTATTGCATATCTCCTTGAAGGCAGAAAGTTACAGCTGACAGAACCGACTTAGGAAGTGCACAGAGCTATAAAAGAAGGGAGAGACATCCACCCGTCACGTGAGAAACCCATGTGAATCTGAATCCTTTGGTACATTCATCCACTGGGTGACTTCTAGAACATCCTCCCTGACTCTGGCATCACAGCCTCTTTGTGTGGTACAGACATGGGTGGGCATGTGTGTGCAGAAGGATAGGAGTGTGGGTGTGTGTATGGAGGTAGTGGTGGGTATGTGTGTGTGCAGAGGCATGGGTGTGTGTGTGTGTGTGTGTGTGTGTAAGGATAGGTGTGGGTGGGTGTGTGCAGAGACATGGGTGAGCATGTGCATGTGTGTGTGTGTGTAAGGATAGGTGTGTGTGTGTGTGCAGAGGCATGGGTGGGCGTGTGCATGTGTGCAGAAGGATAGGTGTGAAGGGGTGTGTGGAGGTAGTGGTGGGCATGTGTGTGTGCAGAGACATGGGTGAGCATGTGCAAGTGTGTGTGTGTGTGTGCAGAAGGATAGGTGTGTGTGTGTGTGTGTGTGTGTGTAGGTAGTGGTGGGCACGTGTGTGTGCAGACAGGGGCCTTGCAGAGGACAGCAGGATGTCTTTCCCAATTATTTCTCTCCATTTTTTGTTTAAGATAGGGCCTTACTGTGTAGGCCTGTCTGGCCTAAAACTTAGAGAGATCTCCCTAACTCTGCCTCATGAATGCGGGATTAACCCAGCTTCCACCCTTTTTTTGTTTGTTTTTTTTCAAGACAGGGTTTCTCTGTTTAGTCTTGGCTGTCCTGGAGCTTGTTCTGTAGACCAGGATGGCCTAGATCTCAGAGATCTGCCCGTCTCTGCCTCCAGAGTGTGCCTCAACACTTCCCAGCATATTTTTTGAGGTAAGGCCTCTCCTTGTTCCTAGAACCCACTATTTCAGCCAGACTGGTTGGCTCATAAGTCCCGGAGAACATGGACACCCCAGGATCTGTCTCCACTCCTCCAGTTCTGGCATTGCCCTGATGTGCCTCCATGCCTGGCTTTTTGCACAGGTTTTAGGGACCCAGACTCAGATCTCCGTGTCTGTGCAACAGACACTTTACCCACTCACTAACCCATCTCCTCAGGCCAACCCAAGCCATGTTTTGTGCTAGGCATGGTGACACCCGCCTGTAAATCCACGCATTTAGGGGACCGAGACTAATTTCAAGGGTTCTCTGGACTACCTAGTGAAAGCCTATCTTAGAAGAAAGAAAAGAAAACCTGCTTCCCCTGGCTTGCTTTGGCTGGAAAGAGGTGGCCTAGGCCTACTCTGAGCTCTCCCAGCTGGGATGGCCTCTCTCCCATGGAGACTCCTGGACATAATGCCCGTGCTTGGGAGAGCTAAAGGGCAGGGAGTCAGAGGTCTGATGCTAGAAGTGGAGCTTCTCACAGAGGAGGGCGAGGCTGGCAGCCAACTGTCACCCTCCTTGGCTTTGACACAGTTAAGTGGCCTCTAGCTCTTATAGCCTTTGGTCCTGAGTTGTTGACACAGCCACCCAGTTACCCTAAGTTGCTAAGCAGCTCTATGGACCCATAGCTGATCCCCCAGGTGACCAGGCAGCCACGCCACAGAAAGCTGGGCATTCAAGGTTTGCTGGAGAGAATGTCTCTCTCCACCGAAGGGAGTGGCTTGTTAGGAGCGGTGTTTATCTTGCAGCTGGGCAACAGAAGGCCAAGGTGTCTGGGAGACTTAAACCATTTCCCTTGGCATGGGTAAGGGTGCATTTGATTCCTGTTTGAAAAAGGAGGACAGGGGCTGGGGAGGTAGCTGAGTTGGTATAGTGCTTGCCTGGGTATACCTAGGGTCCTGGGTTCAACATCCAGCACTATATAAAAATGCCAAGGTCCTATACAGCTGTAATCCCAGCATTTGGGAAGTGAAGGCAAGAGTTAGAATTCAGTTACTCTTGGCTACACAGTGAGTTTAAGGCCAGCTTTGGCTATATGAGACCATCTAAGGAAGGAAGGGAGGGAGGAAGAGAGGGAGGCAATCCCAGGGTTGGGTAGAGAGTATTCAAGGGTCCCCGCTCTGCTAAGAGCACAGGAATGTGATTTGAGCAGATGGAAACCTAAACCTGTCCCGTCAAGCTGTGGCCAAGGATAGTGGGGAGGGCTGGGTGCCTGAAGCCACAGATGGGAGGTAGTGTGCAGGGGTTCTGAGGGTGCAGCTAGTGGAGGAACCCCCACTCTCAGAGAGCACCTGTCACCAAGGATTGCCTTTCTTTCACTCCCATGAACCCCACTTCTTGGAGCCACTCCATCACAAATACAATCCTACGGATCAAATAGCTCATAATTATGCACCAGGTACATTCTTCAAAGGGACCGACAAGCATCCATCTGTGTCTAATGCATGTAAATCTCACGAGAGGTAAGCTGGGCCTCGCAGGCACTCGTCTATCCCATGGTAGTTGACCCTGTTGGCAAGGCATCATCAGACCCACTCTGAAGATGAGGAAACTGAGGCGCACAGAGGCAAAGTAAAGTGACCGAACGCCATTTACCGCTTTTCCTCAGGAAGTGAACGGAAACAGGGCTCTACAAGTAGAGCTAAAGTAGGTTTGCTAATCTGCTTTGCCGGATTTGAGGTTCGGGGAAATAGCTGACACCAAGCAAAATGATAGACCCCATGTCTGTGCATGTGTGGTCCAGACTGTGGCATTCAGAGTATGCTGATGATGCATGCTCTCAGACCTAGGTCCCTCCCCTTGGGACAGATCAGTGATATGTGGTACTCATGGGCATTGTGTGGTTTGAACAGGAACGGCCCCTAGAGGCTCATACATTTGAAGGTTTAGTCATCAGGGAATGGCACTGCTTGAGAAGGATGAGGGGGTGTGGCCTTGTCAGAGGAAATGTGTCACTAGGGGTGGGCTTTGAGGTTTCAGAAGCACAAGCCAGGCCCAGTGTCTCTTCCTTCCCCACTGCCTGCAGATCTGGATGTAGAACTCTCAGCTCCTTCTCCAGCACCATGTCTGCCTGCATGGCACCACACTTCCCACCATGCTGATAATGGACTAAACCTCTGAACTGTAAGCCAGCCCCAGTTAAGTGGGTTTTTTTGTTTGTTTGTTTTGTTTTGTTTTAATAAGATTTGCCATGGTGTTCTGGTGGTGGTGGTGGTGGCACACACCTTTAATCCCAGCACTCAGGAGGCAGAGCATGCGGATTTCTGAGTTTGAGGCTAGCCTGATCTACAGAGTGAGTTCCAGGAAAGACTCCAAAGCTACACAAAGAAACTCTCTGTGTCTCGAAAAACAAAAAAAAAAAAAAAACACCCCAAACAAACAAACAAAAGGATTTGCCATGGTGTCATGGTGTCTCTTCACAGCAACAGACACCATGTGACATGTGAGAGCTGAAAGGGGCCATAAAAAAACAGGTGGGAAGAAGGAGAAGGGAAGGGGCGTGTGTGTGTGTGTGTGTGTGTGTGTGTGTGTGTGTTTGGGGAGGGGTCACACACTCCAGCACCCCACAGCTGGAGTTATTGTTATATCTACCATTTCTGACCCTTTCCCTGTTTCTTTTCACATAAGATCCAGGGCTGGGTGGAAAGGAATGACAGAGAGGAAAGTCCTGCAATGGAGCATGGCAGTTTTGCAGCACAGAGCTATGTGCCTTCCCCAAGATGCTCCACATTCCCCAGTGAGCCTGGTCATCGCTTTCGCCCTGGTCCCTGCCTAATGCTCTCTTCCCCCTCTCCCTTCACGAGAGGTTCTTACTGTAGTCTCAGGAATAGACAGAATGGCAGCAGGCAGGAAAGGGATGGATGCCGCTGCATCTTCTGGCACCAAGACCAGAGGAGCTTGATGTCAGGCACAAAGCCACGGGTTTGTTTTCAGAAGAGCAGGGAGCCAAAGCAGGCTCCTGGGTAGCAGATGACATAATGGAGAGATGTTTCAGGAAGGCTGGACCAGAAGGATCTAAGAAACAGGCTGGCAGGAGGGACCTTGAGACTATAGTAATGAGGACAGAGCTGGATAAAGGCTGTAGCGGGGTAAGGGGAAAAAAGAATGCTCATTTGGAAACCCTCAGAGATAGAGAATTGGTCGCTGGTTAAAAGTGGGAAGAAGAAGGACCAAGATGTTACCTAGGACTCCAGGGTGCCCCAGCTTGGTGGGGGGGGCATGATAATGGCAGATATTTGCCCAGTGGGGAGTTCAGGGAGGAGATGGTAGAAGACAGGGTTGCTGAGGGCTGACCACGTCTTCGCTTTGTTGCTTAACGTCCTCCTGACAAAGGGACAGACCTAGGTCTTAGCAGGCGGCAGGCCTGTACTGCACTGGGCTGTGAGTCAGACCCAGGTGGAGGAGACTCATCACACTGCCCAACACCTGAATGGCAAATGGCATCACCATGAACTTCTGACCCTAGTGTCAGCTGACCTTGTCAATTCCCATTGCTCCGAGGGAAAGGAGCCAAGAGGAAAAGGACCTGGAAGCTGGTGAGGTCCCTGTGTGCAGCAGGAACAGGTACACAACCCTGGCTCTGCTCCTAATAACACACCCTGAGGACACCTGATAGCTAGCGGTAGGGTGGAACTTTTTATTTGAAGCAAGGGAATAGCATTGCCCCCAGGTGCCTCAAGGTGTCGGCCCCAAGAAATCCTCTCAATCCGGCCATTTCCTGCTTCTGGGACGCTGTTTCCAGTGGACAGCAGAGGGCAGCAGAAGCCTGATTCCCAGGCGCCCTTCTTGCCACCCTCACCCAGTCTCCACCGAGTCACACTTCCAGGGGCGTCTCCATGGGATGGAGAGGTGCCAGGGGCCCCAACATGTGCCTGGCACTCACACAAGTGGCTCAGGCACTCTTAGGAGCAGTCACAGTTCAGGGTCCACATCCCCAAGGTGGGGCCCGAGAGGAGATGGCCCCATCTTGAAAAAGCAATCGCTACCCAAGGAAAGCCTTCCCACCTCTGTCCAGGCGAGCTGGGACTGAGTCAGGGAAGAAAACTCTAGTGAGAAGCAAGGTATCCTGCACCACGAAGAACCCAGTTGCTGTTGCCTCTGTTGCTGTTATTGCTTCAGGATGAAGGCGCTTTGTCCCCAGGAGGCCACGGCCATGCTTACTGTTATTATCGTCATCAGCCACATGGGGGGAACACTGGAGTGAGCAGAGGTGTCGGTGCTGTAAGGCACCTTCCAAGAAGAGCGGCTAGGCTAGGCGACGGCAGGGAAGCCTGTTTTCTTAGCACCCAGTCTACACGTGTGCACACTTCCAGACATGTGCATATATGGAAAGAAGGGTGTGGCCCGGTATGCACAGGTATGTAACCCAGGATGTCCAACACTGTCCACGGGTGCATGCAGAAGGAGCATGGCGTGGGCACACCTGGAGAGAGGCTGCAACTGTGGATGCCAAACAGGCACACGGACACCTAGAGCATCCACAGGAAAGGCCGGGGTGGGGGGGGAAGGCTAAGCCGAGAAGAAAAGGCCATGGCTCACCTGTTCCTGCACCCGTTGCATGGCTCAGACACACCATGCGAGGGAGCAGAGCATGGGGGCACTGTAGATAAGGATGTGTTACACATAGAGGAGAACCTGAACTCTGGGTGCCTGGTGCATACATAGGTGTTGATTACAGTAATGGGGATGGCTTCCTGGGTCTGTGCCCAGGCCCACTTCTGTGTGGATGTGTGTGGGGGCACAGATGTAGGTCAGCCACATGTGACTTCGCTTGGAGCCACAAATTGCTCACAGAGGTTTCCACCCATCTTACAGCGCCACCCTGAGGAACCCAAAGGACTTAACTTCTTCTAGGCACTGAGATCCACCACGACATGTCGGTACACCAGTGTTTGTCCCTTGAAACTGGGGGCCAGGAGCAGCTGGGCATCTCCAGCAGGCATATAGCAGAAGGCCCGAGGGGCCTGTACGGCCAGCTCCTGGAACCGTACAAACTTCTGTCGGCCCTCGTCCCACTGGTAAATCTGCGTGAAGGAGAAGTCACTGCCCAGTGCCAGGTAGCGGTGGCCACCTACCAGGAAGGGCTGGAGGGCCAGCGAACCCCGGGAGGGGAGAGCCTGTACCTCAGAGAAACGGGTACCCTCCCAGCGCAGGATCTTGGAGTCACCAATGTAGCGACTAAGACACAGGTAGCTGTCGCGGCCAGCACGAAAGTGTTTCACGGCCTGGGCGTCAGGCACCTGAGTCACCTCTCCCTGCGCCACAAACTGCTTCTGAGAACGACTCCACTGATAGATGACGGGGGCCTGAGAACTGCTAGACACGATCAGCCGTGGCTTGCCCTCACCGTCAACAAACTCCAGGTCAGTGTCGCGGTGCCAGGCGTGCAGGGCCTGGTGGGAATAGAAGCCATTCTGGTGCCAGCGGTAGAGGCTGGTGGCACCCGCCTTGGAGCTGTCAGCCACGGCAAAGTACCAATCACCATCAATGCGGAAGGCTTCCAGGTCATTGGGCTTGCGCACACGCTGGGGGTCGATGTCCTGCAGCTTGGTGAAACGTGTGGTATTGGGGTCCCAGTGGTAAATGTACGAGCCACCAAACAGCTGGGCCACGATGACATAGAGCTGGCCGTCCACCACCATCGGCTTGCAGTGCACAGCTGAGGGGGCTGCCAGGACAGAGGCACGTGGAATCAGTCAGCGTCAAATAGCTCCCCCCTTTCACACCCAAATGAAAGATCAACATCCAAACATGCCCCACAGCTGAGATCTGCTAAGAATCCCACTCCCAGCACAGCCCCACCCAGGACTCAGGGTCCATAATTAGTTTTGTTTATTTTTGGATTCATGGAAGCGCTGGCTGACCTGGACCTTATGATACAGACCAGTCTGGTCTTGAACTTGCAGTGATTTTCTTTCTCTACCTCCCAAGTGCTGGGATTACAAGTGTGAGCCATCATACCCAGCAAGCTTTGCTTTGTTTTGTTTGTATTTTCCCTCTGAGACAGGGTCTCGCTCTATAGTCAAGTCTGGTTTTGAATTCTTCATATTTCCCCTTCACCTCTCAAACGCTGGGATTATCAGTGTGAACCATCATTAGTCCAGGACTTTGTACGTGCTAGGTAAGCACTCTACCCACTGAGCTTCATTCCTAGCTCTCAGTATTGAATTTACTTATTTTTTTCACGTGGAGTCTCTCTGGCTTACCTTGAACTTGCCCTGGCTGACCTTGAACTCACAGAGACCCACCTTCTTTGCTTCGCAAGCACTGGGATTAAAGGCGTGCATTCTATCAATACTATTTTGTAGCTACTGGCCTTTCTCAAACCCAGTAAAATCTTTAGGGGCAGAAAAAAAGATGTCATCTATCCTTCTTCCTTTAGGAATTGACTGGAGCTGGACAAGAGAGCCTTCTGCCACCTTCCCCTGGATAGGCCCAGCACAGGCAGCTACCTGGAATTCTATCATAGTCCCGGAGCTGCCGTTCCACGTAGTCCCACTTCAGGATGGTGCAGGCGCTGGCACCCGGCTGGGCCAGTGCCAGGTAGAGGTCGCTGGAGTAAAGGAAGGGTTCCGCTGACACCGCGGGGAAGGACAGAGTCTGGTAGAGGACGAAATCTACAGGGACAAGAGGCACAGGTGGGTGGGATCCACACGAAGGAAAAAGGCACTATTCCGCTGGGAGGCAGCTGGGACCTGGCTACAGAAGCTGGGCGTGCCCAGCTGGGTGGCCTTCAGAGGCCAGGTCCATCCTACCAGTGGTGATGCAGTCGAACTCCCGAAGGGGCAAGTCTTGCACCTTGTGCTCCTGGAAGCGGGGCGGGCTGGCACAGTAGATGGGGGCCACGGTGGTGTTGGTGTGTGCCAGCCACTCCACCAGCCACTTCACCTTGCAGTCACAGTTAAGGGCATTGCCCCGGAGGTCTCTGGATTGGGAGGGAGGGACACAGAAGGGGAGAGCCTCAGCTGCTCTGCCCAGCAGCCTCCTTGGCCTTCAGAAACTGCTGGGAACAGCTCAGAGTCCCCACAGCACAGGCGTGGTCGAAGGCGTGCTGGCTGCGCTGGGCCTAGGCCCTGTTTGCTTATCTACCTGACCAGGCGCCTTTTTTTGTTTGTTTGTTTTTAAACTTGTAATTTAAATTTTGTGACTCTGGGGATTGGAGCCTGGGCCTTGCATACTCTAGGAAAGTGCTCCAAATCACCAGTGCTACTTTTACTTTCTAATCATAAGACAAAATTTTACTGCTTGTGATCTTCCTGCTCGGCCTCCTGAGTGTCTGAGATTACAGGCCCATAAAGTTGGTCCTGATAGCCAGGCATCTTTTGCAGTGGCCAACCTATTCCATTTCATGTTGCTTCCCTATTCCTCCAACCTTGACAGAATTCAGGAGCTTCTCTCTCTCTCTCTCTGTCTCTCTCTCTCTCTCTCTCTCCCTCTCTCTCTCTCTCCCTCTTTTATATAAATAATGGCAAATGACTGCAGACATGCTAGAGTTCTTTACTGTTAATTCAAATCAACCATACATTAAAAACAACACAAGTCGGGGGTTGGAGAGATGGCTCAGTGGTTAAGAGCATTGCCTGCTCTTCCAAAGGTCCTGAGTTCAATTCCCAGCAACCACATGGTGGCTCACAACCATCTGGAATGAGGTCTGGTGCCCTCTTCTGGCCTGCAGACGTACACACAGACAGGATATTGTATACATAATAAATAAATAAATATTTAAAAAAAAACACAACACAAGTCTTCCATACATACCTAATATACATTTGAGGAGGACTATGGAGACTTGAAGAGCCCCAATTTGGAAGGCTCTCAGCTATAGCTAACTACCCCATCTTCTCAAAGTCCCCAAACCTAACCCCCTTCCAGTCTCTAATCACCCTAATTCTGGCTCCCACTGTACTCCCTCCAGGGGTATGCCCTCTGTGGCACTGTGGGAAGAGGCAGGATTCGGGCCTTACAAGTCACTCAGGATGTCCAGGGGACGAAAGATGTCTCTGGGCAGTGTCTGCAGGTTATTGTTGGCCAATGAGCTGCAAGAAAGACCCCAGGGTCACCTAAAAACCATGACCAAGATCCAGGGAAATCCAGGGGACACACGGGTCCCAATCCCACGTGGGCACAGGTATCAGGTACTCACAGGTGTGTCAAGGACTTGAGTCCTCGAAAGGTAAACTTGGAAAGTGCCCAGATGTCATTGTTCTCGATGAAGCTGGAGAAAATAAGAACCTGCCTTAGTTGCCGTTCAGAATCAAAGACACCCCCCCCCCGGCACTGATTTTCTTATATCTGAGGCCAGAGCCCAGCCCAGGAGCCAGAGACAGGCTTCTATAGCGTGCAGTAACAGCACAGCAGTGGTGACAGGGTGTTAGGCATGGGTGAGATGGCCTTCTGCTCCATCCTGCTGTCGGAGCCTCAAGGGCTCTTCCCTCCCATCCCACTCCAAGCTGCCCTTCTCATTCACAGCACTTCCCCTCAGCCGGCTCAGGCCAGGGCTCCCTCCTTCTACCCTGCTGTTGACCCTTCCCTCCCACACACAGGTACTGCAGGTGCGACAGTCCTATGAAGGCATTGTCTCCAATGAGCGTGAACTTGTTGGAGTTGAGTAACCTGGGGAGACAAAGGTGGAATTAGAACTTGCCAGGGTGTGCCTGCTGCCCATGCCCACTGCCCCACCCTTGAGCTTCCTCAAGATCTGTCTGCCCTTCCTCCAAACCTCAGGACCCCCTGGACAACAAGACCAGGTGTGAACTTGTTTTCCATATCACGAGCTCCCCGTTTGCTCCTAAATATGATGGGAGGCAATGTTGCCCTGGTAACTTGGCTCCTGGCCCACCTCCATAGCATCTCCTCTTCCTGTCTTCTCACCCTTCCGGCAACCCACTCTAGCCCTGGGCAGACAGCTGTCCACCATGCTTCCCAAATGCTGATCCCTGGAGTTTTCTGTATCTAAGAGGACGCCCTCCCTTGAAGCACCCAGTCTTTGGCGCTGGCCCAAGCCCTTACACCCAATTCCCTGGGGTCTCCAGAGTAGCCAAATCTGTGTTCTACCTCCCACATTCTTGGCTTCTGTGTGCAGTTCCCCTGCTGCCTGGCCTCCTGACCCCAGGCCACTCCACCTTCTGCAGCATTTTCTAGCAGGGCATCTGCATTTTCAAACACTATGTCCACCTACTCTCCCACAAGCTCAGCATCTATCTGACTCTAGCACGTCCCCACCCGCCCTTCCACAAGGCCATCCATACAAGAACTGTAACAGTGGCAGGTGGGAGAAGGCTCCATCTTGGATCTCTGAGAACGCAGCATTCACCAGGGTCCTGCAAAGGAACATAGGAGTCAATACGGGGTAAGCATCTGAAGGACCTGTACTGGGCACAGAGGTAGACAGGGCAGCCAGTGGCTTCTGTTCTCAGCAGCCCTAGGCCCCACCTGTATCTGTCCTTCACTTCCCAACTCAATGCCCTCCTTCACCGTTTTTCTCTCCTGCTGCTTCCAGGAGCACCAGTGGCCCCAAAACTCCCCTTCCCTCTCAGTCAACAGCAGGTTCCATTACCATCACCATTGCCATTATCCAGCACCCACAACGTGTTGGTGCTGCTGAGGGATGGGGCAGCAAGATGTAGGACCTGGCAGCCTCTCCAGTCCCACAGGCAAGGGGCGGGGGCCGTGGGCCAGTTGCTGTAAGTGAGGCTGGCCCAGCTGTGTGCAGAACAGCAGACCCAGGGGCAGGAGTCTGGCCTGTGCCAAGATACCACGAGGGCCATCTCACTTGTCACCCCACCCCCTGATGCCATCAGTCCTCTTGCTTTCTGCCCTTGGTGTGACCTCACAGGGAGGGGCCCACACGCTCACGTAGTCACTCCCTCCAACCCACACTTAGTAGGTCTCATTACGCTACTGGTGATGATTCATTCTTGGCCATGAACTCTGGTTTTCCCGAGCTATGGATGCTGTAAGATTGCAGAGCTCTCTGCAGACTGGGGCCTGAAAGTCCCCAGTTCGGAGGAACCCCGGGGAGTGCTCCAGGTCTGAATCCTCTGAAAAGAGGAACAGGATTTCTCTCTTCCAGAGCCCTCGGTGCCCTCCTTCCCTCCCCCCTCCCGCCCCCAAGGCTATGTACACACTCACAGGGAGATGACCTCTGAAGGCAGGTTCTTGGGCACTGCCTTAGAGTCCACGCAGAAGGCGGTGTCCCTGGTGCAGGAGCAGCTGGGTGGGCAGGGGGGCGTCTTAGGAGGCTTCTTGGCACTGGCTTGCAGCATTAGACAAAAACTCAGCGTAGACAGCACCAGTAGCCTGGCTCGTGGCCCGGCCATGCCTCCTACAGGGTCTCCCCTATGCCGGCGCCCCGCTGCTCCCTGCAGGCTGCTCTGCTCCTCTCGGGAGCTTCCACCTCCGGGCTGCCGCAGCTCTGGGCGACCCGCACCCTAGGCGCCACCTATTCCTCCTGACCTCAGGCGCTGGCTGCAGTCCTTTCAGCTCGGAAGCGCTGCGCGGAACTGGGACCGCAACTACCGGCTGCCGGGGCTGGTGGACGCGGACTGCGGCGCGGGCGGCGGGGGCGCGCGCGGGGGCGGAGCGGGGAGGCCCAGGCCGGGCGCCCGCGGGAGAACAGCCAAAGGATGGAGTGGTTGCACCCGTCCGCAGCGTGCCCTACCAAGCCACCAGCCTCTGTGTCTGATCTCCAGGGCTGTGTGTGTAGCTAGTGCATTTGTATGAGAATGTGCCTGTGCACGGGTGCACATAGATCTGTAGACCTACATGCACCTGTGTGTATGTCTTGGTTGTGAGGGGGCGTAGAATTCAGGGGTATGTCGCAAGTGACTCACATACATCCAGGTTGGCATGAGAGATTGGGAGCTTGAGGGTGCGAGCGTGTTTGCATCAGCTGAGGAACAGAGTGTGCCCTTGTGCCTATGAGCTGAAAAGGGAAAGGTAGCCACTGACTCTGGAGTAGGAAGTGTGGAATCCGGGAACGTTTCACACCGCACGACCGCAGTCCGATGGAGCTGGTAGCACCTTGGATGTGCTCCAGCTCAGGTCTTTGTTTTATCAACAAGGAAGCTGAGGCCACGAGAAAGGGAAAAGAAGCCAAACTCCGTATCTCTACCGTGTACTTGACATGGTTAATTGGCTGGCCCTTTGATGGGAAGGGACATTAATTTCCTTCTACAGATAAGGAAAGTGTAGCCTTAGGTTCAGAACTCCAACTTCAAGTTCACAACAACCCTTCTCCACCAGTGCCCTTCAAAAAGAAACTTTAGAAGTCCAAAGCTCCTTGAGAACCTTCCACAGAGTCTTGAGGTCAACACACTCTCCCTAAGAAGGACATTATTTGTCTTTTTCACTTGCATGCTGTCATAAAAACACTCTGGAATTTTCCAGAGCTATATGGCAAGTCTTTTATGAAACCTCAGACTAAAGGGATTTGCAAAAATATAACAGCAACACTTCTTTCTACAGCTATTTTTGTTTAAAAAGGCAAAGGCATATGGGTTGGCAAGACAGCCCAGCAAGTTGTCACCAAGCCCAATGACCTGAGTTCAATCCCAAGGGCCCCCACAGGGGAAGGAGAAAACTAAATTGTGAAAGTTGTCCTCTGATCGCCACATGCATGCCCAGGCATGATAATAATAAATAATAAATGCAATAAGTACATCCCTAAATAAATAATAAATGCAATAAACTTTGTTAAGGATGTAGATGTCTGGGAATATGATTCAGTGGGAGCATGTACAAGGCCCTGGGTTCGAGCCCCCAGCATGGGGTTGGAGCTGTTGTTCAGTTCTTAGTGTTTGGTATTAATGGGGTTCAATCTCCAGACCCACATTTTTTTAAGGGTATAAAGATGTATGGCTATAATCCCAGCACTTGGCAGGTAGGAAAAAGAGAATTTCAAGGTTATCCTTAGCTCTATATCATGTTTGAGCTTAGCCTGGGATACTCAGGACTTTGTCTCAAAAACAAAACAAAGAGGTATGTGAGCCAATCAGGTATAGTAGTGCATGCCTGTATCCAAACACGCTAGAGCAGTGGTTCTCAATCTTCCTAACGATGCAACCCTTTAATACAGTTTCTCATGTTATAGTGACCCCCAACCATAAAATTATTTTTGTTGCTACCTCATAACTATAATTTTGCTACTGTTTTTGAATCATAATGCAAATATCTGATACGCAGGATATCTGATATGTGACCCCTGTGAAAGTGTCCTTTGATCCCCAAGGGGGTCTCAACCCATAGGTTGAGAACAGCTGGTCTAGAAGGAGGCTAAGGGCAAGAAGATCAAGAGTTCAAAGCCAACCTGGCCATATAGGGAGACCTCATCTAAGAAAAAAAGGCATCTTCTCAAGCTGGCCTGCTTTCACCATCAGGGGAAATCCCTGCTCTGAGTTAAAGTCCCCCAGGCTGTTCCTCCAGACTGAGATACTTCTGCCTTTTGACTCCCACTGGCCTCTGCTGGTCCAGCTGTCCATCTGCCTTGTGCATGCCAGCTTGAGGGAAAGGAGCAAGGAGGGGTAGGGAGGTTGGCTGGGGCAGCTGGACAGCCATCCCCACTCGTCCCTGGCACGGCTTTGCCCAACACACAAAGGCCAGAGTGAATCTTGTCCTGGACCGTGCAGCTGAGGGGCTGGGAGCGGGAAAGGAATAGTGGCCACTGTGAGGCTTTCCACTACCCGCAGTTGTTACCGAGGGCAACCCAGAGACGAGGGGGAGGAGTCTGGATCCTAGGCTTAGTCAGTGAAAGGCCCCTGTGGATGAAGTAGATGATAGTGATGACGACTGGCCTTCTATACCCATGAAGTCATTGGCATGTCAGGACAGCTTAGCGGGGGGGGGGGGGGGGG